>NW_016690292.1:1542065-1604217 GCF_001604755.1 Lepidothrix coronata
AAAAAAAAAAAAAAAAAAAAAGAAGAAAGAAGTTAATGTGTGTATTTGTTGTTGGGTCCTCAAATGCTAATCCATATGTGGTCATTTGTATCTCTGAAGGGCTTGGGTTTTTTTTCTTCTTTGACAGACTGATGTCTTGGTGTTGAGCTGCGATCTGATCACAGATGTTGATTTGTATAAAGTTGTGGATCTTTTTCGCACACATGATGCTACTCTCTCCATGTTGATGAAGAAAACTCATGAACCAACAGAAGTGGTAC
This sequence comes from Lepidothrix coronata, assembly GCF_001604755.1. Taxonomy (NCBI): domain Eukaryota; kingdom Metazoa; phylum Chordata; class Aves; order Passeriformes; family Pipridae; genus Lepidothrix; species Lepidothrix coronata. The sequence goes on from NW_016690292.1 coordinate 1,542,326, forward strand.
CAGGACAGAAAGGGAAGAAAAAGCCAGGTATGTAGATAGGAATATGTATTTTTTAGTAACTTATAGAGAAACCACTGGTATGTATGATATGTTTAGTTACCAATCCCAGAGCAAAAGAAAGAAAAGAGGTACAGATACCCTGTTTTTCCTCAGATTCCCTGATGAGGGTGTGGCTTGGTTTTTTCCAGCTCAGAATTAAGTATTACTCGTGTAATCTTGCAGGCTCTGATCCAAAGCTCACAAGAGTTAAGGGAAAAGCTCCAGGTGACTTCAGTGAGTTTTGGATGAAACCCTGAATTTTTGTTACATATGAACATTAAAACCGTTAGGTTTTTCAAGAGCACTAAACATCAGCCAGAGTATAGCTGGGAATTTTACCACTGACTGTAGGGACCAGCAGTAGGTGGGTAACAAATGCTTCTAGAAATTCTCCCCTCTTGTGGTATGTACTGAATTACTCTTCTGAAATCACATCCAGGAGCCTCTTGCTAGGCAAAACTCCCACTGATTTCAAGGACTTGGTTAGATGCTTATCTTGTCCCTCTTACCATAATATCGTAGTGCCTTGTAATCTCTAATGTATCTGTTCTCACAACACTGCTGTAAGGCAGAGCAGGGCTATTATGCCTGTTTTACTTACATGCTGAAAGTACTAAATACCATACAGTTGTTCCCACACCAAACCTCTCATTTTCTTTTAAATTGCTGAGCCTCAGTTATTGCCAGTTTAGTGGGTCCTGGTCTGTGATTAAAGTTCAGAGGCATTACAGGAATATGAATAAGAAAGTGTACCTTCAAACTGTTTGAGAGAGGAGTGAAATGCAAGCCAACAGTTGGACTACGTGTGTGTCTGAAAGTGGAGGAAATGTGTTTTAAAAGAAAGCTGCTTAGACTCTGCATGAAAAGATTTTTCTGGAGCGAAGTGTAAGGTTAGTAGGGCTGAAAGCATTTAGTACTTGGACTCTCAAACAGCTCTAAACCCCCCTATTTTTGAAAAGGCAATCTAAGTGCTAATGGCACATAAAACTTTGTCAAGAGCACTGCTACAGCCGCAGAGTTGAGCATTCAGGAGCTGTAAACTAATGGGTCTGTGGTTAAACATCATAGAGCTGCCCAGCAAGTGAGCTCTGAGCACACAGGGTGGGGCAAGAAGGTCTGCTAGGATAAACAAGATCATCTGAAGACTTTTTGCAAATATAAACACATCACTTTGTATGTGCATTCTTTTGTTGCTTGTTTTTTATGTCTGTGTGCCTGACTTCGTAGCAGGTCTCTTCCTACATGACTTGTTAAAATTTGTGAATGGTTTCTCAGATCTGGTAAAAGACAAACTTGAAAAGACTAAAATTCCATTATGTAAAAGTGTTTTACCACCCCTGGTGTTTTATTGTGGGGCTTGATGCTAAGGTCTCCTACCCAAAGCTACTCTACTTGAGCTGTCATGGCCAGCACTAGTGATGTGTTTTCTGTGAACTGCCTCAGATGAGACATGAACCCTACCAGACCTTTTTCAGTCATTAGCTAAAAGCAGGGAAGTGTCAAGACAAGAATTTTAGGTTCTTCTCCAGGTTCTGGAGGAGGGCAGTATGTTTTAGAGAGCACCAGACCCTTCTGCCTTTCATTCCTGCTTGACTGAATGTACCCTATTGCTGCCAAGTGTCCTCGCTCATCTCCCTCTCTCTTCCCGTGCTGGCCTCTTGCCACCACCAGCCTCCATTCTTGTTGTCTTTGCTTAGTTTCCTCCTTCAAGGATCTTTGTCAAGAGCCCAGCTACTCTTTGTCATATATTAATCTTTTCTTTCACTACCAATTCCATTCTCTCTTCTGCTTCTCTCTTGATCTTCTGCTCGTCTTGATCTGCTTCATTTATCTGCCTACAGTGACCTGTTTTCTTCTAATTCCTGTCTCTGTGGTCTGGTGTCCTTTCAGACAGTCTCAGTTCCACTGGTTTTCAGGGGCTGCTTTCTCTCCCTTCAAGCTTGTCTGGCAGAATCCTTGTTTTCATGTTTTTCTTTCCCCTCACCCTTGTGAGCTTATGAGTTTTATTTCCTTGTAAAAAAACAGGTTGCAAAAAAGGCAGCAGATTAAGCTCTTTCCCCAGGAGCAGTCATCACAGCGTGGCTGTGGAACCTCGTGGCTTGTGTGCTTTTCTTGTACCACAGAAGGCTTTAGATAGCACCTGCTGTTTGATCAGTCCTAGGAGCTGAGGCATTGGAACAACCTATTCTTAAGAACAGAGTGCACAGAAACTTTTGCAGCAAAAATAGAAGTCTAGAGAAGAGTAGAGCATGTGAACCTGCAGTTTTTCAAAGACCAGTCAGAGCTTTTCCAGGGAAGGGCCACCAAACCATTTCAGCTTACGCTAAACCCTCTTCTTTTCTTTAGCCTCAGAAGCAGCTGAATGGTTTTCACTGAAGTTTCTCAAACGTTCCTCTTAGGGCAGGCATCTGGCATTGAAAATTTCATCCCAGACAGTTAAACCTTGGTGAAGCCTATAAGGAACTGAAGACAAGAGACGAATGTGGAGTATGTTAGGCAGTTTTTCATAGTACGTGGCACTGTTAGCTCTTTCTCTAAATCGTGACACATCTATGTTTCTGTGTACTTGCACTGTACTGTTGAAATGTTTGTATTAGGAAATGGATATTATTGAACATTCAAGAACTGTGATATAAGGAACAGTTTTTAAATTAGCATTAATTGCAGTGTTAAGTGCTGTAAATTTGTTCTGATGATTTCCTGAAATGTTTGACTCGGCTGCAAATTACAGGGTCAAGTTCATTGGCTTTTACATTTAGGGGATCATATATTGACAATAATCATCTCATTGGCTTTTTTAATTGAGCAATAAGAGGCATGGCCATAGAAAAAAACACAACACTGAAGTGCTAGTGAATGACAGTAACCCAAATAAACAGAGAATGTCAGGAATTCAGACACCCAGAATGGAGCCGTGTGCTTAAAGATGGCTTGCAAGGGATTGTGTGGAAAATAGTGTCTGAACCTTTCTGTGTATAAAGAAAGGCAGAAAAGATGGGGATGGTGACTCTTTCCTGCTTATTTTTCTTGTCTTGAAAGCAGCAGGCATGTCATCACTGGTATTCCCTGTGTTTGCCAGAAGACCTCTTGGTGGTCTTGAAGGCTGCATCGTGTGAATTCTCTCCCTTTAACTGAAAGGGTGGGGATACTGAATCTTGAACAGAGGTGTCTTTTTTTTTCAAGTGTCAATTAATTGTGTTTGATTAAAAAGCATTTTAGAAAATCTGACTGAAATTTATTTCTTCTCATCACCGAATTGCTCGACGTTCTCTTGTGGTGTCATGATTTCTTTAGATCGCTAAAGCCCATAAAATTGATGAGAATCTAATTTCTAAGGTAATTAATAAATTGCAATATCAGTGTCAAATCCTTATTTATTTATCATGAGGAGGCTAAACACATCCTGCATTCCATTTCCATATTTTAAATGATTTTTTTTAAAGTTACTGTTGCTGCAGCTTTAACATTTTTCTCATACTTTCCTTGAAGGAATTTTGTACACTAGTTATGTATTCATTCTTCCATTTATTTTTTCTTCACCAAGTAAGGCCAGTGGGATTTGAAACAGCACTCTTGTATCTCTGGATAATTGATTTTAGTAGTAAGTTTTGCCTTTTTTAAATTACAAAAGTAATGCTAGTTATTGCCAGTGTACAGGAAAAAACCTGACCTGGCATCCGCTACAAAAAAACCCCGCAGTGTGTTCTCATGGTTTCACTGCTTGTTTCTTATCTATCCACACAAGCAAGAGAAACCGGTTTGGTGTCAGTCATGTACCTGGTCCTGTTCTCATCAAGGGGGTTTTTTCCCCTTTTTGTTGTTGCAGAGGGTTTTGCTATGGCAGTGCAATATGTTATGTTACTGTAGGAACAACCAGGAGATGGGCAGGCAGGACCTGAACTTTGAGAGAAGTGTTGGTACCTCGATGGAAGAAAATCCGTCACTGTTGTGTTTTCAGCCTGTCAGGAGAGATCCCATTTAGGTGGCAGAAGCCACCTAATTAGGGGTTAATTAGCCCCTACTCTCAAACTTCATCGCCCTCCATAGCATGAGAATTGGCACTGCTTTTGAGACTCATTTCTGAGTTTTTACAGCGAGTGAGCTTTATCGTAAGTGTACTTAATTTGTCATAGTGTTACGTGCTCAGGCCTATTTTTGTACTTCTCTGCTGTATGATTAATTTCTGAGAAGGGTTGGGGGATTTTCTGAAGAGGCTGTGCTTGATCACTTGGATCAAAGACTGCCACAGGAGAACTTTAGACAGCTGCGTAGGTCTGACCGTGGTTGATAGTGGTTATTGCTATGGTAACTCTGAAAGAATAAGTAAAAGTAAAACACGAGGGATGGGGCCGAACTGGGAAAAATAAGGTTAAAAATAGTTTGCCTGAAAAAGATCTTAGAGAATTAGCTGCTTCTAGGCCATGCTGTTACTTCAGTGTGGTTAAAGGCTTAGAACTTAGGAGATCAAATGTTTGCCGGTTTGGCCCAAAAAAAGTATTTAGTGGGAGAAAAGAGATTTTTGTTAGAACTGTACCATGGCTTTCTTGTACAGCCTTGGCTCTGTAAAAATCGGTATATGGCTGCCACCAGAGTGATGGTTCATACTACAAAGTGAAAATTAGAATAAGCTGCCACCACTGTATTCAGATGTTGTGGAAAACTGTTCAAAACCAAATGCTTTACATTTCAGTGGGCCAAAGTCCCTGTTGATGCACAGCCACTGACTGCAGGAGATGGGGATTGCCACAATAATATGTGGGACTGTTAGGTATTCTCTTGGTGGGCAGTTTTATAAATAGATATTTAAACCAAGTTAACTGACCCAGAAACATCTGTGATAGAAGTCTTAGAATCTGTGCTTTTGTGTCTGTTTGTGATTTAGGTTTGCTATTGCTATTAGTATTTATCTGAAATAGATGAGTTGCAAAATATTTATGTCTTAACTGAAATCATAATCCTCTGCAGACCACCTAATTCCAGTGTGGAGTGGCTTATGATGAGGAAGAAGCAGTTGAATTTTGAAGAACTTGCTGCTTGCCTTGGATTTGTTGTTGTGTAAATTCAATGGCAGAGGTTTTTTATTTAAAAAAAATTTAAAAAGAGAGGGAAGGAAAGCACAGCTCAAGATAGGGTTGCATGTAAGGACCTGTAGTTGGCATCTTCATAAAAAGAATGCAAAAAACTTGCAGAGCCAATGTTTTGAATGTCTTGATGCCTATCAGCTACCCTGACTGAAAAGAAGTTGGAAGAGTTATCCATAATATTTATTAAATTCATTGATTTGCTGGGATAGTCTGAAACCTAGTAATTCATATTTTGGGGGTGGTTGGTGGTCCCGTTTGTCTTTACAGCTTGCATTAAAGTGGGGTTATATAATGATTATTTGATTTTCTACTTCAGTGGAGCAGCGTGACTTCATTGGAGTGGATGACACAGGAAAAAGATTGCTCTTCATGGCTAATGAAGCTGACTTGGATGAAGAACTTGTCATTAAAAGATCCATCCTTCAGAAGTAAGCTCATGAGTCCTTGTAATAGAAACTGAACTTGGAATGGGGTAAAATAACTATGTACTAGAAGTGGTGGTTAAAGTAAGATGAGAAGGGAACAGGCAAAGCAGCTTTTGCAGTATTCAGGGAACAGTATTTTATTATTTGTTACATCATTACAACCAATTGATAGCCTTTTCTTACACCTTTATTGTGAAAAATTCCAGGAAAAGGAAAGGAATGCATGAAAAGGTAACTCTTCTTGAAATGAAACCTATATTGCTATAGTGCAGACACAGTTTAGATTCAGACATCCTGAAGTGTTAGACCTATGTCCATAAATGAAATGCAGGTCTCATTGTTTGAATCCCAGATGGATTTGCAGAGTATCCATGCAGGGCTCTCAGGATTTCATGACCCTCTTCTGCATAAAGGGCACAAAAGCACAGCTGTCTTTGCAGGCCCAAAAAGTTTCATTAGAGAATCCATGTTATATCCACCATTAAACTGCACTGGGGACTTGGATGAATTTATTAAATATGTCAGACCAGCCGAGCTTCCTGCACAGTGTAATTCATATCCATTAATAGGAGAAGGAAAGATGACTTCTTGTTCTTTACAATCTTCTGTACAGTGATTTTAGCTTCCTCGGGCACACGTCTGATGTTCTCTGTGGAAAGCTCTGCTGTCTCCTTGAGAGGCCAACCTTTGTAGTCTGTCCCAGGCTGTCAGTCAGACTTTCACCTCTGTGAGATGAGACACCTGTGGGACAGCCATTTGAGAGCTGGGAATTCATCCATGTGGACCTTTTAAGTCAAGGATACGGACATCTGGGGGCTGCTCTCAGATAAATCTCTGCTGTGAAAATGCCTCTGGTGTGTGCTGTAGGCCACAGCTCAGTGTAATCTTTCCTTGAACATCCCGCTACCAGATGTGAGGGAGCTGCTCTGTGCCCATGGAAAGAAGACCCCTCTTCTGCCCAAGTTTAAGGACTGCCTTAGAAGGGAGGTGATCAAGAGTGGGCCCTGTTAACTGCTGTGATGGAAAGGGCCTGTCCCAGCATGTTTCTGCTGGCTCTTTCCTGCGTTTTTCTTGGACGTGGCAGGGACCAAGCTGCAGGCAGACCTTGTGTACATACACAGCAGCTGATTTGCATAGAGTAGGAAATTCATTACTGTTGTATTCTGGGTTTTTTTTGCAAATGAAATCTAATAGATCTATTTTGGGCTAGGGAGGAATATTATATCTACTGTTAGTGACAAGCTTGTCTTTATGGCTTTCCCCTGACACTAGCGGGTGGCTGTGGTATAATGACTTAGAAATTGCTGTAACATGTGTGATCTTAGTTGACCTCTGATTTTACAGGTTCATCTAACCAGAGAATTCTCATTCCTATAGCTAAATTAATCAGGCTTTATCCTGCAGGCTAAACTTTGCCCTCGGGAGCACCTGTTCAGTTACATTGTCTTCAGCAGATCTTCTTGAGCGTAACTGTTTGGGATTTGGTAAATGGAGTGTTGGTGACATACAGATGGGATAAAAATCTGTGTCCCCCTGTCTTTCTTACATTTCCACAGCTATGAAAGGTAGTGTAAAGCATTAGCCACCCTCCAAGTAAAGCCCAAAGATGACAGGATAGTCTAGAAGAACAAAGAGGAAAGATCTGCTAAGTGCTAAAAAGAAGGAAAAAAAATAAAAGAGATGCTTTGAAGCATCAGGCAGAAGTATTGGGACAGTATCCACGTGGGTGAGCCTCTGACATATTAAACTGCCTACTGTGCATGCTGGTGTGCTCTCTGTGCTTTACAGCTGCCATCTTGGAGAAGCTCTGAGGGAAGCAAAATAGTATGTGGAAAGTGTCAAATATTTTTAATTGAGGCAAATCCAGGGAAGCAACAACTGTGGGAGCTCCAAGAAGACAAAGTGTTGGCAGCTAAGGATGTTTTAACCACTGTGTTGTCTAGACCTGCTCAAGCTCTGACTTTCTCATGTGAGAAACAAGAGAAACAAAAGCGACGCTTAAAACAATCTTTGAAGTCTTTTTTTAATACATCATAGTAGAGTGAGGAGAGGAAAAAAAAAAGGGAAACAAAAAAGCAAGCCCAATCTCGTTTTCTTCATGGATCACTTGAAGTGACTGACTTTCAGCTGCCATGTTGGCTGTTTCTTGATCTCTGGACTTTGTTTTGATGAAATAACAGACTCTGTGGCAAGATGGTGGGAGAATTTCCAGTACACTCATTCATTCCTCTGTAAAATACAATAGACATCTTGAGGCTGTTGCTTTTGTTTGTTTTGCTTTTAATGGTCCCTTTGAAGGGTTATAGTGGTCTTGTTACATGAACTCTAGAACTCCTCCAGTGCTTGTTTTGTTCTTCAGATCCTTTTTCTATTTTCTTTTTTCTCTCTCATTTTAAGGAGGGGAGTGGATGGAGGGACAGGGAGGGAGTGGTGAAAGGAATGGGAAGAGGGAAGATGAACTTTTCTTTAAAGCTGGGAGTCTTGTTACTGGTAAAAAATCTAGATCCCATACAGAAATGGTTCAAAGGGCCTTTGGCTTCCCTTCCTCACAGGAGGGAAGTTGTGTTGACAAAACATCCAAAGCTGTAGAACGCTAATTTAAATCCTTGAAGAAAAACCTTTTTCCTGACCTTTGCCTTCTTCCTATCATTGGATTTCACGCTCTTCACTTTCCTGCCATAAAAGAGCAGCTGGTGGGGAGGGACAGGGGAAAACATACATTCTCCTGAGTACCTGTTGAGTATTAAATATTTATTTGCTCTTGACTCAGGCATTTTGTAATAATGAAAGTGTTACAGAGTGAAACGTTTTAATGGGATTTCTAAGCTTATGGTATAAGCTGTTATTCTCTTTCTCGGTTTGGTTAGGATTTCTTTTCCAGATTTGTTGTTTTGATTTGTGCTGTGGTTTTGTAAGTCATGGATAGCCATTTTGGGTTTGGGATTGCCTCTCCTTGTTACACCACAGAAGGGATTTTGCACAAAAGGATTTTGCTCCTTTGCTTGCCAGAGAAAATCTGGCAAAGCTTTCCATTCAGCTGTTAAAATTATCATTTATTTTCCCTGTGCTGTTAATCACCCTGATGACAAGTCCCACAGGTAGCATCCTCCCTTAGTAAACAAATGGAAAACAATATCAAATACATCCATCCAGGCACGTTTTGGTGTGCATCAGGATGGGCCAAGAAGACAAATTTATTGGTGGTGCCTAGAGAGACTAAAGCTGCTGGGGAAAGCATTTTCAAGGAAATGGTTCCCTGTTTGGGTAATGAGAGCTTATAAAAAGCCATGAACAGCCTGTGCATGTCATTCACTTTGGCAAATAGCTGCAAGATGAGATACTAGAATGAAAGAAATACAGTTTGGGGAAGTTTCAGAGCCAGCTTAGGGCCCTTTGAAGAGAAAAAAAATAAAGTTATGTGCTCATCCCTGGAGCCTGGTTTTGCCGGTGACATCTCTCTGACTTGGGTCTTGACAGGATGAAGGAGTGAGGAAATGATGAGAATTCCATAGCTGCTGCCTCTGCTTTGGGAGGGGGCAAAGGTATTTGTTTTCAAAGCAGGATTACAATGGACAGGGAGCTTTTTGCTCCACCTCTGATATTTATGGTCATGCAAAGTGAGACAGTAAAAGACACCTGTTGGAGCAGGTCTAAATTTGGAGCATTTCCTTTTAAGATCTTGTGGGCTGTGTAAGGGTGAGTTCAGCCTTCGTGGGTGTTCTGTCTGCACAGACGCAGGTGCAGGGCTTCTCCTAGAGAATATGTTAATAAATCACCGTGACAATCCCAGCTACTTATTACCTCATGTGCTTCAGACAGAAAGGAGTACCTCATCTATAAATATATACAGGACTAACATTAGTAACCTTGAAGTAACAATACAGATCTGTTTTTAAGATATTTTAATAAAAAGAGGGGGGTAGGATGGGGGAGGTTTTTTTTTCCTTTTCCCTTTGCATCTTGAGAGTAAAAATGAATAGTGTAGTATAATTTCAAAAGTCAGCGCTGCCAAGTGGGTAGGTAATGAGAGTTCAGAAGTAGCTTTGATACACTTGATTTCCTTTCTGTTGCCTTGGGATATTGCCTTTTTTTTTTTTTCTGCTGATAATTTGTTTTAAATAAGTAGATCATATATAAACACACTGCAACTTCCTTAGTGTTTCTGTTCTCTAAATCTGTCCTTGGGAAATTGGCATCTCTGAAATTCTCTGCCACTCCTGTGGTGGTTCTTTTTTTCTTTTAAAATCTATTTCCATGAGAAAGGCTGGGAATGACACTGGTATAGGCAGATGCTCCACTCTGTAAAGCATCTTAAACCAGATCATGGTCAGATGTCCTCTTCCAGCTCCAGCTGTGCTGGTTAAGGGGGCCACCACCCCAAGCTTACCCCCAGCGGGACGAATGGTTGAGTACTTCATAAGCCACATGTGTCAAAAACAGTGTCATTACTTTTAATGGATTAAACAGCAGGACTTCAGTGACTTGGTTCTTTTTACTTTGTGCATTAGGGCGATGTCCCCACAAGCAGTGCCACTGGCAAGGGAGCAGGGGATGCAATAGTGCAACTCAGTAGGAAAATTCTGAGGAGCAGTTCAGGGCAGACCAGGGAGCAAAAACTCTTTGCTGGTCTGAGCTGTCTACAGGGTGAATACACATGTCCTAGCTTTGGTGGTGTTCCCCTGCTTGAAACTAAGTTTCCTTTGCATTCAAGTGATATGTTGAGGAATGCCATAGAAAGTTGTTGGATATATATTTTTTTCTCTAAAATACAGCTTTTACAGAGCCACGTGCAGATCTTCATGTCTTAGTTAGTCCAGATGTGCTCTTGCAGTCAGTCCAGGTCTACTCTTTTCATAATTAAAAATAAAGTTTTCTGACTAGCATCTAGAAAATAAGTGAGGTCTCCTCCATCACAAAAAGAGAAATTGTATGTGTTGATTTAGGTAATAATCCTTTTGCAGATGCACAGGCCAGAAAAGAATCTGGTTCCCCTTCCCAGAACTGAATTGGTTTCACAGTACTAATAGGAATTTAGAAAGTTGTAAAAAGTTATTTTAGCCAGTAAAGCAAGCGGATCTGACTGAATCAAAACAGGGGAACTAAGTCTATTGAATAAGAGGGTGTGACTTTTACACACTAACTTCTTAGACTATAACCACACTTTAAAAATGTTGGTGTAGCTTTAATCATATTTCTTCAGAAAAGAGGATTTTGCTGAACATTTCAGAAAAAGATATTGGCCTGCGAGGAGTTGTTTGAGCCATGAGCTAGGAGTAGATGTTCTCAGGATGCCCTTTTAGGTTTTGTTTAGAAGTTTCTCATTTCACTAACAGTAGCTACTGTAAATAAAAGGCATTTGTTTTCTCACAAGGTTTGCCCTTTTTATCATGCATTTAAACTTTGCTCAGCTTGCTCTGTTTTTTCTGTAAATATGTTGAGGATGAGTGTGTAGGCTTCAACTTCAGCAATGGAGTATTTTTTAAATTATTTACTATTTCTAAAATTAATGTAACCAAATATAAGGAAAACTTAATTTGGTGCTTTTATATATGTTACACTTGTACAATAATTGTGAACATACTATAAAAGCAGCTAGTGAGATGTTGACTTTATATTTTAAAGAACATAGTGCTATTACTGATTTTAAATACTGTTGCTTCCACAGGATTTTATTGTGTTTTGCTGGTGCCATGGTATTTTATTCACTCATTGGCAGGGGGGTTGAAAGGAATGTACAGCATATCCAGGTCCTATTTATAAAAGAAGGGTCATGCTGTGTCTTGACAGCTTGTACAGGTAAGAGGTCATGAATCTCATGAATCTTAGAATCTGGAATATTAGCAGAACTTCTATTGAATCCAGCTATAGAAAAGCTTACTGGCAATGGCTTTCATTTTACTGCAAGATTCTTGCCAGTGTTAGAGCACACACAAGGCTGAAAGCAGAGAGTGTGAGGCTCAGCATTTGGTTCCTAATCGTTGGTAAATGTATGTTGTGTGGATTGTCATTAGTCATTTGTCTGTCTGTCTGTCTGCTGCGGTCTCAGACCAGCACTTAGCCTGTGATTTGGTTTTACTTTTCAGAGGTTTCAAAGGAGGAAGGGATGACTGTATTGCTTGGACACCCTCAAGTCCATGTGACTTGGTAAATGCAGTGCTCTGGATGAGTCACCAGGCTGGACAACACTGAAGTTGAAGTTCATTGTTACTCTAAGCCAGGCTCGGGTCTTGAAAAGATGACAAATGGTCTGTTCCTTTTAGAAGATGTCTTAGTACTTTAATACAGTTGCCAATACTTTAATACAGTTGCCACTGTGTACTTTTTAGCAAGGCTGTGAGTTAGCTTATTTCACAGAGTTGATGGGGAAACATAGCCATCATCAGTTGTTTTTTGTGACATTTACCCCAGTTGTTCCAGGTGTAACCTGTATGGTCTAAAAGTTCATCTGAAAGGTTTGATTAGGGCAGAGACGCAGAATGATCAGTTGCTTGCTTTTCAGCCAAAAGGTGTATTCAGTGTAACTGCCTGTTGAAATCTTAGGGATTCAGCTTGTGTCCAGTGATCCCAGAATGACCAGTACGTGACAGAGGGGCACAGACTCCTCATTGTGTGGTTGGGATGGTACAGAGAGAAAAAAGCCAAAGGTCAGAGGAGTTATCCCTGCTTGTGCGAGCGCTGTCAGGCTCTCCCCTACCACATGTCCACCATGTGTTCCTCATCAGCGGGATGTGGAACTCCATGACGCAGAGCAGACTGGAATGCGGAGTTAGTTAACACCCGCCGTTGGGGAATTTATCAGCCAATGTGGAATATGGGGGGGAGGAAACAGCCTAGTTTAAAGCAAAGTAAGGGTGAAATGAGGCATGTGACTGTTCCTCTTCAGTTAAAAGGTCTGATTCTGCTTAGGGCTGAGGTCCTGGCTCATGAGCCCAGCCAGAGTTTGGGGTTCCCTTACTGTTCTGCGTTATTGATGCATTTTTTAAATCCTTTAAATCGTTGTGCTTAGCAGAAGACTTTTGCTGTGGGCAGGAGGGAAATACCCTTGGGATTTTTGCAGGGAACCATTCATGTAGTTTATTCTAAGAAATCCAGATTTTGGAGAGCCTTTCCTTCATCTTAGTCACTGAGATCCCAAATCGCTAACTTGCAGGGATACATCAAAGTAGATAGCCTCTCCATTAAAATCAGCTACACTTGGTATCAGTTGAACTGCAGTTGCATGATATTTTTAGTGCTGATTTATTACACTTGCTTCGTGGCTACCGTGAACTCTAACCTGGGTAATTTACTGTGATGTTTCATGCTGCTAAGAATATTGCAAAAGTCATAATGGAAAGAGTCCGAATTTACAATTAACTGGTTGGAGGTGTACGCGGCCTCACATCCTTACTGGGTTCGCATTCTGCTTTATTCGCAGCAAATATATATCTTTCAGAATGTTTCCATTCATTCAGAATACAATGCTGAATTCCCTGTTGAATAGCTGTAGTGTGGTTCTCCCCAAACAGCATTGTGCTGGCAGTTTCTGGAATTACACAGGAAATGAAGAGCATAGCAAACTTTCCTTTCTCTTGCTAAGACATGCTCCCCGGGAGTTCTTCCAGTAGATCGAGTAAATAGCAGAGATCTATTCCTAAGGGCAGCATGTTCTCTGTGTTTCTGCTTTGAGAAATCCTAATTTTCTCTGGCTTTAAATCCTTCCTTTCTTCATCAAATTTATAGCACCTTTTCCCTAGCTAGAGAAGATTAGATAGAGATACCTTTTACAAGCAGTAAAACTTCGTATCCACTTCTCTTGGAGATCTCTTGTAGAACTTTCCTTCCCCAGGCACCAAATATATACTTTGTTGAGAATTAAGAGGAGGTGGCTATTAGATCTTGATATGTGAACTGGCAGTGCAGAATGCTATATCTTGCCCAGTTACTCATTCTAAGGATGACTTGCATGTACCTGCATATTGGCCAGCAGCAGCTGTTGGTATTACTTATTATATTTCAATCATCTTGAAATTCTTTAACCTTTTAAAAAAATATGTGTGTGTGTGTGTCTTCATAATTAGGTTAGTGGAAGCTCAAGAGTTTAAAAAATCTGGGTCAGTCAGTACAGGGAGATTAAAAAAGGGAATAATTTAAGGCCTTCAGACAGAAAAATCTGACAGATAGACTTTAATTAAACTCTGAGGGTTGGAAGCAGACCAGTAAGAAATCGGGGAAATTTATGTTTAAGCTCAACTTATAGTTTTTCTGCATATTAATCGTCCAGCAGCTGGTGATATTTGGAAAAGCACAAGAGACTTGTCTTCCAGTATTCCCTTTGATTTTATTTTTTCCCCCCTTTGCTTTATTATTCCCAAGGAGTAGCATTAAATGTAATTCCAGAGGCCATGTGTGTCCTTAACTACTCTGTCCCATCTCTGTGGTACGTGTGTTCATACGTGTATACATGTATGGGTAGTATATAGCTTTGTTCACCGATGCGTTGGTGCAGCATTTGTAGAACTAAGTATATTTTTTTGGTTGGGTTTTTTTCCCCTCAAATGAGCTACATCATTTCTGAAAATACCTCTGAAATTCCCACTTCTGTGACTTTGAGCCTTAGCCAGGTAGCATAGTAATAACAGAATCCCGGCCAGCAGTGCCATAAATTTCAACTAAAGTATCAGGCGAGAAGTCTGATTTCTGTTTGTACTGTTGTGAGAGGTATTTATGCAGGGCTGGTCTTTCAGCAAGTGTGATTATTTTCAGAGAGGCCCTCTCTCCATTCTTGCATTAGAATGTGCTGGGGATGTGTGCGGGGAATGGCACCTGACAAACAGCAGCCAGACAGAAGGAGTAAAATCCCTTGGGAATGAGACTTCTTTTTATGGCCTTTTTTCACTTCTAAGGCCACTTGAAAAATATTGTTCTTCAGGTAGATCTCCTTCCTAGATCCCAGGGTTAGCATTTGGGTGCCTGCCATTTTCCCAGACCAAGGAGCTACTGAAGACTTAAGCTTTTCCAGTAGGAAAGTATGCAAGCACATACTTTGCAGCACCAGACGCTATTGAAAGAATAATGGACCCTTCCCACATTCAGCTCCATTCTTCTTGCACGAGCTCCCAGACCTCTGGAGCCACTGTGCTAGCAAATGATTACACTCTGTTTTTCTTCTGTAACTCTTCCTAAACAAAATGTTAATTGAGACATTGATTTATACAATTCAGATTCCTATGTTGAGTCAGTGTAGTTAAAAGTAGCCTCTGGCTATTGGGGGGATAGATCAGTGAGACAAATTAGTGCTTGCTGGTGTGTTTTCCTATATCTTTTCCTTTGAGAAAATAGGATATATTTCATATTTAAGGAATATGCCTCTTTCACGTGTTTGTTTTAGATGTACCTCATGGCTGTGTAGCTTTAGAACTCAGGACTCTGTATTTTTTCTGATTTACGTAATTATATGAGCAAAGCAACCTGGAAAAAAGCAGACTTAAGCAATTTTTTAAATGCCCTTGATATCTGTCAACTGAAAAGAAGGGGTAAGATATTAGGGATATTATACAGATTGCAGACCTTCATGTGTGATGGGAAATAACCTCCTGCCTGGGGTAAAAAATGACTTCTCATGTCCTGGACAACCATTGACTTAAATGATTTGCAGAAAAGTTGTCTTGTAATCTATTCTTGTCTTTGGAAAAAAATAGAAGTGTTAATCTGTTTGTTTGTTGTAGAGAACCATTAAAATAAGCAACCTTTGTGTTTACAGAGGAAGAGTTATCTAGATCTACAGGTGATCTGGTACTGGAAGGGATAAAATTTAGTAGGAATTGGTGTGTTATCATCTGTTTGCATTAAGAATGCCTTGTAATTAATTTACAAAGAGATCTGACTTCTCTACTTGGCTTTGTGGCCTTGAGAAATCCACTTAATGTTTGTCTCTCATACTTTCTTTGCTTTTTAAAATGAATGCAATATTACTTTCCTGTCTCACAGGGACATAACTCATGAATGTTTGTCAGTAGTATAAATGTAGAATGCTGCTCTCAGAAGAGGGTTATTAACTGTTGGCTTTCCCACCTTTAGAATCAGAATAGTACTTGTTAAAACAACCTGCAGGAAGCAGCTGATGTAACACTGCATCCAATGTGAGCTACAGATCATTTTCGAACCTAGATTTTCAGTTTCAACACTTGCATTCCTGCATGTCAGACACCTGTAGTATTTATTATCGTGTAGTTTATTGTGTGTTACATTGTTATGCACTGCTGTTCTTACCACTCCGTTGTCTCTAATTTCCTTTCAGTGTACTAATTCTCCAGGTTTTTTTGTACAAAGGCACTGGGCACAGAGGGGAAAATTAAATATATTTTCCTTTGCATTAACAAGCCACTACTCCTGAGTGTACACGATTAAATTTGTAGATAAGGTGGTTCTTTACACACACAGGGGCAGAGCAGCCCCTGAGCTTGTGCATCCTGCAGGGGCTCAGGGCACACTGTGGAAGTACCAGGAGGACTCCTTGGTAGGAACCAGTTCTGCTACATTAAAGCAGTAGTCTCATCTGGCCTTTCTCAGGTCCATATTATTCTCTGTAAAGGAGAAAAAGTGATGTTTATGTTTCTTCCATCCTTGCATTTGTTTGCTGCTCCTGCTTCCAGTTTGGCCACCTGATGGCAGCTTTTAAATTCTGAGATCAGGACTGTGGTTTTGTTACCCCTATGTACAGCTTTGGTCAGCACTTTCAGGACCCAGCAGAATGCAAATATCAAACAAGAGTATAATCTTATGTAGTTCTTCCAATAGCTTACTTTTATAGTAGAAAAATAGTTCCCTTTGGAAAGTGATCACTTCAAAGACTTAACTGCTTTCATTTCTCCTAAACTTTTTAAAAACATGACAATTGTTTTTGCAAGTGATCTGTTGTAAAACATCTTCCAGGTTGATTTGGGCTGCTCTGTGTGATCTGGTTCTTTGCCTTTTTTAATGACAACTTTATCCATAAACAGAAAGAGTTAATGTTTTCTGAATGATGGGTTACTGTAATAAAACAAGGTGATACTGCCCTACTAAGCAGTGGCCTCATAAATGTTATGTGCATAAATGAAGTTATAATGAACCTGTAAATCAAGAATGCCATGAACATCAGAAATGCCAAATGCTGGAGCTGAAGCACAGTTGAGTAACTTACTGCAAAGAACTCTGCCCCTTCATTGCTGTGTTCTGAAGTTGTCTTAGGATACTTTTGTTTCCTACATTCTAGATGCTGATAGGTAGCTGATAAATGCTTTTATCATTGGGCAGTGCTTGAAAAGTTACTGTATGGTGAAGAGGTGAAAGCCAAACTGAGCTGTATTTATTCCCAAAATTCTGGGATGTTTTGGCTTTTAAATCTAACATGAGGAGGGACAAGCAGTCAAAGTCTGTACTAATGTGGATCAAAATACAGTGGGGAAAAAAGTGTGAGAGCCCATTCTTACTAGCCCCGTTTGTTACCTTAAGCAAAAATGTCACCCTCCCTGCCAGTGTTTGTGTCCTGAGGAGAATCCAGTGTTCACATCTCTGAGGAACACGTCGTCATCCCTTTGAATAGTAGGACCCAAAATTGAGATTAACAGTTATCAAAAAGTAAGAAGCCAGTGTTCTGCTGTTACTTCATCATTTTGTGCTTTTTTGCTAAGCTGAGATTTTGACCAGTTAGGGGTTTTTTAGAATTTCTGAGTACTGTTCATTACTGTAGTTATTTCATTGCTGAATGACAGCTTGTATTTATGCACTGCTGTCAGTTCTAACTTTGTTTCAAAATCAGAGGTGATTATTCTTGTTGCCAAAAGTAGAACTGTTGTATGTTATGGTTTGTACTTCCAGAAATTCCTTCGTGGCTTCAGTTTGTGTTTGGTTTTTGGCTGGTTTGAAAAAATACATGATCCAATCGATCCAGTCATGTTTTTAATTGAAAACATACGTAGTTAGTGTATATTATAAAAGGATCACTTGCGTGTAGGGAAGAGCCCATGAAAGTGTGTTTGAGAATTCCTACCTGCATCTGGCATAGAAAAAATGTAGGCAATTATTTTGTGTGTATCCACTGTGTATTTTTTTTCTTTTGTATCAGTGTACATCAGGGGTCTGAATACAAATAAAGCTTGCTATGCAGGCTAATTAAATCAATGCCTCTGTGGAAGCAGTTTAGTTTCTGGAATTGCTCTTCTAAATCTGAGATGTAAACAAAAACCTAGTTATTTTTATATAATTTCCCTTTGCCTCACGTACGTGATTCTGGAAACTGGAGAGTTATATGTTTATGCCTCTTTTTACAGCAGAATGTTTGGCGTGGCTGAATTTTTATTGATGCATAATTCCTGGTTTCCTTAAAGCTGAGCAAGACTACTGTACAGTGGGAACACACTGTTAATTTGAATTGCTGTGAAAGGCTGTTCATGTTAAAGCTGTCGAGGCAGCAAATTGTCCTCAATTTTTTTTTCATTAAGAGTTGCTTGCTGCTTTTGTAGAAACGGCTGCTTCAGCCACAGAAAGTAAATGGGGAGCTTTTCCTGAAGGAAGGATGTGCAAAGAACAGTGTTTAATCCGTGGCCTCTTACTGTCCCTCCTTCTTCTTCCCCTCCCTACCTGGAGGTGATGCAGGTACCATTGCATTTTGTTCTGTCTCCAGAGGCTCCTTTTTCCTGAGTTGGCTTTAGTTTGTTCTTTTTTGGTCGGTTTGTAGCTTCCTCACAGACTGTGGGCTTGTTGTCCTGGTTTCTTTAAAATGTAGAACACGAAGATATTACCTGTTTTAAAAGTGTAGAGTGTAAAGGACTATACACTTATCAGTATAGCCTATGCTCCCATTAAATGTGCAATTCCAGCTCTTTAGAATAAACCTATTTTGTAGTGAATTCCAATATAATAATAAAATCTATTTGTGAGGAGCGTGGCTTCTGTGGTGGGAATAATCAGACCCACCTCTTCTGTTGCAGTGCAAAACCTCCCTTTTATTTTTAATAGCAAATTATTTTGAAAGCAGAGCCCAGAAGCATGGAATTTTTAGAAGTAAACTGGTCTTTTAAGGCTTCCTGTTCATTTTGGTTGTGCTTATTGCTTTTTACCTCTCTCTGCATTTACTTTTTTTTTTTTTAACTGTCTCTGCGAAAGCAACCATTGTAGACTTGGCCCTTTTTTATATTACTAATATAGTCTAGAGGGTTAGCATAGGTCTTTACAGTTACAGATTGGTTCTAGTACGTTTTTTTTCTTTATAAACTAAGGGCAGGACTGTACACGAAATCTCTGTTATTGTATTTGTGCTTTGTACTCGTGCACTTGTTGACTGTTTTACAAGCCAGTAACGTAGTAGCCACAGGCTAGGAAGCTTGCCCAGAAATCTGGCATATTTAATTAGTGCTAGTAAACAAGCAGAGTTTCAAATTTAATTTTTCCTTCTTTAATTCCTATAAACCTCAAGCCATTTAAAACTTAATTTTGACACTAGTTTCGTTTATGCAGTTGGATAATACTGAAACAGTCCACAACCACAGACAGAATGGTCCCAGTCTTTTCCAAGCAAGAAGGGAATAGAAGTTGTTTTGTTTTAATAGTATTTGAGGTTGATGTAAAACTGTAAATGATAATCTTCAGGTCATCCACTATCCATTTGCTTTTTCTTTCTGTTGGGCTAAATGTTTCAAGATGAGAAAATTGTCCTACCATGAGTTTAGCCTTGCAAAGGGTGAGGATTGGATTTGTTGCCGCTCTGATCTTTGTACAGAGAGTTCTTCTAAGAGTAAATGATGGAACATCTGAACTCTGGTCCTTGCCATGGCCAGTTTATTGCTTCTGGGCTGTGAGGTTTAACTCACTACCCCAAGTGGCACAAGCAAGAGAGGGTTCAGTTGCTGTCTTGTCTCTTGCTTTTCAATACAAGCTTGTGATATGTGCTGGAAATGGTTCTCTGCTACTGTTTTCACTGTTGGGGACCACTGAATTTTAGACTAATGACATTTCTCCTCTTTATTTCACTGCTGAAGCTACACTGTCTCCAACAAGTAATATGTTGGTGTCTCCTTATCATAGCAAAAAAATACGTGCTAATTTTGGCCAAAAACTGGACTTTGTAACTGCAGCTAAAAATGATAAAAAATAATATTTAAATTGTGAAAATACATAGATGAATAGTGCATTATTAGCCATCCAGGCAGCTTTTCCTTCACTAGCGTGTCTTGGTTTTTTGTTTCTTTGTAATTTTATTTTGGTTTACTTTGCTTTGTCTCCTACCTACTGTACGAAGAGAGGCCCAACCTTAGGCTGTTATTCAGGTCCTAGTAATGGGTGAAAGATGAGAAAGATTTTTAGAAATCCAGCTCTGTCCTCAGTGCAGTGTATGTTTTTGTTCAGCTGGGCTTAATGCTGTAATGCTCCAACTTTAGCATCTTCCTGAAAGTATTCTAGGTCTAAACTCAGTTACTTATAGTAATACAAAGCAGCAACTTCTGTTATAGCTATTAACAAATCTAGAAATTTTAAATCATGAGTAATCTGGTCTAACCAGAAACTAATCCAGCGTGGTTGTAACCACTGTAATTATTCATTTAAAAAGATGCAAATTTGGATGTTAAGGTCATCTCAGGGTAATGATAGTCTTCTGTATCTAGTCTTTTTTCCTTTTTTTTTCCTGATACATTTACCATTGCATGGTCTTTCTAATGGTGTTTTGTAAAATGCCAGTTAGCTATTAAAGAATTAATCATAAAGTTCTTTTGAGCTGAAAAGGTGAGAGATGTCTGCAAGTGGTTTCAACCTGACTTCAGTTCTCCTTTGATTTTTAATTCTGCTCTCACTCTGCAAAAAAGAGTTACATTTTAAGGCTTTCTTTTAATGAAGTTCTTATTTGATACCGTCAAAATATTAGTTGATAAATAGTATATGTTCTTTTAAACTAGAAAAGAACATTAGTATACCTGCATTTCTCCTGTGATGGTCCTGTCACTTGGGGTGTTTTTTCACTGCAGAACTGGGCTGTACTCTAGATCTGATGATATCCTGAGCTGTGATGGCTCTCACTGACCTGAAATGTCATGGCTCAAGGTTGATGTTGTCCTAAATCCAGACTAGTACATCTTTGAGGATGTGTCTGAATACACGGGTGGAGCCGTGACTTCATATAACCAAGTTTGGGAAACACCCCCCCTCTGCTTTTCTATAGGGAAGCAAGAGTCACGAAGTCTGACTGCTGATTCCTTAGCATAATTCCCACTAAAATGTATTTTTATTCTATGTACCCATTCAACCTTGCTGAGACGTGGAGCAACCTGTGTCCTGCCAGTCACACCCTCCGTAGTGGTGGCAGAGCCAGGTTTTGTGCCCACTTTAATTTCTGCCTGAGATAAAGCTGTTCTCATTATCTAATTAAATATTTGACACTTTCAGTTGTTGGGATATTTTCAGCATGGTTACTGTGCCAAGTGCTAAAGTGTCCAGATTCCAGTGGAGTTGAGATGCGAATAGATACAGCAGCAAAAGCTTGTTGTGAATCAAAAGTGAGGCAGAAGCAGTAGGTGCTGAGGGAAATCAAAGGAAAACACAGGTCAAAGCATCAGCTGAGGAAGCTGCAGACCCTTGAGGAGCAGGAGCAAAGTATAATTCGCTTGCAGTACATGAAGGAAATTAGCATTGCCAAATTTACTGCTGAAGGGCCGGATTTACATGGGCTGGATTTGGGTAGATTTTAGTAATTTAAACCATTACACTTGAATTTTTACCGTCTTTGGATTCAAAGCTTGTGTCCTCTTGCTTTCTAGACTCTTAAGTGTGGGTGGGAGCCAGGTGCTGCATTGTCTGACAAACAACATGTAGTGCTCTTTTCTTTCTTCTCTCCTCCTCTTCTTCCTTCTAACCCTGTCAGGCTCTTGTCAGGTTGTTCTTCAGTACTGTGAGACTTAACTGTTTTGAATGGAAGTATCTTCTAAAGAAGGACTCACATGCACCTTCTGTCATAAAGAGCCCATTTGCTTCTCAGAGCCCAGGAAAGGGAAGTGAGTGGTCAGCTATGGCCTATGCACAGTGACAGGTTTAAAGAGGGATTTTTAATTTTAATAAACTGGTGGTGCAGAAGTAGGTGATTTTCGTGAGGTACCTGGATGGCTACTCACAATGGGAAACTCAAGTGTATGTGTGACAGCTTCAGTTTGTTCTGCTCCTGGGCCCTGTGAAGTACAAGGGAAACACTTTTATGCTTATTTCAGCTTTGGGTTGTTTTTTTTTTCTTCTGCTTTTACTTGCAATTTACGGTTGGGGGAGGGAGACTTTATTTTTTGCCTGTGTGTTTTAGTAGTCCGAAGGTATGCCATTGTCTTAAGTTCCCAAATTTTGCAGATCAAAGATTCTAAGTAAGACCCACCTCACCTGGAAGGTGCAGAAGGTCTTTGGAGCCTTGTCAAGGAAGGCTCACACTGCCGAGCACCGTTTTGTTTGCCTTTGAGTGTAGGCCATTGACATGAAGAAATTGTGTCAGCCTTGCTATATATTGCTAGTGACCTGCAGCTTTGACCTAGTATTCAGTTTCACTGTTTCCCATGCATTTACTGTAATTATTTGATTTAAGAAAATATATCATATGTCTGCTGCTTTAGCCCTTTGGGAACTGGCATAGGAGGGATCAGCAGGAGCTGCTGTTCTTCAGTAGCCTCTGTACAATCCTCCAGCTTCAGTTGTTTTCTTGAAACTTGTTCCTCTGATGTGTTGTCATCCTTTCAGCCCTGGTGATTTTAGGGAACAGTTATTTACTAAGGTGAATTTCCACAAAGTGGGAAGCAAAATGAGCTGAAAATTGGAAATTATTACGGTTGCCAGGTGCAGACTTTTAGTTCTTTCTTCTTCTTTAGCAAAGAAAGCATTTTCCAAAGCTTGATTAAATCTCTTAAATCACAGTTTAGTCCAGCATAAGAAAAATAAGCTCAAATACCAGATCTGAACTAAGTGACTAAGCCATGTCCCGTTGTGTTGGAATTGAATTGGTTATAGTGCACAATAATCTACTTTATTGTCATCCTGACCTTAACTGTAGCATAAGATGATTACATTGAATGTGTATAATAATAAGGCTTACACTTTGTATATAGTGCTTTAAATATTTTGGCAGACCATAGAAAGAACCTTTACGTGCAAGGCTTGATTAATCCTTTTCCTCTGTGTATAGAACAAGTAGCTGCCAGAGCTCAAGGGTAAAACCTATTAATAATGTCTCTGGCAGTCCCCGCCCTCCTTCACAGTGTATTCTCTTCTGTTCACACCAAACTCCAGGCTTATTATCATTTTGGTCTCTCTCTTTTGCTTTCCCAGTTTCTACGTAGCAATCAGGGGACTCTAGCAGACTCGAATCTTGTATAAAAGTGTCCACAGAGTATAAAATATTTACTTGAACTCTATTTTTCCAGCAGCGGAGAAAGAGAAGAGGGGCAGCAGTGCTGTGGGCAGCCCAGCCCCTGTGTTATTTCCTACAGCTATTCACACTCAGTATGGTAGAGAGGACCCTTAGAACCAGGTTTAGGGAAATGCTTTCACCAGCAGCTGTGTCCAGTGTGTTCCCAGGGGGATGCACGTGCATCCAGCGACGACGTGGCCGTCCACCCCTCAGGGAGCACTCCTCGGACTTGGGGTGGGTGAGGAATTACTCTTACTGTCTTTTTCATATGGGGAAGCTGAAGCAGGATGAAGAAAAACATTTTTTATAAGTTCCTGGGATGAGCTCGCTGCACAGCCATTGGCACCCTTGCTGTTCAGCATTGAAGTCAGGAGAGATGTTAATGTTAAAGCACAGCCTTGGTGCCAAGAAAAGGACTCTTTCTACAGGGAGGTCACACTGGCTTATTGTAAACCATTACTGACCTTGAGCAAATATTAATCCTGAATTCTGACTGCTAACCTATACTCTTTATACTTGGGAAAATGATTTAATCTTTGGCTTTCAATGAAAGTTTGTTCCTGTACCAAAAAGTTTTCAGCATGCTTTTGTCAGAAGTAGGTTCATAGTTTGTATTATAGTCTCATGGGTATATTAATAACATAATACAACAAAGAAAAATGGCATGTGGTGAAGGTTTTAAGTGAAAAATATTTATTATTCGGAAGGCTTTCAAGCAACTTAGGTCACTAGATCAATAAAACATTTTTGTTTGGAAAGTACTTCCCATTCCTGGTGCAGTGTCTCTTTAGCTGCAGCAGCTGTGAGGGTGGATGGGATGGATGGTGGGTAGTTACCATAGCTGCCATGGCCTGTCCTCCCTTGCCAGGTCCTCAAGGGAGGACCAAAGTGCATCTTGTCCTCCTGTCTTTTTAAATAAGGTTGTTACAAAACTGGAGGAAGGGAAGCGGTGAGAGGATGCCTCTGAGCTGGGAAACAGAAGTCAGGTTCACCCGACCCTTGGCACGCTTTGTGAGACACCTCATAGTAGCCTGTGCCACTGAGGTATCCCCCACAGCCAGAACTGAAAGAGCTGTTCCACCCAAGAAGCAGCATCCTCTGATTCACCCCTGCTCCTCTGCAGCCAGCAGGTGAGGGGCACCGGGCAGCCCCGGGCACGGGGGGTCCCAACCAGCGCCTCCACCACCGCGGCTGTTCAGCCCGGAGGTGGCAGCATTTCACCGGTGGGCAAAGGAGGCCCGGCATACAGTGGGGACATTCATTTGGCTAAGTGCTTTGGGATCTTTTTGGCCAAGAGCACTCTGGAAAAAAAAAATTTAAAAAAAAAAATTAAGGTCATAAGGTGTCTGGGATTTTTGAAGAGCCAGTGTAACAGTGGTCTTTTATTATTGGTGAGTTTACAGCCAAGAGCTGTCCCGTAAATGAGCAATGCGATTTAGGGATTATTTTTTTTTCCTTTAAAAGCAGGAATGCTTGAGACATTAAAGGTGGTCTGGCAGTTTTTGCTGTGAGACTTCTCTGCGTGTTGATCTGTACACTGGCTTTGTATCAACACGAGAGCACCACGTCGGTGCAGACAGGCAGGGGTCAGCACCGTGTGTTTGAACTGGATGGCACTGCTGCTTCACACTGGAATACAGTTCATAGTGTGAGGGATAGGAAGAATGTAGTAGACTGTTTGGCTGCATGGACTGTGTGAGCTACATGCCATTAATTAGAAAAAAAACTAGTGTGGAACGCATAGTTTGTGCTTAGCGTGCTGTTATTTATTTACTTTGGAAGGATGAGGAGGAAGATGAACTAATACTCCGTGAGCCCATGGTGGATGTAATTCAGGTATCAGCTCAGGAGCCAGGTTTATAGCAGGTATGATTGGATTTTTATTGTGTCATTGCTTGGATTAGTGTTAGAGTACGGACAGCCTCAGGTCCTTGAGCTTATTTAAAGACCTTCATATTTTCCGTCAACAGCTGTATGAAGTTAAAGGGAAAGAGGCCATGGGATTTCTCTTTCTCAGCTAGTTTATTTGTGAGGTGGTGAGGTTAATGTGGCAATATCCCATGCTTAGTAGAGAGGCTTTTTGGCTTTAAGCATTGTGTGTGCTCCCTTCAGATTTATGATTTTGACCCCAGCCTGGCATTATCACACTGTCAGTGGGAGTGCAGGGCTGGTTGGAACCTCCAGCTCTTGGTGGTAATCTCTCTTAATTAGTTTACAGTTGAAACAATTGTCCGACTTTTTGCCTTTAAACAAGGGAAGTTTGCTCTATCAGTGGTTGATTTCCCTGAGGGAGGAAATCCTGAGGGAGGTTATCAGGGAGAGAAAAGCTCCCGGGCTCCACTTTCAAAGCAATGCCATGTATGAAGCATGCATCAATCCTGTTAGTACTGCTTATTATTTCACAATGGCGTGTCAGGAATTACGGGCACAGACCTTTCTAAGGACTGTTGCAGACCTTTATGCACCCTCATCCCGAGTCAGGATTTTGTGGAATTATGTGCTAATAAAAGCTAATTTTACACATTAAATTGCATTCTTTGAAATTGCACTTTTAATTGCTGATCTTTCCCTGACTTCTCCACAGATCTCTCCTAGGCTCCTCATTGTCGACTTTCTGCCAGGGAGCCCTCTGTGCCTCATCATTAGGACTAAAACCTGCCATCACTTAACATAACACACAGAGCTTACAACTGGGAGCAGCCCCCTCCCTTGCATGGGAGCACACACAATAATAGACACTATAGTGGCAGCACCAACGGGAGCTTTACCATGTATTTTAATGACTTGTGCTTGATTACATTTGCTAGATTGAACCAAAGTTCATTTAGTAATTGGTATGATTCTTAGCGGGTACACATTTGACATTCCTCGCTCATTAAAGAGCCCCAACAATGGCTGTTACAACTTTCATCTCAAGGGTGACCCTCTCAGATACATATCCAGGCTTTTTCTTTTGATAAACCACCCAACCCGGCATTCATTAACACTTAACCATCTGCAGCCAGCCCCTCCTAGTACCTTCTCCCTTGCTTTGATGATATAATTAAAAGCCTTCTGTATTATCTCCCCCGGAGCAGTAAGTCGAGGTGCGTCAGCTCGTGCATTGTTTGTTATTCGATTCTCTCATATCGGCTGCTCCTTGCGACGGGGCTCATTTTTCATATGTTGTAAAGATTAGCTGATGGAGTGGGAGATCAGAGGCATGAGGAGGGAGTGTGGATCTCGATATTAGTAACCAGATGCTCATTTGAAATGGTGATGGAGTTTGCTGTTATCTGTTAGATTATTTGGCTCCTTTGCTTCTACCTGAAGATAAACTGGTTTAAGTACTAGTCAATGAAAATTAGCATTATCTTTAGTGGCTTGTTATGATAGAGTGCTCTTATCAGTCTGGTTTAGTGTGGCTATTCTCTCCTCGAGTCTGGTTTACAGAAATCACAGCTTTGTTTATGCATGTGCCCAAACTTGCCTGTTTGACCTTTGAAGCTGTGATTATAATATTAATCTCTGGGACTATTCTGTTGCAAATCACTTAGGTGGTCTGTATTTCAGAGGATTTCATTGTGGGACCTCCCTCTTGTCCAGCATGATGTTCTGTTATTGTTAGTATATTCTACATTGAAAGCTAACTCAGAGTGGCATTTCAGTAGGTCTTGTTGTCTGGCTGCTTTTTGTGGGGTTTTTTGTGTGTGTGATGGAGGAGCTAGAGGACAGCACTGTGCTACTGTTTGTCCACTTCCACTGATTTTGTATAACTTTATAACAAAGTTGCTTAGCTACAGAAAAACTTGGTACAATACTTGCATGCAGATACAAACTTCAGCCCGCAAATCCTCAGTGTCCTGCGGTGTGGCTAAATAGCCTTGTTCCAGTTTGCAGGTGGGGAGACTGCACACAGACACAGCAACAGAACCAGCTTTTACTGGGGGGTTCCTGTTTTATGCCCTTGCTTGGTGCCTAACCCCTGCAGCCTTCCCCTGCCTGGTGTTTAAGCAGGGTTGTGATAGATCTTGAATAGCAAGAGGAGAAATCTGGCATTCTGGCACTAAAGGAACTTTTGTCATGTTTGTCATCTTCAAGTTAAGAATTGGAGGTTTTTCCTCCCATTTTCCCCTCTCCTTTCCATATTGCATCCATTTCTATATTTTTACATATTTATTGCCTTGTTCCATTGATTTGTTCATTTCCCCAGTAAACTATTATATTCGTTACATAAATACAAGGGAGCCCTTCTCAGAGAAGATGTGAAATTTCTCCCCCTCATAAATACACAAAATGTGGAAACCATTCTCAGGATGCAGAACAGGAGGGAGTCTGCTGACTTCCAACTGCAAGACCTCATTAAAATTAGTGGATTCCCTATCCTCTTTGCATAAGGAACATTGCTATTTGGGCTGGCTTCCACAGCAACATCTGGGCCACCGATAACATCAGTACTGGAGCATTGCTAGGTGAGCTCATGTTTTGTTAATGAAGTAATCTACTGAAAGTGCATATATCATTTTTTTAGTACTACATACTTCACTGCAAAGTGTTGTACTACTATTATAGGAGCTTTCCTTTGCAAATGGGACTTGAGGAATTTTGTTTTAGTCAAAAATATGCCTAGCTTGAATTGAATGGCATGCTTGAGAAATGCCACCTAAGTCATAAAATGTTAAGACTTAAATACTTTGGTAGTTCAATGCATTCATTGAGAAATACACTGAAAAATGGCTTTCTAGAACACCTGATATTCTTACAGCTTTGGTGTTACTAAATATTCAGTGTGGTAGTATTGGGTTATATATATAAATATATGTATAAACCAATAATATCACACTGAAAAAAAAATATATATATATGTATGCCCAATTTGTGAGTGATCCTTCTGCTGGGCTAACTAAATAATAGAAGTGATTATGATCACAAGCATCTGACTTTAGCATGTTCTGGATTAAGCAAACAAAGTTGGATAGAACATACTGGTAAGATATGTTCATTCAGACTTCATTATGAAATGCAGACATCAAAGGAGGAAAAATGGAACCAGAGACAGTTTCAGTTGTGGATTGAAATATCTCTCCTTAATAACCTCTGACCAGAAATGCAGTTACAGGTGTCTTGAACAGCTCAGTGTAGTCTCTGACTGTTGTTGTGGTTTGTCTTTTTTAATCTGCAAGCTAAATATTCTTGTGGCTTTCCTGTCCTCAGAACTAGTAGTGAGTGTTCAGACAGTCAGAACGCTCTCAAATAAGGCTACAGGTTTGTGGAATGGAAAATAATATTGGCATAAAATATCTAGCTGCTTTGAGACAGATTCCAAAAAGGGTTTCCATTATCCAAGAGCAGAGAATGCATAAAGAGAAGCAATAGAAGTTATCAGTGAGTCTTTGTGATTTAAACTTCATTCTTAAAATACTGAAGCTATGGGAGATTCCTGAGGTTCTGAAATATTAACCTGCCACTGCTCTGAAAGCGAAGACTTCCCTGTTTGCCTTACAATGAGTGGGAGTTTTACTGATCTTTTCCACCTTACTGGGCTGGATAAGCAAATCCTTTGTAATTGAGCTGTGGCAGTCATTTGTAATGTGTAGTGTAGGAAAGGTGAGCAGACCCTATCTCCTTCCCTTATTTCCCTCCAGGAAGTGTTGGAAAAAATACAGTAGTGTTGTTGTGTTTGCTAGCAGAACATGCCCAGCCTTGCATATTAAGGCAGGCACTTCGCCAGAAGCTTTGAATTATTGTACCCTGACATTACCCACTGTAACTTTTAGCACTCTGGGCCCATTACTTTGGCTTCCTGCCCAGTAATGTGCAATTTCCACTTACATGAGAAGATGTAGCAGGAGTAATGACTCCTTGGAGGAGGTGTTTTCTTTCACAGCAAATCAGCCCAGGGCCAGCAGGTGTAAGTTTATAGACACAGCCCAGTAATGGCAGCCTGCACTGTTCTCTTCTGTCAATCCAGCAGCAGATGGAGAGGAACAGACCTTTGCACACTTTTTGCTATCCCCTGACCCCATTGCAAAGTCAAGCTCTTGTAAATGGCCATGCAAAGCTCCATGATTTTCCCTTTTTTATTCTTTTCCAGGCACCCCAGAATGCACATCAGAACAGGGCTGATGGATGCCCATCTCTACTGTCTGAAGAAATATGTGGTAGACTTTCTGGTAGAAAACAGGTAAGAAACCAAGCAACACACAAAGCAGTAACAGGTGTTTGCACTGATGTTAGGTTTATACCAGAACATTTAAAGGAAGATTTTTTTTCCTAAATTAGCTAACATAAAATTGAAATGTAAAAGAAACCAGTTTTCAAAATGCTTTAACTACACTAAAAGGAATGCTAAGCCCTATGGCTGAGTTTCTAATTCAGATATTTTTAAAAAATAATAACAGCATAAGTGAACAACTAACATTTTTTGTCTTTTTTCTGCATCCCTTCTTTTTCTAATCTATCCATGCTTTTTGGCTGCTCATTTTACTGGGGCTCCCCCATTGTTAGCCCTGTGAATACATTTCTGACCTTTGATTTCCCCCACCACAGTCTGTTTTGGCCTTTGCAATCACCTTCTCTCTGCCCCTTCACATCCACCACCGCTGCAGGTGGGCTATCTCTGTAGCATCCTATGTTTTTAGCTTGTGATGTTCCTCTGTCAAAACTCTGAGACCACCCACTGAGAGTAAGAAAAACATCCATTTATGGAAGTGGAGAAGGATCTTAGCTATAATATTTCATGAAACAGGCAACACCCCCCATGTTTATCTTTAAAAAACAAACAAATGAACAAC
This sequence comes from Lepidothrix coronata, assembly GCF_001604755.1. Taxonomy (NCBI): domain Eukaryota; kingdom Metazoa; phylum Chordata; class Aves; order Passeriformes; family Pipridae; genus Lepidothrix; species Lepidothrix coronata. Next base: position 1,572,039 of record NW_016690292.1, read on the forward strand.
CCCCCTCACAGTAAGTAGTGCAGTTTTGGAATAATGTCTTGTTCCTAGACTTTTTATAGCCCTCTCATGCCTATTATATATACTGAATGCTCACTGAGCTCTCAAGAGTTTTCTCCCCTTTTAAGTAAGATGAAAGATACAGGGGCTAAGTGTTGTGTTCATAGTGCATTTTCTTAGCAGATAAACTGACATGTGAAAAAACATGGAGGGTGGGAGATTTATGTTAGTCTTGACCATATACAAATCTTGTGATGCAGCTGGATACATGACTGAAAGAGCTCTTCAGAATAAGGGTCTGTGGGTTAAAATTAAGTGGAAAATCTGTGTTAACCTCCAGAGCAATTTCTTAACCGTGCATAAGAATAAGGCTTATCCAATACTTTGACTGGTACATGAAGGCATTGTACAAGTTATTTTGGTTCACATTCGTGTACAGAAACATGTAGGAAAGATGAAAAAGCTTCAGGAGCAGCAGATGCCTTAAACCTGGAATAAACCATGTATTCAGCATATTTCAGAAAGCTGGTGACGTTTTGGAATTCTTGTGTTTCCTGTGGTAGCATGAAGCAGCACTTACACTTCTCCTTTGTCATACAATACGTAGGACTCATTTCTTGAAATCCTAGCCATGTGGTTTTGCTGGTATTAGACATTTCTGGAATATTAGACATTTCACACATTCAGTTATTTTTCCCTGGTAGTTCATTCTGTTTTGAATTTAGATCTGTGGGACAAGGATGGGCTTTGTCAGATATGTCTGAGTAATAGTAGTAACTTCAGATTTCAAGGCTTTATGCTATTTCAGTTGAAACTGGTGAGATCTTTGACTTCGTCAGTCAGGATTTTACCTTTCATTAACCAAAGCCAGCAGAGTGAAATCCTTCTCTTAACTCTTCCAGTTTCCCCCAGGTCCCCAAAGAACAAGTCTACTGGATTTTTTGCAAGTATGACCGATTGGAGTTTTTTGTTTGTTTGTTTTCTATAGCGAGGTCGTTCTCTGTCTTCACTATTTTTTGAGGCTGTGCTGCTATTCTGTGACACTTCCACGGCAAACAGATATTTACAGCAGCTAGGCAGCATTTCTTAAGACCTGATAGCAACATCTGGCTTAGTAATGGCAGGTATCTGCTTCATTCCCTTTATTACACAAATGCTGCTTATTCGGTCAATTGAGGGAGTCAATTGCAAGTAATGTGCTTAACTGGCAAATCTGGGGAATGGGACTTTTGCCATGAGGAATAACTTAGGCTTTCAGACTTCTGGCATCAGTGGGCATTTGTAGCTTGTTTTTCTTCTCTGAGGAAGGGGAGGACAGTGATCTTTCCATGTTTGGCAGTAATATGCCAAGACTTTTGAAAGACCCTGTGGATCATTTTTGCCTCAGAAGTACTGACATCTACATAGTTATTTGGGTTTAAGGATTCTTTTTAATACTTTGGTTTTTAGTCTAGAGAGAACCTACAGTAAGATTTTGCCTCTCTGAAATTCCTCACCAGGACTGGAGAAGCTCAGATGCCTTGTTTAAGTTGTGTGTGTTTAAAACTAACAGCAGGGACTGAAGTGAACAGTGAAGCTCTTGTACAGTGCCAGGAAGTACTGACACAGCGTACTTCCTCAATATTACAATATTTACATTGTGTTAATATTTTAACAGCGGGGTTTGATGGCAGGCAGAACACCTTTTTTCATTGTTTGTAGCGCAGTGAAGCATTTACATTTTTTCAAATGTTTTTTTGACATACAAAAGCCAAAAAGGTGTTGACCAGCGGTAAAAAAATTCAGATGCTACAACTGGCTTTTGCAGAGGAAAATTATGATGGCTTCCAGGTCAAAGCATTACATGAAAACTCATGTGGTTATCTATGTGGGATCTGTTTCTTCTTCAGTGAGTCCCAGCTTAGCTGCAAAGTGTTCCATCAAGCTCTCCCTGGGTGAATGTAGTTTGTACTGTAGTTTGTAGAATGTAAGAGTAAATTGCAGCCAGATTAATACATGCATTGTATTTGTATTTGTTGTGTGACAGTTTTGGAAAAAGGCTGAATACTCACCTCCAAGGTGAAGTGATACCAAAGCTTTTTTCATCAGCTTGGCCACTGTCTGTGGTACTAGACAGATACCTTGATTTTTCTGTGCACTTGTTTCCTCTTCGGGGTGGGATTGTTTGGAAAATAGTCAGTATTTGTTTGGCAGCAGTGAGATTCTATGATGAGGGATGTTAGAAGAGATCAAAATACTGTTTGGTAGCCTGTAACTCAGTTTGTAGTCCTTTAATACATTTTTATGAACTATTTTAAAAGGCCTGAATAGTAGATTCTCCTGCCTGAAGTTTTATTGCAGTATAGCAAATCAAACTTTTAAAAGGCAGAGCTTGCTAGTGCCTTTGAGTAAAAGTCAGAGGAAATGTTCTGTTTATTAGAACCTCCTCAAATATGTATGTCCAGACAAAAGTAATACGATACCCCTAATGTTACTTAAACCTGGGGAGTTTATTTTTCAGGAATGAAACTTTTTTCTCTTTCCTAGGAGGAAAAAAAGCATTTTGTCAGTTAAATCTCCGTTATTCATCCACCAGTTCAGCAGTGGATCCTAGTGAAATCAAGTGTGCAAGGGTCCTACCCTCTCCAAATCTACCAAGGTCAAATGCTTATGGTTCCACAGTGGCTTGGGCCTAAGAAATTCTTGCCCACGGCAGTTTATTTCCTACAGCTGGAATTTGTTCCTTCCATTCTTTCCACACTTCTGTGTCACCAGGGTAGGTTGATCAGCTGCAGTGCATTGGCAGCCTCTGCACAGGGGTGCCAGTTCGAGCACTGGGAGTTCTGCCCTCGGATGGACGTCTCCATCCCTGCATCCACAGTGGATACCTGACACTGGTGACTGGGTCTGTTCCCACTAGATTCACAAGAGTCACAGACCATACCCTGCTACCAACTGTATTCATCCTGTCTGAACAGGAACTGTGACCTTAATGTGAAGCAGCTCTTGTTTGGGCTGAATTTTCAGCTTGTGGTAGCTGTCCTGTCCTTGGTATGTTTTATCAGAGACCTTTGGTTCTTCCCCAGGTTCCTTTCTGCATCAGTGAAGTTAGAGTTGCTGAGGCTGGCCTCGGTAGAGAGTCTGTGGAATTGTATCACACCTCTGCACGGGAGGGAAGTCAGTTAAAAATCTGATCTCCTTGTATTTAGGTGAGAGCTTTCGTTTCCTCAGCATTTCCTTTTCCAGAGTAAGGCCAGCCCGAGGATTCCATGGGTGCTGCGCCTTGTGGCGTGGGAAGGCGGGCGAGCACAGGCTGTGTGTGCTGCCGGAGGTGCTCTGCCAGCACAGGGCAGGGATAGTTGAAGGTGAACACCTGCGCTGCACGATGAACTGCACAGTATTGCTTTTCTTAAAGCGGTCGTTCCACGAGCTGAGCCAGCAGCGAGACAGAAGCAGAGGCTGTAGCTGGCTGGGGGCACGGCTCCACCCCACAGCTGGCGGGCCTCACACCCCTGGGGCCCTGGGGTGGCAGCCAGCACAGTAGCCAGTCCCTTTTTTGGCACTCTCCTGAGTGCTAGGTTGGAATCCTGCCTCGCTGCTGCATTCAGGGCAGATGGAAGAACAGAGTCCTTATTCCCTTTCCCCCGTGAACTTCATGTGTAACGGAGGGCAGGATCTAGGCCTGTGCCGTGTGAGCCCGGCGTGTTGCACAGACATGCACTGATACTTCTTTACTGTGTGCTGACAGTTGGATTGCCAACAATCCCGGCAAAGCCGCTACCAGGAGAAATGTGATGGAAGTGAAATTGTGTGGTAGCTCGCATTCTGCTTTTCCACAATCTTTCTAAAGCTGTAGCCTGGTGAAATAACTCATTCAGGGGAGGGTGGCAAGGGGGCAGACAGATATAGGGCAACCCCTTTCCCTGTAAAGTTTTAACATGGAAGCTTCAAACTTGCTTTGTAAATTTAAGTCGCTATATACATCCTGTGAATCTGCTAGAGAGCATATGTAATATGCATTTATAATATATGTATGCAGGAATGGCACTGTGCCCGCAGTCAGTTGTGCAGGTATAGATGACAACATTTGTAATATGTGTAAGAATTCCACCTCACTGAGGTAGACTGAAAGTCTAAAGCCAGATCAAGGCTGCCTAAAGCAAAGCAGTATGTGATCCTACTTATTAAGTTGCCACCCCAAAATCACTTTTCACGAATTTCATCAGTGCAGAGCCTGTCAGGAATATGCTAATCAGACCTTAGTTACAGGTTGAGCATATAAAAAGCTACATTTCAAAATACTAACTTTGTAAATATAAGCACTTGGCAGTTAGGAAGTGCCACAGCTGATGCTCCCCATGCAATTTTTTGCTTTTGTATTTGCCCTATATTATGGTACAGTCCCCAGTTACGTGACTCTGTATGTTGTTTTGAGGGTTTTTTTCCACTCTGTGACCACTGCTTCATTTGTTGCCTGAGATATTTGCTGAAGGAGATACTGTTCAATATTATTTGTAACTTCTATAGTTCAAGTGAAGGCCACCAGCCTTACTCACTGTTTAAACCCTGTTCTGAAGATAAGGTAAATACTTTGCTTTTGGATTCTTGGTGCTCATCACTGATACTGTAATGCCCTGCACACATTTCATTAACTATCTTTCCAGCACCCCTATTAGGAAACCAGTGGTTTTTTCCCCTTCTGAAAGGGGGAAACCAGGGTACACAAGAGCTAAAGTTTGAAGCATCTTCGTCTTAAGTATGCCATTTTTCAATTCTTAATGTTATACTGAGAGCTCATAATGTTGAAAAAAATCTTTTTCATTGGTGATAGCTGTTACAGGGTGACACTGATAAAATCAAAAGCACACAATCGGTGGCAAACTGCAGAAATTAGATTTACGTTCTGCATTCAGCAGTATCTGTAATATCCTCTGACAGAAGGGAATTACCAAAAAAATTTTAAAAATCAGTTCTTCAGGCATCATTCATTTGCCTTACATCTCAGCAGTTCTTTTCTCCCCTCGAAGCCCTCTGCCTTGTACATTTAGCACACATGTTCTAACAAATGAGCCAGTCATTCTTCTGCCTCATTACACAACCGTGATTCATCCTCAGGGCATAGTCCATCTTTGCATTGGGGGAAGAAGAGACTGAGACTGGGGAGAGAGGAAAAGTAGGTGTGTTTTTAAGGGTTGTGTCATAATGTACACACATGAGTTCTTAAAAAAGGTATAAGCAACATGCTTACAGCTTTTCTTAATTTGAGTACCCAAACTGTTACCCTGATATTCTTTTAAGTATGTGTATATATATTTTTATATATGACACTTTTAGAATTAATCAGCGAGGCTACTGTGACTCTTGCTAACGAAGTAGCTGTTATCAACATAGATTTATCACTTTCAGGTCAACTGCCAGAGGGAGATGGGATGCCCTAAGCTTCAAAGAATATCCAGCTCAGCATTTGTAACCTTGGCCTGGAACATATTCTGTTTCTCTATGGAGTAGTACATGAACACTGCAGTTACCCTGCAGAAAAGAGAATGGAGCATGCCCAATATAGGAGGACTTGTACCTTTTAGAAGTAAAAAAAATTAGCTGCAAAACAGGTCTCTTCCAAGCATGTGCAAACAGTGTTTTTTCAGACTTAGCTTGATGTAGTACGGGCACATTTTCTGTTTATAAATGTAACGCCCCAATGAAAAGACAACCTTGTGCCAAATTACAAGCATGGAAGTGCAAGAGCTTTTCAACAGAGTAGATGAAATATTTTACCGTGGTCAAAACAAAGGTTTTTTCCATAATTTTGTTCTTGGAAGTAGCTGAGACATTTTTGATGAAACTATCCAAAAAATAATCAGCTTGAGGCAAACACCTGGCATAGGTAATTTCTGCCAAAATAGTTACACTTTGGCAAAGTTTACAAACAGATGAAGACAGGAACTTACAACAGGAAATGCTGGGCAATGTATCTATAACCACCCCAGTTGCTCCACCACTGAACACTGGTTGTCTCAGATTTGGTGAAGGCAGGTGCCACTGTGTGTTTGCTCAGATGTTCTGGGTTCTCTGTTGCTCATCAGAGTGCCACATGCATTTTCTGACATAAGATCATCTTTGGACTTCATTTCAAAAGACTGTGTCGGTATATCTAAAACTAAGTTGACAACACACATCTTCCTCTTATACGTTGGGACATTTCACGTGCTTTTGTGGTGTCCTTCCCTCTTTTTTTCCCCACCCCTCTTCCTCCTAAAAGCAAGGTAAAATTTTATTGTGTTTAGTAATGTGTTTTGCGAATCAGCATTTTGTCCCGAATCTGGCCCTTCTGAATTGCTGGGTGTAGAAAAAGCCACTGTTTCCCTGGTACAGTCACCTGGGAAGTGGGCAGCTCTGCCTGTGGCCAGCAGGAAGATGGGTGGTACTGGAAAGGCAAGAATAATAAACAGCAGCACTGTGGTCACTTCAAAAGGTCTGACTAAGCATTTGCAGCGCCTTGTCCTGGGAATGCTGAGTGCTAATATCTTGCTTGCCACCAGGGAAATCCACTTTCCCTGGGGAGCCCTTCTCTTGGGGTGCATCCCATGAGAGGCTGAACTGTAGCTAAGAAAACAAATCGGCTCTTCCACAACTCTGGAGAGCTGCCTGCCAGAATTTGCCAGTAGAGAAACTCTTTTCTGGACTGAGCAAATTTGCAGTAAACTTTATAGCCAAAGTCAGTATGATTTGTTTACGAAGTTAAACACTGGATTTTTTTTTATTTTTTTTTTGAACTGCTGAAATAAATAAGAGCAAATTGTGTGAGGTCATAGCGCTCTGCCGTTCCAAACTGCTTCAGCTGCAATCCCAGAGCACGCTTCTCTGCTCGGCTCCCCTCCACTGTGTCCAGAAAGCCTTCACAGGGCCAGCACTAGGAGGGGAGAGCAAAGTTTGCTGTCTCAGTGCTGTGTTCTGAGATCTGTTGCCCTGAACAGAGCTGCAGTGGAGCTGCCCTTCTCCTCCCCGATAAATGGCAGGGCAGTGTGAGATCTTTGGAAACTGGAGGTGTGAGTGACTGGCTCTGGAGCTCCTGCTTGGATGGCTGTGTGCTATGCTGTACACAAAGGCCCCTGCAGGTTTATATTAAGGTGCTGCCCAGACTAAACCAGTGCATTTTTTCTTTTTCCCCTCTAAATGCCTTTTTATCATTCAGGCTGTCACCTGTGTTTCCTGGCAAGGGCTGCTGGCTGGGGGAGGTCTGGCAGAGCTGAACACCCAGCTTTGGTGGTCTTTGTGTGGCTGCCTGAAAGATGGCTTAAAACAGAACCTGCTCTGTGAATACCTGCGAGTTAACATGTGTCAGCCGTGTGGCTGGAAGGTTTCTCTTTTGCTGTAAAGAGAGATTTTATAATGAATACTTTCCTTGTGATTAAAACGGATAAATAAACAAATAGCTCCTACAGGAAGTATACTGTGTGAAGACAGGGCAAATAGATTGTGGCTTTCCAAACAAGGAAAAGAAAAAGGGGAGGAGGGGAAGGGAAACAACTAACCTAACCCGAGTTCTTTCTTAGTGTATTTAATCTATTAGAATGTGAAATGGCAATTCATCTTTCCCATTTCCTTTCCTTGTCAAACATATCCAGCTGTTGGAGCTTTCCCTGCTCCCCAGTAGAAATGCCAAGATTTGAAATTTGTTGATGTCCTCCTCCTCCAGGGTATCCTTACTGTTATCATCTTTCCATGGTACCAATCAAGCTCACTCCTGAAACCTCAGGGGAAAAAACCCTAATGATCCTAACTAGATTTAAACACATTACGATTTTCAGCAAATGCCTTCTGTAAGAAATACTATTCCTTTTCCTGTTAGCAACCTGCCTGGGAGCAGACATATCTTTGGATGTGCTGAACTGGAGCTGATCAACTTCCTGAGGAATTGCAAACCTCTCTGTGAGACCATGATATGCCATAGTGGCCACGTGCCTGAGATAGTGGAAGCACACTTGGTTGCAGCACAGCATTCTGTGCGTGCGAGCTGCTCCTAATGAAAATGTTTTCCTGAAGCAAATGTTAAAATGTGTTAATTTTGTTCTCTGACTTTGATTTACAGCACTTTGGATTCCCTAAAAAAAGGAATTTAGGGAGGGCATGAAAAAGGTCATTCAGTTATAGGATCATAGAAATATTTAGACTGGGAGGGATGTATAGCAAGCAGTCTCTAGTCCAACCTCCTGCTCAAGTAAGTCTAACTTTTGTGTTGCTCAGGGGGTTATTTTGCAGTTGAGATTTGAAAATCTGAGGATGAAGACTGGGCCTTGTCCCAGGACTGTACCACTCACTGAAAAGTTGTTTTCTTTTTGTCCCAACTGGAATTTCCCTTGTTGCAGCTTGCATTTGTTGCCTCTTGCCCTTTTACTGTGCACCTCTTGGAAAAGTCAGGCTGTCTTCTGTATCATTTCACTTGTGGTAGTGGAAAACTGTAATCAGATTCCCCTGCAGCCTTCCCTTCTCCAAACTGAACAAACCCAGCTCCCCCTGCTTCTCCTCCTGCGTCATGTGCTCTTGGCCCTCTTGGTGGCCTCAGCTGGGCTTGTTCTGATCTGATAATAAACATTAAAAATTGTTAACTGTTCTTTCCACTGTTTGATGCAGTTTCAGTTTCCTTGGGTAGCCTTCAGTCAAGTTGACTTTTGCCTTCTTACAAGATGTGGATTTGGAACCAAGGAGAAATGATGAATCTTTGACCCATCTTTGTGCACTTTTTTCCTCCTTTTTTTTTGCCCTTTAATGATCACCACTTGGACAGTATTCTTTTGCATTCTTTTATTGGTGCAGTGCATTTTCTTCACCCAGCAGTACTTGCATGTAAGATAATACTTTGGGTGAAGTTACTATCTTACCTTGCTGGACATCTCCCTGTGAGGATATAATATTATAATATCACAAAAATTTCTCTTGCAGTGGAAAACATTGTTCCCTTGTATTTTCTACTCAGATTATCTGAATATACAATTTTCAAGAATTTTTAAGATAATCTTTTCCTTTCTTCCCCTCTCTGTTTTGCTTCTAAAAATCTCTTCTTCCACACCGCCTCAATCACTGACTCATCCTTCTGAAATGCTGAGTCCCCTTTTACTGACAGGTTGAACTTTTGGTAAAGAGAGAAAACAATAATTGTTTTCCTAGTATTCCACGTCTCTCATAGTTTTTGTATTCTAGGTGTAGGTTCAGTGTTAAATTTCATTGTGCCTTAGCCAGTCAAATGAAACATGAACAATAATAAAGATGTCTGTAACACTGTTGCTGACTTTATTATTGCATTGAATTATCATGACATTTTAACTTCATAGAGAAGTTAGAATAGAAGGGAGAATAAATGCTACCAATGATGATAGGGCACACATGCATGAATGGAGTAGCTAAGAACTATCTCCTTTAAGTCAGTAAACTGTCATTCAATCAGTAGTGGTATTCTGAGTTCCATTTTGAATGTGATAAATAGCTGGAGTGTGAGGTAAGGGCTGATCTTAGAACAGTCTTGAATCAAAGAAGAGCAACTGCAAATTTCTTAAAGGGAAAAAATAAAAAAGGGAGTATAACATTTTAAATAGTCCGTGGGAAATGCCGAGTGCTGTCTAGCAAAGTTACTGATTTTGAAGAAGTTCAAGACCTGAATGGAGAGAAGGAGGGACATTTCCCTAAATCAAAGATGCAGAGATGAACTATAGCCCACACACCATTTTACACCAAACTTTTATGGATTAATACCATCTGGAAAGAACATTATGAATAAAAGCAGGCTTGTGAAAAAGAGGAGATGGGATTCATTGGCCAAAAAACTTTCTCTTAAAGTTCTTCAAGAAAGGATGAAGTGAAGACTGAAAAAAAGTTTAGTCTTATCACAGACAGAAGATCATGTTGCAAATGCCATGGTAAAAAGAACAGAAGAGTTGTCCTACAGGGAGAAGTGAAGCAAGGATTAGTAATCAATGGAGAGGATAGGAATTTGTTAAGGTAGAATGATTGCTGTGGAGAAGGGTGTAGAAATGGTACTTGTACAGGTGGAAGCAGGACTAAATTACACACCAGAGCTTCCTCTTTATCTCCCAGAAGTTTTTAAATCAAACCAAGAATAGGTCCGTTGATTGCAGTTCCCCAAACGCTGTACCTCCATGGAGAAACAGCAAAGTGATGTGGACAGCTACAGTGCCTTTAATGCAGTCTCAGTGGAGTGGGGTGAAAGAGGTTGCCCATGTGAAGCTACAGCCATGTCTGTCTTTTCTGACATGTCTTATACAGACAAGTCTGAAGTGTTTGTCAATTTATCTAAATATATAATTACCCACCTTAAGTTTACATAATTCATCGGTTTATGGATATGTGTCGACAAATGCATTGTATAGCGTGTTTGTTTAGGCATATTATCAGAATGCCTCTGTTTCTCTTTCAGAAAAGGAGCCTGATTTCTAAGGCACTGAGAAAAAAGTTGGTAACTCAGACACAGATGGCTGCAAAGGCGGAGGTGGGAGAGAATGGGGAAAGATGAGTTCTGGCAAGGAATCACGTTTGTTGCAGGTGCGCTTGTTTTAGAAGAATGGGATGCTGTCTGGGAATGAATGAGATCCATTCCTCAGCAGCGTGCACAACCTGCCAAACACCCTGGGTGGCCTCCGACGGCCTCAGAGACTTTTTGGTCAGAGAGAAGTTCTAAAAATGTCTAAACTTGCTGGCATTCCCATGCAAAAGCTGTATTAGTTGGGAGCTGTGGGGTGTTCCTGGCTGTCTGGCAAGAGGGCAGAGTTAAGGTTACTTAGATGACCTGAGCTGAGTGTGTGCACGCTTTCAAAGGATTTGAGTATGTAATTGAGGAGTTTTAATTTCTGTGGTCAATTTTTCAGAAAGCTGCCTTGTTTCCCAAAGGGCTTTTTGGCAGAAGTGGAAGTTAGATCCCTGCTCCTTTAACTGCATCCAGACTTGGTGGAACTTGAGAACAGCTTTTCATGTGGTTTGCATCCATACCATCCCTTTCATACTTTGATCTGGATCCTCTCCGTGTTGCCGTGTCTGCGACTGCCACTTGGGTGTCTTCTGCTTTTCCTCCATCATCCCAAACGCAGGGTTTTGGTGGTGATTCTGCAGTTTTGGGAAGTCATTCATAAACTCGAGCCTGCAAAGCAAAGCTGTGCAGTTTTACTGGCTTGCCGTGTAATGGCTTTTGAATGAGTCACACACGCTCTTATGAGCGTTGGGACTGTGTTGCTGTCAGACTTGAACGCTGTAGTTAGAAAATAGCATGGAAAGACAAACGAAGCACAACTGCAGTCGTGTGGAATTACCTTTTAGTAGAACATTTCTCAAAGTTTCCTTGTCTTCTCCCTAGGCTTTTAGCTCCAAAAATAAAAAGAGACACTGACAAATAATTAATTACTGTGAAATTGAGGGGCGGGTAGAAATATATTTACTCTTTTTGTGATAGAAATTTTGAGAGTAGAACAGGACGAATAAAACATAGCAAGATATAACAGATGTTTGATGGTATGATGGGTGTTGCAGGTTATTGAATTAGGCACAAGTAACTGCCTGGTAGTTTATTAGCTTGCCTGGTTGCTTTGGAGTTTTCCTGTGTTATAATTGGTCTTGGGTCCACCAAACAAAGGCAAAAGGATTATTGCAAGATATAAGAGCAGAATTAGCCTTCTGCAGGGATGTGGCACACACCCTATAAATTTATCATTTGATTTTTTTCCTTTTGTATGTAGACCTTCCATGCTTTCTCCACATTCTTAGCATGTCTCAGAAATTCCAGCATTTTTAGTAGTGAATCAGTGAGAAGAAGGGGAAAAGACCTGTAATTGCTTTTTCCATTGAGCTTGTTAAAACCACGTTGTGGGAAATGGACCCAAACACTGTCTTTTAAGTGGTGTTGAGTCTGAGGCAGGTGGTATTAACTCAGAACTGCATTAACTCTTTTCAAATCTTTTTCCTGTTTCCTTGAGGAAACATGCCTGGTGTATATGTGTGGCAAGGGCTGTTTGCCTGCCTCTTGCATTGACATTTTAATTTGGTCCATGATATAAATATCATTTCCCTAATCCTCCTTGCCCTGACCCTGTTTTGTCTTTTCTTCAAAGTGAGTTGACTTTTTTTTCTTTAAGGAGGGGGGAGGAGATGGGAATGGTGGCTAGCTGCTCTAGTTTGGAGCATTAAATGCTGGGGGGGAAAAAATCTCAAAGTAACTGTTGTTTCTTTCTTTGTATTCACATGGAAATTTTTAATCTCCATCAAAGGATCAGGAGAAAATAACGTTGAGATTCAACAAGAGAGCTCCCAGCTTACATGGAATTTTTAAATGTTATTTGGCTTTATCCTTTAAGCGATGAGAACCATGAACTATGTACCTACAGGGTTCAGAATTAACTTTTCTCTTTCTTCCAACACACCCTCTTTTTTTTTTTTTTCTTCCTCCCTCCCTTTTTCTTACATCTTTATTGTTCTGCATAAACATGCAACTTCTTTCTGGCCAAAACTGTAATTTGCCTTAGGATTTGTTTAGTTGTATTTATGTATACATTTCTAACATTAATTATGAGCACCAGTCTGAAATACAGCCTCATGTTCTCCTTTTGATGTGATCTGAAGAATCTCTGTTGAAGGCCATGGAGCTAAAATCAGAACCCAACCCAGCGTACGCTTGCATAGCTGTGCAAGAGCTAACATTTGCCTGTTAAAAAATAAAAAAAAAGGTAAAAGTAGGTATAGAAGGGCTAATGATCTGCTTGTTTGTAGTGGGGAATCACAAACACACTCTGCACCTGTAGGTGTAGATGATTGTGCTAAGGATGGTAGCAGGGGACCCCCTGCAACTCTCCGTGGAGGGTAACAGCAGATTTCACAGGTGGGTGCTGGCAGCAGTGGTAGATTTCATGCTTCATCACAGATTAATAAAACAGGGAGGATATTAAAATGCTAATACTCATTAATACTATTTTATGGTGTTTAACATTAAACATGGAAAATGAAAATGAATGACAGCCGGTAAATGGAACTGACACTTGTGTTCAGGGTGTCCAAAGCTGGTGAGAACTAGCTGCAGGAAGTAAAAGCTGTGGATGCTCCCTTTCCTGCTGTGGGCCAAACCAAACAGCACCTACTGGTACCTAGACTTGTGCAAGCTCACCTAAATTTAGACTTAAATAGACTCTTCTATTATTAGAAAATACTTTACAAAACTTCTCTCTTTACCAGGTTTGGTCAGAACCATTATTTTCTGTGCCATATGACAGAGTCTCCAGTAATACATATGTCTAAGAGCAGAAATCACAGCCCATTGAAGCATAATTGGGGAATACGTTTTACTTTTTTTAAGTGGTCGGTATTAGGTTTTTTCCCCAAAACTCTTCTTGTGTTTCAGTTGGCTACATTGTTCTTCATTTCTTGCTGAAGTTTCAATAAGCTTCCCTTCATCCCAGAGGCAGTTGCATTTCAGCAACAAGTAAAAGTTGGCCCTCTGTGGGCCATAATGTAATGTAATATAATATAATATACATAGATACAAACTTAATTCTGCCATATCATAGACCATTGTAAGTTTATTTATGGTTAAAAGTCACTGAAAGCCTCTGCATAGCTGTGTTTAAATATGAAACTTAAAGATCTAGCGTGTTTTCACCTAATGTTCTTCACAAGTAAAACTTTTAGTTTAGCATGAGCCTTATCTCTGCCTTTGCTGAGATGTAAAGATCCCAGAAACACTGGGAATACATAACAGTGCACAGAGACCGAGGTAAAGGGATTCTAAAGGTTTAGTTATGTCTCTCTATTAATAACAGTACTTGGTGAAATTATAGTTGTCTGTCCAAATATCCATTTTTGTACCTTAATGTTTTAGGTTTTAAATAAAATCAACCTTGAATATTCTAGGTTTATAATGCCTGGGTCTGAGTCTACAGTCTGCATAGCTGACTCCAAGTGACTGATGTGTGCTCTGAGCTCTTAGGTACATTTAATATAGACTTTTCCAGAAGGTTCTTTTGCTTTTAAAAATACCTTCTCTTGAACTCCCAGCTTTTTCTCGCGCTTGCACCATAAATTTCAACTGCCCAGTTGTCTTCATTTCCCCCACTTATGCACAGTCTCTTGCCAACACCCTCTGTCTGTGACCTGCTGGGTGAATGGCAGATTCCACCCCAGAGATACTTCTTTTTACATGCTTAAAATGTGATCAGTATCAACCCCTTTCGAAATTGCTGCCATCTCCTCTTGTTCTCAGAGGGCAGAAGCCACATAAAGTGCATGTCCCTCCCTTCATTTACAGGCAGCCATTTAATGCCACTCTCCATCTTTGGTGGTTTAACTGAAAACCCGCGACTTTCTGTTGAGGTGAAGACAGAACTTCGAAAATCAGAGTTTAGGGAATGGAAGATCATGCAAAAGGGCTTGTTGCTTGGGCTAGATTTTATGAAAACATATTTATTTTGGCAAGTGTTTCTCAAAAGCAGGTTCATGTTTACGCTCTCTACCGTCTGGATTTTGCGGTGAGGTGTCAAGAGCATGCTTACTCCAAGCTGGCTTAGAATTGGATTTCTGCCAAAATTTTGTGTGCCCTCCTCTCCTTCCACCCACCCCTCTACTTTCTTTCTCTGGGTTATACAAGATTTTTCCTTATGTTGATCTCAGTGGGTATTTCATTTCCACATCTTGGTGCTAAAGAAAACAACAAGCTTTAGGAAACGGGGTATCCAAGTTTTAAAACCTGAAGAGAATAAAAAAGGTTGCTTTCTTCACCCTATGCACTCTTATGTTCATTTCTTTTTAATATAGGTATGTGAAGTTCAGGATTTGATGGCAAGAATTTTTAGCACACTAGACCAGAACCTTTTTGATTTGTTGTGTCCTGTATCTAGATTACAGGCCAGTTGGTTCTTCCAAACTCTGCTAATTTTTTTCTCTCTTGATGGAGGGTCTTCAGTCCCGTGCCTCCTTTGATTTAAATTTCCTTCCTAGTCCCAGCCAGATGTTTGGTTTCCCCCACTGTTGACAGTCAGATAATAGTCTCAGTCTATCACTTCGTATATCTACCTTTGCAAGATCCGTTACGAAAAATTCCCAAATTTTTCTCACAGAAGGCCTTACTGTGTATTTTTAATATTTTCCAAAGGCAAATTCCTTTAATGTTGCATATAAATTGCTTAAACAGCAAGCAAAGGCGAACCTTCCTGTTTTTCCTTTTCCAGTAAGAAGGGTGTGTTTCTGAGCCACATCTTATGGATGACCCGGAGATTTGCTCCACCTTTGGCAAAGGAATGTGGCTAGCACTTCAGAGAATTACAGGAAAGCTTCGGGAGTTTGTCCAAGAAAGATTAGACCGTCAAAAACCAGGCAAAACTTTGTCTTTCCCCCTTTCCACTGCTTTCATTTCCTACCGTGTTGTGTTGTCCTCTGCATCAGACTGTTCAAGACTGCCAAATACTTGGGTATTTTATAGGTAATATATCTTATAAATGCCATAGCCAGCCTCTGAGGGAAACAGAGGATTGTCGGTTTTGGATGAAGTATAAAACCCAAGCAGGAAATCATTGCTGAATGGCACAGCTGCAGGCAAACATTGTGAGCTAGTAAACTGCCCATCTGCACAGCCACACGTGTGTGGGAGCGCGGGGCCGGGGCAGAGCGCGCCTGTAAGTGGTTAGCAGGGAGAAATTTGGTGATTAAAGAACGAAGTGTTTTGCTTCATTAGTTCCTGAAATCCAGCTATCTGAAGGTGATTATAATCTTGTTTTCAAGAAGGAGGAGAGGCTGAAGACTTAGAGCTTTTTCCTTGCCTGTAATAAAAAATAAAAGCAGAATTTCGGAGCTGGGGGTGGGCTTGATCGTCCCACTGCAGGACGGAGGATGTGGCACAACCTGCCGTTGAGGACTGAAGGAAAAGTTTGTCAGGAAAAAGGAACACACTGTATTTGTTCACAGGGCTGAGCTGGCAATCACATCTGAATCTTCCCTTCAAAGTTAGAGGCGAGAAAGACTGCTTTGGTCCTTAGGGTTTGCTTCACTATTGTTGACCTGAACAGGAGCCTGGGTGGTTTTTGAACTGGATGTTTCTTAAAGTTTGAGCTGTGTAAGCTCCCCCTCCCCCTTCGCTAGAGATTTTGCCAACCAAAATAATTTTCATGATACTCATTCTAGTACTTTCCTTCTGTAATGTAACCTATTAGTTAGTTCCTAGTTTTGCTGTTTTCCATTCTAAATAACTCCTCTTTCTTTGTGGGTTATTGTTTGTTGAATTCCTCTAGCCAAGCTCGGTGTGTTAGTTCTCCCAGTCCTTCCTCTGAAGTTTAGCACTTCCTCTTACACATGCCAAGTTTGAGTTCATTTTCCGCATGATTTTCCCAAGTACTACTTTAAATAATCCACAATTCAGTAACTAAATGGAGATTGTTAAAATAATGAAACAACAACGATAAAGCTCTTTTAAGACTGCACACCAACTGTAAAAGCTGTTGATTTGGTTTTTTTTCCCAAATACTTTATTGAAAAATAAAATTATCTTCCCGTAGTCAAAATTGAATTAACAGGGTTATAATCCCATTGTACAATAGACCATCTACGCTAATATTTGTCATTTAGGAGAGTTTTTTCTTGATTCATTGCAATGTATAAGTCAATGCAAGAGTAAAGATAATGCAGAGATCGGGGTCCTTGTTTAAGGCATATGTAGCTTGGGTTAAAACCCCTTGTGTTTTCTCTCCCTCCTCGTATTGGAATGTCAGAATGGGTATAATAAAAGTTGAAATTTGTAGGCAGGGAAGATGGGTGTATTGCCAGCTGAAGCCTTTGGAAGCTTTCTATTCACTGATGTGTTTTGCATCAGAACACCTAAAGAGCATCAAAGTCTTAGGACCTAAACTAGTTAAAACGTGCTGATTTATCATGGTAAAAGGACCGAATCTTTAAAATGTTCTGAAAGTTTCGTGTGAACAAGAATACCATTAATGTATGCATCATAAATTTAAGGATCTAATATTTCATATATCCTTGAGCATTTCCATGTTTTTATCACAGAGAAAAGGAGCTGCTTTAGTTTTTCCTCTATACACTCTTTATTCTCTCTTTTTATGTCAATTGATGTAGTTTTTTAAGCCACATAAGGAGAATTTCAGTTGTTGTCATTATAATGTTGGTACTTTCTGCATTCCATCTGCACGCAAGTATGAATTGCAGTGTGATGCTATAATAAATTATAGGTATCTCTGTTAAAGTATAGGGGAATTAGTTCTAAAGATGAAGTTTTTTCCTTGTTTTCTATCTTTCTTTATATTTTAATGCATTAAGGAAGCATGTAACTAGTGGACATTGTCTTAGTGTCTTACAATACCTGGCATTTTGATTTATCCTCATGAAAAATGTGCAAAATGTCTGATAATGTTATGCAAAAAAAAAAACAAACATGAAAGTTTTAGCATTCATGAAGTTCATGTGTGCATCTCCTTCCCCAGGACAATCACGTCTCTCCGGAGTGAACTGATTCCACATCTGGTTAGGAAACAGTTCTCTTCTCCCACATCATTGCAACAAGGACTAGATAACAAAGAAGAGGACCAAAAGAAAAGAGAACAAGCATCCCTAGGTCAGTACAAGTATCAAAAATTTGGGTATGTGAAAGTTAAAAAAGTCCATATGCTGCAGCTGAGTTATTGAGTAGAGTACAGAATTAGCCTGAAACACTAGTTTGGAGATCTGGGGGTTTTTTTTCTCATGAGAAGAAAGATTCTAGCAGATTTCTTTTTCAAGCAGTATTATGCATTATATAAATTCTTTTGTCCTTCCTTATTTTGATGTAAATCATAAACAAGTCAGCTAGGGGCTCTGTATTTTTTCTTCCAGAGTACAGGATATATAAATGCATTTTTGAAAATGTAATTTTAGGAGGGAGTTCCTAAAATTGCATCGGACAACAGGCTAAGCCTTAACCACCCTGCACTGGGAACTGGACAGGATCTCAGATCTTGGAACCTATTTTTAACATTTCCGCTGTCTCCTTGTGTGACCTTGGGCAAAACATTGCATCTGCCCTGATTCCTTGATTCACACCTGCAGAATAAAAATAAGCACTTACTCACTACATGTGATAAAATCTGTTAATGATTGCTAAGTATCCAGCCATTGAGATGAGGTGAGGCAAAGATTTCCCTTCACCAACACTATTTTAATGGTATTCCTCTTCAGAAAGTATTTCATTAAGTCCTGTCTTAACTTCATGCCATGTGTGTGTTCTCCAGACATTTATAGTTTCATAAAGGAAGATAATAGCTTGCTGAAACCTGCTCCAGATAACTCGTGTTGGAATGATCACAGAGGAGATATGACTGAAACTCTCCACGAAGGAAAAGTGCGCTGCTACGTCCATATAATGAAAGAGGGGCTGTGCTACCGAGTGAACACTCTTGGGCTGTATATTGAAGCAAACAGGCAGGTGAGGAAAATACAGAACTGCCTCCTGGGAATGCAGCAGTAGTTTATGGCACATTTTACCCTCCAGGAGTGGCTCCCTGCGATACAGCTGAGGAGTATGTGGGAATTGAACCCCTGCCATCTTATCTAGGCACATCGCCCTACTGCTTGCTGGATAGGGATGTGAGGCCAGGAAACAGGTCTGTCACTAATTTACTCCATGGCTTTGATTTAGCTAAGAAAACCTTCACCCCACACACTCCTGTGTTTTTGAGGGGCTGGGGCAAGACGTGCAGCCAAAGAGCCAAGAAGTGTGGAAAATAAGGATGGAAGTGGCTTTGGTAGCTTATCTAATCAATGTCCTCCATGTCCTAAAGGCAAGATCAGTTCTGACTGGACTCTTCCTAGTAGATGTTTGTCAGTGATAATGACAAAGGTTATTAGCAATTTGCTGGAAGACTTAAACTACCCTTACATTTAAATTGCCTAATGATTTCCATAATGAAAGAATTATTTTATGAACAGGTTTCACTGCAGTGGTACTTTGGGTAAACACAGAGGTGAAAGGTTGATCTGTTGCAGCATCTGTTGCAGCTTTCACTTTCACACTACTGAGAATTCATAAAATAAAAAAATCACTGGGGAGGATTAGAGAAATCCTGTACTACCTAATGAGCTGCTGAATAAAAGCTCTTAATATGTTTGTGGGGTGGAGATTTAGGTCTTTTGGGGGGGTTTTACTACACTGGCTGATGCAATGTACAAGTTCTCACTTTGCTCTGCTAGTGATGAACTTCATTGCTATCAGGAGTGGACAGCTTCCTCTAGTTTTGAAAGACTTAGGAGTGCGATAAGGAAAGACTCAGGATTTCTGGAAGTGGGGCTGGGAGAGCAATAATGTTGTATTGGGAATCCTGGAAGTGGTCACTGCCTTGCATTTGCTCTCAGATTGAGCTGATTTTGTTTAAATAACATGAATGGATTAATTCATGCAAATCAGAATTGCAGCATGGCAGCGTGAGTTTACACACTGGAGCTCTTTGTCCTTGGTGCCTGTAGAGGAACACAGAAATAAAATTATTTGCTTTGTGGCTGGAGACATGAGGAAGAGAGGCAGCATTGCTGCCTGTCAGAAGGAGAAAACTTTCCCCAAGAATAGCAGGAACAAGTGTGCCCAAAGGGTTAAAGGTGAACACCGCTTGCTAGGGGAAGTGTGCGTGTACATTTGGCAGCAGCCACTTCAGTAAAAAGTTATTGACTTAAGCCAGTCAGACTCCATGTGGGCTTTTTTGTGTTGGTTTTTTGTTTTTTGGTTGGTTTTGGTTTTTTTTTTAACCTAAATATTCTACATTTTGGTCAGTTCAGGAAATATGTTTGCTCCTGGGTGGTACAAAGAATTAGTGTTTTGAAATCACATTGGGGCCTTCAACTTTGTAAAGGATTTTCTTTGAATTTTTACCTTTTTCAGGATGGTAAAATTTTGAAGGAAACTATGTTGAGATAAAATGTAAAACGGACCTTAATGAGGAGTTGTGAGAAAGGAGTTCCTTTTTTCAGTGCCACCACATTTTGTTTGCTAATCCTCATAAAATATACACAATTAATTTGATCTGCTTTTTTTACCTGTTTTGTTGGTCATTAAGGAAGACTTTTGGTATCTTGTTTGCCCTTGTCTTGGTCTTCACGGACCAGATTCTGATTCCCTTTGCTGCAAAGCCAGGACCTGTAGCATTGAGGTCCAAAAAGACAGGGTTATGGAGCAGTAGCAGTCCAGTCCAGTAGCTGCAGGAAGGAATGGCATCCTAACCCTCGCCCTTCTGGTGAGGAAACAGTTTGCTCACATCATTTCACTTCCAGCTGGTTTTCTGGATGCCTGCAGCCTGTGTGTGGGCAGGTGGGTTCAGGAGGGAGTTATCTTCAATAGCAGGAAATAGTTTCTTTGTAAGATGAATTAAATCCAAACACATCTTAAACCTTGCTTTGACCCAGGCACTCCCTCTGACTCCTGCCCCCAGTCTAACCTTCCTTTTCAGAGTAAAATGCTTGAGCTGGTAGCTTTCTTGGGTTACCCCTCAGGCTGCACTACCATTGACTGATTCTAATAAGGTCTTTGCTCTGGCCAGTAAAATCCTTTATTTATTTCACCACACCACCTTTCCACTGAGGAGGGCAAGAGCCTTTCTTCATTTCTTTCCCTTCCCACGGATCAACAGTGGATAGCAGGAATTTTTCCAGCCTATGCTGTAGGTATTCTTTGGTGTGTGTTCCTTGCTTGGATCTGTGTGTCAGGTGAGGACAACGTCCCTTCACCCAGCCAGCATCATCTGGGTGGATTGGCCGAGTTTGTGGTGTTCTGGTAAGCTGATGGTTTTCTCTAGTGCCTGCACCTTGGACTGAAGGATCTAATCTACTCTTATTTTTTAAAAAATAAACAAAACACAAATCCAGTGGGAAGGACCAACTACAAGATGTAAAGAGCTACAGATGTGAAAATGTCTACTGGGGACAACAGCCAAATAGAAATGATACCTCAGATGTGTGAGTTCATCTGAGCTCACCTCACTCATCTGGATGAAGCATCAATTGTGAAAATTCTTACCATGTGAAAACCAGCACTATTTATCCATCCTTGCATGCTGGAAGGGAAAGAGGCTGGTCATATTATAAATATCCAAATAATTTCCTGCAACTATCATCTCATTTGAGATCTTGAGATGTATTTTCTGATCTGATCCCATCTTCTTCAGATCTGTGGGATTTGCTTCTTGAGGTTCACTCCCTAGCCATCAGCCCTTGTTATCCCAGCTTTCTAAGGAGGTCATTTTACACAGTTGTACTGTATGGCAGTTCCTTCATAGCAACTTTGGAAATTGCTGGCAACATTCAGCCAAATTCAACAGAGCAATAAAGATCTCAAAGATAAACTTTTCTAAGATTTTTGTAAAAATAGGTGCCTGTGTAAAGAAAAGAGAGACTTAATGAGTGCTGCTCCCTCCCTTTAGGCAAACCCAGTTGCACCATCACTGTGCTGAGACTCCAGCTGACCTCCCAGATGGACAGTCCGTGCACACATCCTGGCTGGCCAAACAGCATGTGGGGAGCTCCTCAGCAGCCCAGCACACACTGCCTCTCTCTCAGGAGTTCAGTTTGCTATGGCACACGGACCTCTTAGCCCTCATGCATCACTTTGCCACCTTCTGAGTCCCCCGTGTTTCTTTGACTGCCATCTCTGTCCTACCGAGACACATCATACATTGCATCACCCCTGTCTGTGCATTGCTGCAAGGCTCCCACCTCCCCTGAACTCCCCATCTGGGCTGTCATCACCTCCTCTGTGGTGTGTGACCTTGGCCCCAGCCTGACGCCAGGAGATGCAGAATGCCTCAGGCTGCTCTTTCACCCACAAAAGGAGGAATGATGGAGTGATATCCCATCCTCCTGCAACGCGGGCTCCTCTTTCTTTTCAGGAGCCAGTTCAGAATTGCTCTCCATGGATTTGTTCTTGGCTACATCATGGGCTGTGTCTCTCTCTATTACCATCGCTGCTTTGCCTGCTTATCTAACACCTACCTTCTCCCTGTCAAGAGCCTTTTCTTGTGCAACTTTCTACCATCTGGAATAGCCACTTGATCAACTTTAGTTTCTTTCTGCTTAAACACCTGAAATACAATTTTGTTGCCTCTACCTCAGTGTGCTACCTTGTGGAGCGGGTTTAACATAGTCATCTTTTTAAGCCAGTTTACAGATTTATATTTGGTATTACTTGCTTCCCTCCCTTGCTTTGCTGGACAGCGTAAAACACACTGAGCAGCAATTGCAATGGCAGATGCCGGATATTGTAGTAACGTACAGGATGTCACTGTGTTCAGCTGGAGCCAACCCGCTGCTGCTGATCCACTGCTTCTCCACAGGTGGGAAGCTAAATCGAGAGGAGACATGCAGTGCACTGCAGTGGCGGTGTGTACCTGTCTCCTTTACAAAAGTGGAAGATAATAAATCACACTTGGTGGACATTTAAAATGCAGTAACCTACCTTTTCCTGTAAATTAAAATGTTTATGACAGATGCAGTAGTGCAATAGAAACCAAAACCATCTTTGAGCTGTTTATGTAATGTGTGGGTACAGCACTGTCATGTTAACTTGTGATGTGGGTTTTTCCATCCAGGTTCCCAAGCTATTGCTTAATCTGGGTCTGGAAGAGCCACTGGTTCATGGGTCTGCACAGATCACTGACAGGGGCATGGTAAGTGTTCCCTTTTTCCATCTCTGCTCTTTCAATACAATTTGCACACACTTTGCTTCAAAAATTGCTTGCTAAAATTCAGTTCCATTGTTGGAAGTGAAGCTGAGTTCTGAAGTGTGGAATGGCAGCCCAGGTGATCCAGCCCAGAATCTCCTGTAGACTCACCCATGGGTTCCTGCCTTTTAATCTCTGTCTTTTAAAATGTTTGATAAAAATTCTTTCTTACTCCAAATACCCCACTGCAGTCTCTTGTTCCCTGATGGCAGTTCCTGGTAGTTGAGCAGTTTGCCTCCCAAAGGACACCAAACCCAGAAGGGGTCAGTATTTTAGCTTTGCTTCTCGCTAAAGTATTTTGGTTGAAGACCAGCTTCAAGCCTCCCTTTGACAGGTCTCACTGGGCAAATCTGAGTGAAACCAGTGAGTACCAGCAGGACTGTTCTTACCTTACTGCATGAGACCTACAGAACCAGACCTGCTAATGGAGTTTGACCAAGCTAAAGGACCTTGAGAAGACTGTCCAACTGCCCAAATTTCTGGGTCTTTCGTCTGCCAAGGATCCCTCAGGGTAGAGCATGGTAAACTTTGTTGATGAGTGCTTGAGACATACTGTTTAGACAAGGTGTATGGAGAACACATATTGGAGAAATCCTTGTGCTTTTGCTAGTTTCTGTTGTTTTCTTCCTCAGGTGGGATCAGACAGTATCATTGGGTCATCCACACAAATCGGGGAGAAGACATCCATTAAACACTCCATCATCGGCAGCATGTGTACCATAAAGGACAAAGTTAAGATAACAAACTGCATCATCATGAATTCTGTTACAATTGAGGAAGGGTACGTTACCTTTTTGTACCTTGGTTCCCTAAATTTGCGGTTTCTTTTTCTAGATCGGTCCTGAGTCAGTCATTTTTGTCCTGTAAAGAATTCTCAGCTGGAAGAGATGATACCAGAGGGTGTGTTTCTAAAGACTGAGTCAGAAATAAGTCTCTATAACCAGTCTAGTAGTGCACAAGTGAAATGAATTAATGAGAGGACTGCAGTCTTGGAACATAAATTTCTTCTTTTTACAGTAGGTCCTGTCATCTTCAGAATGTGTAGGTAAGTCAAGTGGATGTATGAGTCTGTATGAGCTTGTGTGCCGTTCTTCCAAGCTTTATTTCAGCGGCTGGGTCTGTGAGTAGACCTAAAATAGAGGCACAAAACATATTTTGAAGTGGTACACTTACCAACTACAAATGTTCTTCTTGTGTCTGAACATTACAGCTTCACCTAAAATGTCATTTTCTTTGGCCCTTTTCTGTTGTCCTGCAGCTTTACTTTACCATTGCCTATGCTGAGTAATAGAATAAATGAATAAACTTTTCAAAGAGAAAATCTGCCAGCTAGCAGAGGTTTCTTGTGCACTAAAGACACTGACTAAATAGTTAGCCTTGAGCTGTACATTTCCAAATGTGGGAAAAGTGGCCTATCTGTAATTGTTGATGTCTGCATGCCCCCATCTTTCCATACGTGCTGGCTTCCTGTGGATGTCAGTGGAAAGGAAACTGCTGATTGAGTCTGTGCAGACCTGTATAAATTCCCTGCTCCTTCATGGCTTGAGGTTTTCTTAGGGCCTCAGGAAAAAGGCCAAGCTCTTAAAAAATGCCAAGTTGGCTCTGAAAGTTGCATATCTGAAAAACATAAAACCCCAAAGGATGTGGGGTCTATGGAGGATACTACTGTTACATAACTAAATTACAGGTAAGTATGGTACCTTACCACAAAGTGTTTGTCTTTAATAGAAATCCACAGTAATTTCAAGCACATCATAAATCAGAATTCCATTGAGTATAGAAAATAGCTGGTTTCCAGTTCAATCACAGATGGATCCAGTATAGCTGTATCACAAGCACTGCTGTCATAAAAAGTGGAGGAACCTCTCTCATTTGATCATAAGATGCTCTGTCACTTTGATTAATGAATTGATGCCACAGTCATAATGATATGGTTTTGCATATGAGGTCAGCAGCTTTACCATTAAATCACAGAGGCAGCTGGGTGTATAAATACTGCTATTTTTATGAAGAGTCCCAAATCACCTTGTGTTTGTCTGCATTGGTATATAGCAGTATTCTAAATCTTAAATCGAGCCCAGAGTCATTATGTTAAGCATTTCACAAAGTTCCACAAGCATCGTAAAGTTGGTGATATATTATTTTTTTAAGAGGGATAAACTGACTTTTGGGGTAGCATTTCTGTGAATTTCTAGAAAACAACGTCATCCCCAGTCACTCTCACTGAAAACAGTGTAGCCACCAAAGAGTGAAAAACCTCCTAGTCCCGGGGGTTTACCCCCTTTAGCTGCCCTATGGTTACTGCACACTGATGCACTGGAGTCTAATTTGTAATTATTCCTCTACAACCAGAATTAAGACTACAGACCCTGGATCTTTATTTCAAAGCATACTGTAATCAATATTGTGTACAACTGCACAGATACTGAGCTGATAAAGTATTTCTTATGGAATCATGGTAAGTCTTAAGATTAGAGGAGCATGAAATCATGCATACACAGGTAGTGAGAAACAGAAATATTCTAGCTGCTGAGTTTTGTTGAAAGAAACCTTGCATGTAGTGAAGGATTTGTATGTATTTTTTTCCTATGTATTTTGACTCTTTCATTACTTTGGTTAAATCTGATAGATTTTTGGTAAAATGTTAACGATTGTTACATGTGTCGATGGATCCATTTGCAACAGGTGGATAAATTATATGTGGTTTGGCTTTAAACTGCCCACAGTGGACAACTCCTTATGAACACCTCTCCTCCCAAGTGTCCCTAAAATAGCTCAGGCTTTATCTAATCACCAACTTCAGAAAACATCTTCGTCTTTAATTGGAAAGTCAGTATGTGTTGGCTGATATGCGTCAAAATGAGCATAATAAAGTGACAGATCTAATTAATTTTTTTTTTGTTGCACAGCAGATGTCCTACAAGTAAGTCAGTTTTACCATCTAAGGTACTGTATATTAGAAACTTCTGGAATTGCACTGAGAAGTGACAAAAAGTGTGTCATTTAAAGAATATACATTTTAATGCTGACTCGAATAGCTCAGCCACACTAATGGACTACTATATTAGTGCCTGAGTCAAATGTGAGTGGTAACTGAAGGTCATTCCCAGCAGTGTTCATTGCACATATTATGGAAAAGACAAAGATGTTTAGATAACTCAGAGAAGAAAGATCTGGTAAATCTTTTCTGAAAGTTGGGATACTGGGAACAACCAAATGCAAAAATTGTTCTGCATTCTAAGTTCAGTTACCAAGAGAGATGTGGCACTGCCTTGGTATTGCCCTTGCCACTTACATCACCTCCAGCTTCTCTGGGTTGAATCTTTTTTTTTTTTTTTTTCCCATCTCAGCTGAAAAAGTGATCAGCAGCTTCAATTCACTATGTCAATATAGAAAAACCCCAAAAAACAAAAAAAAAAACCCAAAAAACCAAACCAACAACCCCCTCCCAACCCCCCCCCCAAAAAAAAAAAAAAAAAAAGATGTAAAATGTTTATCTCTTGATAGTTTTCCTGTTATGTTATTTGGGGATCCTGTGCCATAGTTCCTGCAGCTTCAAGATGCACACATTATACCTCCAAACCAGAAAAAGGTTTTGAATAGCCTCACCACATTTTATACCAGCTTCTGAAATGGATAAATAGAATCTTGCTATGCAGGTGGGAAGCACCACAAGGTGCTTAGAACAAAACCAGATTCCTATTTTTAGGCTGTGGTTGGTTCATTATTGGAGGAACAGAGGTTATGGACTAGGTGGTGATGACCTTCCCAGCTGAATGGATCAAGGAACTGGGGTTAGCTTGGACAGTGCCATTGCACAGTGTTTGCAAATTATGATCTGTTCACTGGCAATGCCTGGTGCATTTGGTACTCTGGAGGATCAGTAGCAGGGTTTTTTGTTTTCCCTGGTGTGTAGGGCTTCTGTTACATTATATATGTCTCCTGTGAAGTGATTTGAGTAGATATGAATCCCCCCTTAGAAGAGATTACAGGGGATTAAAGAAGTTAGTAACAGGGCAAAATAATTGGTAGTCCTTTCTTAATGTGTTTCCCACTGTGCAGCTAATTCTTCCATCAATGAGACAATAAAATAGTGAAGATTACATATGTGCTGAATGATGGACATCCTTGACCAAGCTGGGAGGGATGTAATTTATACAGCAGCACAAGTGCTGAGAGATGGTGACTGCCCAGGTGACAGGCTGCAGCGGGGAAACGGTTCTTGTTTCCCTCTGGATGGCTCCCCAGAGCTCAGTGACAAATGACTGCACTGAGTTACATAGTTGGAGAAAATCTACTAATCGAGCTGAAATTATAGGTCACTTGAAAACTTTGTCTATCTGAATGCTCCTGCAGTAGCTGTGTGTGTCCTTAGTCTCTGCAGTGGCTTGGGACTGCCCTTCTGTTTGTTCTGTTTGCATCAGAGGTGGAGCAGCACAACAGGATCCCTGGATTGATGCATCTTTTGTGCAGGAGTCCCTTCATTACATCTCAATTGCAAAGGGGCAATGTGTAACACCCACAGACTGACTGAAGCTGGTTACCATTTGCAAATGAAAAGTGATGTAGATATGCCCCTCTAATAAGCAAGGCTGGGAAACTGGTCACAACAGACAAGGGAAAGGCTGAGGTACTCAGCCCCTTTTTTGCCTTATTCTTCACTGGCAGTCTCTCTTCCCACACTTCTTGAGTTGAATGGACCACAAGACAGGGACTGATCAGAGGGCTGGAGCATCTGTCCTGTGAAGACAGACTGAGAGAGCTGGGGTTGGTCAGCCTGGAGAAGAGAAGGCTCTGGGAAGACTTCATTGTAGCCTCTCAGTACTTAAAGGGAGCTTATAAAAGTGATGGGTACAAACTTTTCAGCCCTGTTGCAATAGGACAAGGCCTGATGGTTTTTAAGTAAAAGAATGTAGATTTAGACTAGATATAAGGAAGAAATTCTTTGCTGTGAGGATTGTGAGGCACTGGCGCAGGTTGCCCAGGGAAGTTGTGGCTGCCCCTGGAAGTGCTCAAGGCCAGGCTGGATGGGACTCTGATCAACCTGGTCTAGTTGAAGAGGTCCCTGCTTATTTAAGGGGGTGAGGACTACATAGGCTTTAAATGTCCCTTGCAAGCCAAATGACTCTGTGACTCTATAACTGTGTTTCATTTGGTATACTTGGGCACACTTGGCTATTTTGAAATGAAACCGAGATATGAATGGATTAATTTAGTTTCAGGTTCCTGTTCTGACTTTTGTTTTGGCGGTTAGCGGTTGGTTTGTTGGGGTTTTTATCAAACATTGGCTTTATTTTTACCAGTTTTGTTGTTTTACTTGGTTTGCTTGCTTCTGGCAGGAAGAACATCTAATTGCTCTGGTCATACAGGACCTTGTGCCGAAGTGCTCTGAGCATTACAAATAATATTAACAGGAAAAACATGTTGAATCCTTTATTCCATCCCTGCATATAAATATTTCGAAATCTCTTGTTTGTTAGTAAAACTATCCCACTGTATACACTTACTGGAAAGAGCTTGGCCATTTTGTTATGTGCACAGTATGTCCTTCTTCCTTGGTCATGGAAAATGAACAGAAAAATTCAGGAGATGGGACTATAGTAGAGAAAAAAACCCACAATCTGTGGAACTACTTAGAGGTTAGTTGAAGAAGCAAGCCTGGAAAGCTCAGATAAATATCAAGTCCATAGTAAGGCATGCTTTGAAATGGTCTTGTTGACATGCTGGTAGTCAGTACCCCAGGGACTTTGTGCTAGATTTAGTGTCTGAAATGAAGTATTTTGCTGGGGTTTTTTTCTCAAGGAAGTACAAGAGAGCATTCTGCTTCAAATTATTTTTTATGGAAATCATAAATAGGCTGGTCTGATTATCAGAGAGGACAAATGGCACAAGATTTGCATCAAGATTTCACCTCTACAGATAGAAAGTACCAGATCCTCACAGAGTAACCAAAAAAGTTAAACCCGTCTCACCTATAATTTTGTCAGAAAAATGCTCATGGGGAATGATTTGGTTTGGATGATGGAAAAGATAAATGAAATGTCTAGTCAGATGCCTGGCACAGGCCAGAGAATTTTAGGCAGTACCTCCCGAGTTCAACTCGGCAGCTGTTGACTTAAAAGATGGTGGTCTTCATTTAAAATCAGGAACAATTTGAGGTCTATTGACCAACTCAGGAAGCTGTTCCAATGTTCCTTTTAGTCTCCTTATTTGCACTTGTAATGTATAGAGACACATCTCTGTTCCTGAGTGGTTTACAGTGGTCTGTGGTCAAAGATGCTGTGTGTGGCACAGGGGCTTGCTAGCACAGGTATAATTTGTGGGATGTAGAATCGCAAGCTCTGACGGGCAGATGTTCCTTCCTCTGGTATTTATGTTTTTGATACTTAACAGTTCTCTGTCTGGAGTTCTGCAAGGTTGCCCCTTTAATTATACAGTGGTGTCTTTGTCCTGGTGTCCATCCTGTGGATATATTTTGATGTGATGTCTCAAAAGATTCTTCGCCACTAAACTCCTCAAGCTGCATCTCAAACTGGTAATAGCAGTGGGAGAAGGAGACAATTCCTTCCAGAAAGGAGTTTGCAACAGGCAGTTGCTGGATAGCCTGATGCAATGGGCTGTCAGTTGAAGGACTGGGACTGCAGATGTGACTGAGGTTATTGTGTGGAGGGGCAGGAATCACTGAACAATATCCTGACTCTTTGTTTGTAAAGCTTACAGCATGTCGTTGGAACCACATAAAAACACATTACCCAGAAAGAACTGCTGAAATTCCCCTTAGCACACTGCTAAGGTCACCTTTTGGAAAGGGAAGGAGTTAAAAAGACAGGCAGATACGATTTGGGTCAGGCTGCACATGATGGCAGCAAACTGCAGAGTGTTGCAGCATCAGGGAACTTGGAATGCAAAGGAGGTGACACCAAAGCTTCAGGTTACAAACTGCAGGGAGGTGATGTTGAGGACAGAGGGAAAGCTGGACGAGTCCCACAGGGAGATGTAGTGAACCTTGGGGAGTTCTGACTCCCTGGACAGAAAGAATAGGCTGGATTAAAAATTGGTATGAAGGACCAAAGTACCCAGATTTGTCGAGGAAGAACTGGCACCGAAAATGTTACGTCAGCCAAAACTAGCATCTTCTTTCTTGAGTCATGTGAAGAGAGTAAGTTATGCACTGGATTTTGTTTAAGGTGTTTGGGGCTACCTGTGTGAAAGTAGATGGCACAGATGCCGTAATGTTACTCAGTGAGGGGACTGGAGAGAGACCACGTGTGACTGGTTAAAGGCTACTCTAGTTTACCACATGTCTTCAATTTATTTCTACTTTCTATGAGAAAATGTACAAAGGAAGAAAACAACAAGCAAGGAGAGCTAGATTGACTACTAACTGCAGATTGATTGTGAAGTTTATTGGTTGTTTCCTCAATAGTGCCAAATCAGCACCTGATGTAGAAACAGTCAGCAGTTTGAAGAAAGTTCTAATTAAAACCAGGATGGAATTGAGCCTTTATAGGGGTTCAGTGCCTAAGTAGTCTTTTTCCCCTTGGACAATGGCAGTACAAAGGAATGATCCTATTGCCAAGGCAACATATTTTACAGTATGTAACCTCGTGAAAAGGAATGAGGGGATGAGGTTGTTTCCAGCACCACAGCTTGCGAAGCTGGAGATAAAGATTTGCTTATGCTGGAATTCCCAAACATTTTGTATCGTGAATCATTTTTTAAGATGGGTTTTGTCTTCTGGACACTTTATCTCATGCCATCAATTGCCCCCCTGCCATATGCTAACCCTGGAAAGAAGAATGAGTTTAGAGTAGATATCACAGAAAGCACAAGAAAAGTGAGAACCTAACTCAGAAAAAGCACATGCTCAACTTAAATATATGGATAAAGTATATCATGGATATGTATAAACAAGGAATACATGAAGAAAGCTATGTATAGTCCTTGCCTGTAAAAAGGGCTCTTATTTCTCTTGATTATGTATCAGTTCTGTCCTTTCTGTCACACTTTTTGGCTTTAAACTAAACATTTTTGGTTAGGAACCATAATTTTCATTCTTCTATTTAATTCACTGCATATGCTATAGAAGATAGTGAATAGAGACAACTTCTGGCCAGCAGAGTTTGCAGGAAGATAAATTGAGGAAGAGAGAGCAAAGTAGGAAACTAGTGAGCAGGAAGCGGTGGAGCTACTTGCAGGACTGGTTTTCAGTTACTTTCAACTAAAGTAAAATTCTGCTGTACCTAATGTATTTAGGAAATTTCTCATGTAATACCTGTTATCTTGTGAATGTCTGAAACATTATTACTAGCAGCCCCTCAAAAAATATTTTTCTTCTGGCTAGCTTCCTGGTACATCAATCTGTCTTAAATAAATCACCTGTTCTTTAATCTCAGATGCAGATGTCTCCCTGATAGCGCAGGGAGCTCTTCCCAATTTTCCAAACATCTCGTACATCAAATGTTGAACTTAAAGCACAGATGAGCTCTGAAAAGTGGCATTTTAAAATATCTCCTCTCATTCTGCTTCTTCAGGTGGCCAGGGTTATGTCTGACTTCAGAGCTATAAATAAGCTCGTGCCTCCTGCTAGCCACATGGGTCTAATCGAAGAGTGTGGAGATTTTTCACAAGCTGCTGATTGCTGTTGGGTTTTGGTGGGAATCTGGGTGTGAGTGTCTCTGATTCTCTTCAAAATCTTCCCCCACTTGGGTGATGGAAGAAATTATCATGTTGTGCCAGAATTGTGTCTCTTAAATTCTTAAGGGGACGATGGAGTTGAACAAGTTCAGCTTGGATCTAAGAGGCCAGCTTCAGTTTGTAAGGGTGACACTTAAAAAAGCCTTTTCAGTGTCAACCTAGCCCATATGATATGGAAGCTGATTTAACCAATAATGCCTTATAAAGGGCACAGCTCTCAACCCAGAATTGCACTTGAAAAACTCAAGAGAAAGTGTCTTTTTACTGTGCCTGTTACCTCACTCGATCTGACTGTGCCAGATAGTGAGAAAGTAAGGCAAACCCAGAGATGAGAGTGAACATATAATTTTTCTGCTTTCTTTCCTTCACATAGACATCAGTAGCTTTTCCTGGCCATCAGCAGAGTGTCTGTAAAATCGTGCAGGACAAGGCCCTTTCTACTTCGCAAAGGAGAACCCAGAGGGAGATCAGTTTTCCTGCGTGGGGGGTTTCCTGGTGTAAACTCCTCGCAGCGTACTTTTGCTGAAGTGTGCAGTCCCGAGCTTGCAGCTACATAAAAGGCCACCAATTGGTTTGTTCCAAGATCAGCTGGATTTAACTGAAGTTTCAGAGGTGAGGCACAACCTTCCAGGCGACCTCCCCCGGCAGCCTTAGTTTCACTTAATAAAACACATTAAGGTAGGTTTGAGGCAATCCTTTAAGGTCAGTTGAACTTTCGTTGGAAAATACGAGTGCTGGCAAGTATATACAATCTGTAATGCAAAATGTTTAGGGTGTGGGGA
>NW_016690292.1:1604227-1684870 GCF_001604755.1 Lepidothrix coronata
TAGAGTTAGGATTTTTAGACACTTCTTATATGTGTTTCCAGTCTTTCAATGACTTCTACCTATCTTTGCACATGTGAAGACAAGGAAAGAAATCATTTGCATCATAGCTATTTTCTTCTCTGTGGCTCTGAAAGAAATGACATTTAATGCCATTTAACACTACTTATGATGCTGAGTGAACAGCGTTTCAGGACACACCACAGATACTAGTAAAGATTTACAAGTTCCATTTTACTGGATGGAGGGACTCAGAGCAATGCAGAACTCACTCAGGCATCTCTCAGCAGAGCAGTTACAAAGCCAGCACTTGGGACTCAGAACTCCTTTCCTATCTGGACAATAATCAGATGGGCAGATCTGAAAGCTGCTTATTCCAGATTAAAATACATTTTGGAATAAGGTGACTTTTGCTACGGTTCCATCTTGTGTAGCATTTTAGACTTTGTGGTGTCAAAGGCAACATGAGTGTGAAGATATCCAGGGCAGGTAGAGCAGGTCTAGTGTGGGTTTCATTGGTTTAGTACTGCAGAGTAATCATGTTTGAGTACTTGAATGTAATATGAACAAAGCCAACCAGCTGAAGTATTGATCTGCCACTTCTCTTCACCCTTTCTTAGTATCTGGCAAGCTGGAACACTTAAAACTTCTCAGCAAAATTTGCAGGGAAGGACTGGGCTGCTGCTCCTCTTTTTAACTGGGAAACTGAGCAGAGGAGCCACCCCCGCAGTTACCCAGACTGTCTGTGGAAAATACAGGACTTGATCCAGGTCCCAAGTCTTTATTTATTCAGTTAAGTATTTATTCGGTTGAGGAAATGTAGAGGAAAGCTGTTCTAACAGGAGGTAAAACGGTAAACTCTTTTTTGCAAACCCATTCTGACACCTGGCATTTAAGTTTTCCCAGCAACTGAGCGTGAGGATCAGCAGAAGAATGGAGTTTTTGAGAAAGGAGCAGAACTGAACCTACTCACAGGATCGTGTCACAGAGCCATTAGATATTTCAGTGGATACCTTCATTTTGTACTTGTCATTTGAATTACTTTCTTGGTTTGTGTTTATGTTGTAGGTGCTGTCTTCAGGGCAGTGTTATTTGTCACAATGCCGTTATAGAGAAGGGTGCTGACATCAAGGACTGTTTGATTGGAAGCGATCAGAGGCTGGAAACCAAAGGTAAGTGCAGAAGCTGTATTTACTGTGCATATGTAATCATTTTCAGAACTTTTTCTGTGAGATTTTACTCCTGCCTCTTCATGAAGTGCCAATAAACAGTGACAGTTCTGCAGTGGAGTGTCCTATAATATCAGGATTTGTTTTTCATGGAAAGTACAGCTTCTTGGCATGAGAATAGTTCAGAGACTTGATCCTCTGAAGTTGGCAGCAAAGCTCTGTTGTTCTTGTTATAAAGAACAAGATTGGGTGCTGAGACAGTCTTTTCCCAGAGACCACAATTGGATCAGCTTGAGGTTGTCCTCAGCAGAAGGAGCCATTATTTTGACTAGTAATCTTTGTCAGTGACAGGAGCAAAGCAGTCAAATTACTGATCACACAGACATCCTTCTCTGTGCATGCTGTCAGCCCACGGTGCCAGTATGTTCCCATTCACCTTGCTCCAAGCAAAAGCTCAAGGTGGAGCATCGAACTAGGAGCTGCTGTTCTCCATACTAAAGACAAGGGCAGCTGTATCCAGATCTTTACTGCTATGAAGTGCTATTTTGGGGCTTCAGAAGGGATACAACTACGTGGCCCTCATTTAGGCAAAGTTCAGCCATCCAGTGGAAGTGTTGGTGGTGAGGGCTCGGTGGTAACCGCCTGAGTGGAACTGTTGATTTCCTGCCCTAAGAGATAATGGGCAGGAAATGGCTGTCTCAGTGACTGCATCCCAAGCAGAGGCTTTTTAATGAATATTTATGGTTAGGGTTTGGCAGATCCCTGCTCTCGTGTGTGGACTGAGGACAAAAGTGAGTTCCTTTGCAGGCTCCATGTGAAGTTATTTAGTCAGATCAAGATTTATTTCCTTGCTTTGTCTTCGTGGGTGGATTCCCAATTGGTGATACAGAGCAGGGTTTGCACTTAACGTAGTATAGCGTAACCTATTGTCAGCTTTGCATATGACAAATTCTCCTTTAAATTGAAACTAAAAGTAAAAAGGGCTCATGAAAACAAAGTATTGATCTTGCAGTTGCAAGTCTCAGATACTGGAGGTAACACACACAGTGTTCTGTGCACTGTGGTCTTGGGCCCTGTGTGGCTCTGTGTCTACTCATAAGCTTTACCCATCACGTCAGTCTGAATCAGTGTCCCCTGTGGGGTTCATTGCCCCCCTGTCACTGAAGATTTGCACTGTTCATGATGCTCCATTTGTGTCCTCCCCTGAGCACAGAACCATAGAATCATTTAGGTTGGAAGAGTCCTTTAAGATCCTCAGGTCCACCCACAAACTTAACACTGCCAAGTCCACCCCTAAACCGTGTCCTTAAGTGCCACCTTAAGTGCCACATCTACATATCTGCATGAATCGTCAGGAGAGGTGAATCGGGTCACATTTGGTTGTTAACCTGCAGTGGGAACTGTGAGGACGCAGGGTGCAGACTTAGCTAATATTTTAGGAAATAGGAGTATGTTTGATTTCTTTAGTAGATCATACCAAACAGGAATATGACCCTTTGACCTTGCTCACATCTGCTTCAGAAGTCTCTTCCAGGGTGCAGATCCTAGTCTGGTTGATTGTAGTATGGAAACTGTCCTTTCTTCTTGTTTGTCCTTGTCATCCTTATCTGAATATTTTTCAGGGTCTGTAGATGTATTTGCAGGGAGAGTAACGGAGCTGTAACCCATGGTTCATTTACCTGTTCTTGTAGAGTCTATTGCTCACCTCCCCACTTCTTAATGAGTCTGGGGCCTTCAAGTTAAACTGTTCAGAAACGTATGATTGACGTTAGCAAAGACATATTCAGTCAATTATAAATACACCATTATGCTGAGCAAGAAAAAATAATAAAGCCTCAGTTCATTTCCCTGCCTCAGTTTCCTAAGCATTCTAGAATTTCTTTGGGCTGGGGGTCAGGTTTGCCTCGGTGGTCTGGGATCTGTCTGTGAAGTTCATGACTTATTTCCTGAACTGTGGAGTCTTTCCAGCCCAGCATGTCTCTTCTGACCTCAGCTGGTCCCGTAGTAAACTGGGTCTTCTCTTTTTTGCTGTGAAAGCATGCCATGACTTCCTTTCCCCTGCCCAAGAGTTCCTGTATCCTGTGCCAAGCTTTTGGTGTGGCCCTCTAAGTCTGTTTCCATATTGCCCCTTTCATCAAAACTTTGGCTGTGTTGTTCTGTTTGGTAACTTTTCCTTCTTCAAACTCGAGCCTCCATGGCCAGGTTAGGAAAAAACCTAGTTCTCTTGGGTAGGAGCCACCTTTTCTTGCAAGCTGATCACCCTTCAGCAGATGTAAGCAGTAGCAGCTGGCTGCTGACCCCAGTCTGTGCAGCAAAACTGCACACACCTTCCCAGAAACATTAAAAAAATAAAAATACAGCAGTCCCTTATTCCAAAGCATCAGCCAGGATTCATCAAAGGTAGAAATATCCCTGAATCATCCTACACAGCCCCAGGCAGATCCCACAGTTGGCTTTGCTGCAGAACTGGCTGTATGCTCCCTGCTCTACCATATGAGTCCTGGCCACACTGCCCAGGCAGCTCGGGGTACAAGAGCTCTTTGAGCCAGTGGTGCACTGACCTCTCACAAAGTGAATTCCAGTCCCATGCAAGGAGGATGGCAGGAGAACAGCTACCACAAATGATAGGCAAACGTAACTCAAACCAGCTCTCATCCTTCTCCTTCTACAGAGTAATATGGGCGTATTTAGGGTGGTCCAAATGGTACAGCTGGGAGTAATGGGATTGAATTAAACACAATTTAGGTTGGCCATCTAGAGCATTTTCCTAATGATGTGGTCTGGTAGGCTGTGGGATAATCTCCCTAGGGACATGGTGGGAGACCTCATCACTTAATAACGGGCTTGGCAAATCTCTGGACACCAAAACAGAGAGAACACTTCAACACTGGTTACTGGGGTAGATGAGATGCAGCCTAGTACTTTCAAACTAAAAATAAAGTTGGAGGCACAGGAGGGAGCAGGTAACTGTCAGCAGTGATGTCCCAGTCCTGCGTTGACTTCAGCCCTGTCACAGCGCTGGCCAGAGATGGTGTTTTTAAGTGTCTCTGTTAAAGTCAAGGTATGGCAGTTTATTTAACTTCTGGATTTGCAAGCCCTGCTTCCTGAGAGCCACACTATTTTCTTCCTACTGCTTTTATTACCATGCCTAGGAAGCGTCCACTTTTCCTTCCTCTTTGATACTTTAATTTTAGGAATTTGCTAACAGAGAATTAACAGATGGGCCTTGTGAAAGCTACCTCACCGGGCAGCACTTTGAAAAACATGTTGGTACCTTAGAAAAAGGCAGTAATTATTGAAGGGATGGGAAATGGCAGACAGCATTCCGAAGGACCGTAATTGCTCAGAGCATTCAATCACTGTTTCGAAGGCAGTTATTAGGATCATGCTGCAGCCTTTTTGATAAACCTATTTTTAAAGAGGAGCTCAAAAGCAGCATGCACTCATTGAAGTAGGACTAGGGAGAGGGAGTGCTGGGGATGGGCCAGTCATGGAGTCAGATAAGCCCTAGAGTCAGTAAGTACAGCTCCCAAAGGAGTCTTCAGGCTGATTCAGCAGAGAGTACATTGTACATCTGGTACAGGTTAGCCAGGAAGGAGCATATATAGTAAAGTGGCCTAACTTTTCTTGAAAGCAACACCAGGAGCAGAGACAGTAAACACACACACAAAGGACGGAACTAGCAAAATTGATACAAAACTCACCACCTTATCCCTCGGCTTCGTCTCCGTTGTTGTTGGGGCAGGGGGGGGTTATTTGCATTGGGAGTTACGGAGCCAAGTATTGTTTAGGGCCAACTTGAATCACTGCACACCCAGGAAGTGCATTACAGTCTTGTTGTTGCCACAAAGCATACATTCAGAAAGGGAAAAAATACCAGCATTCAGGACGCTGATGTAATCCTAGCTTGGGGTAGCAGCATTGCCTCCTTTACGCTGCACACTAAAATTTGTTCCTGTTTTTTACTCCACCATATATTTTCATTTTCCTTGGTGCCCCAACATAGTCAACAGCCAGAATGAGTGGTGCTTGCTGAATGTTGCTGAATATGAAGGGGTCTCCATATTCCTCATTTTCCTTTTTTCAGTTTCTGTCTGAAACCTTCATTACTGTACCCTATGCAAGAGACACAATCCCTCCTTTCTATGGCTTTTCTGCAGGATTTGTCATCTTAATGCTTCACAACTGTTAACAGCCTCATTTTCACCTCCTCAGTATGAACATGGTTGGGTTTTCCTCCTGTTTTACCTCTCTTATTTTAGCTTTAGCATTTTCTTTGTAAATGTTGGGAGGGAAGGTTTAGTCCATTGAAAAAAAAAACAGTTTTATTTCACATGATGATGTTGACCCTTGCATGGACCATTAGCAGTGTCAGAAACTTGTACTCATTGTGCAGCTTTCTGCTGCTTCAGCTGATGGGAACTGATAGTAGTGGGTCGTCTTCTTTAAGGGGAGATGGATCTGCAATGGAACAAGAGAAACTCTTTGCCAGGAGGTTTCACAAATGTCCATGGGCACCAGCAGCCCTCAGATCCACTCCCGGTGCTGGCAGGCGAAGGCTGTTGTTACTGTAGGATTTACTGCTCCTGCCCCCAGCATCAGCCATGGGGCCCCAACTACATCACCCATGTCCTACCCGATCCCGACTCCTGCTTCACAGCTCTCCACTACAGCTTTGTCCCAGGACCAGGCTCATCCCATTCCTAGCCTTCTCTTTGGTTTTTCCGCTCATCTTTCTCCCATGGAGACTTCTGTTTTTCTCTCCTACTCCTTTATCCCCAGACACCCACCTGACTCCTCCTCTGGTATGACCACAGCTGCTATTTCCAGTCCCCTTGCCTAGCAGCTCCATTTTCCATCTGGCACTCCTCAGCTGGACTGCATCCCTTTCCGTACTGCGGTCGTGCCCGGGCAGGCTTGTACCGGGCACAGGAGGGAAGTGGTTCTGTGCAGAGTGCTGCACTGGTCCATACAGCATGAAGGAAGCCCTGCCTTCCTCCTGCACTTCTGTAGTCAAGTGTGCTCATTGCAGACAGTCTCTGGAGCTTTTAGCTGCCCTCCTGAGAACACGTGCAAACTGAGATCTTTTTTTCCAAAGGCTTATCGCGTAGCCAAAACTGTGTGGTTTCTCACAAGAAGAGAAAAAGGCACATATCCAGTGAGGACTGGCTCCTGTTTCCGATCACTTTCCAAGTCCTGTTCCAAGCTTGGAGTCCTAGGACTTCTCAATGAAACAGAGTAAGATTGTTTTATTTTAATGAGGGCCAAAGAGCACATTTTTCTCTAATGTCATCCTCTGAAGGCAGGTACAGTTCATGAAACCTCCACATGTGAATGGGTGACTGCTTGTGAGGAGGTTTCACCCGAGCCAAGATTTAGCAGGATAGGGACAGGAAGGGACTGAGAGACTTTCTGATGCTCTTGCTGCATTCAAGTATCATCTTGCATCAAGAGCATCTGCTCTTGCAAGATGCTGAGTACCTCCTGGTGCAGTCTTCAGGAACTGAAAACACTTAGCACGACACAGGGTCGGGATCAGAAAGCATGCTGCAGTGCAGATGGGAGTTATGAAAGCTCATGAAGAACAGACACAGACTAAACAGTGCACACATGTATATTGTGCACGGGGGTGCAAAATGAGCTGGAGGTGATGTAGGAATGGTGTGAATTTATAGCAAAGCTGAGAGATCCACAAGATTTCTCCATAAAGTAGTTTAACTACTGAGTGTCCATGGCAAAGATATTGTTGGCAGTTAAAATAGGCATCTCTTAAATAGTTGACATTTTTGTTTCAGCGACTATGCAGTGACTACATTTCTAACTAATCCTAATAAGCCTCTTTTCCAAGTTGTATAAAAATGGTTTATGAGTTCTGGCCTTAGCAGTGGCATGAAACTTCCCTAGAATATCCATCCAGCAATGCTTTGTCCTCCCCTCTGCCGCTGGGGACTGTCCCACTTGTGCGTACTGTCATTCCCGGCCAGAGAAGTTCAGGCTTCCCAAGTGAGTGGGTTAAACGAGCTGCCACATTCGCAGCATGCTGATTGTGAAGTCTACCCATAAGGCAGCAGTTCATAACCTTGTGGAAATATTTTTACATGCTCCACGCAGAGAAAATAACCACTTGTGCTCTGCTAGAGCTCAGCCACATGAAAGAGCCAGGAAGAACACCCCAATGGATGCTGAGAAAGGAAAGGGACCTCTGCTGGTGTCCAGTGCAGCAGACAAATATGGCACCTCTGCCATCTTAGCAGGAAGCGTGGACAGTCTTCAGACTGTTGTTTCTGAGATCCCTGCTTGCATTTGCTTGAGGTGGTGATATCCCAGGGGAGCACACTGATCAGTATAATCCATCCCTTTCTTAAACTCTTTGCTGGAGTTCTGCCCCAATACTAGGACTTCAAGTACATCCGCCACCCCAAGGAGCTTTCTATCTTAGGCATATCCCCAGCTCTTGGTCTTCTTTTTCCTTTACTAAACTTTCTTCTAAGACCCTGACTGATCACTTTTCCATATACCTCTCTTTCCAGTTCCTTCACTCCCACCATCCATCTGCTCCAAGCCACAGTAAATTCATCTGTCATCCGACACTGAATTCAGTGTTACCTTTACTTTACACTCTCAAGTCACATCTATCCCCCAGAAGGGTGTGAGAACAAAGGGTTTAATACTGGTTTAACCTCACCTGAACCAGGTGAGCACCAGCACTGAGCACTGGTGGTTGTTGGGGATGGGTATAAGGCAGGAGGGAGATCTCTACTGCCAGCCTGTTCTGTGGGCTGGAGGTTCCCCAGCTGTGGGCCAAAGCCGATCTGCCTGAAGCTACCACCAGCCCCATTCCCAGTGCCCCTGGAGTGAGCTGCACATCCCACCCTGGGAGCAGCTGGAGCACTCAGCTCATGGGCAGCATCACTGCTGGAGACCCACAGGCTGGGCTGATGGCATCGAAGCAGGGCTGGCCCGGGGCTTGGGAGAAATTGTGAGACACTCCTGGCCTTTGGGGCCACAGTGTGGTCACCCTGGTCTCCAGTGATCACGTAAGTAAAACCTGGCTGGGAAGAGAGCAGGCCTTAACTGGAAAGTCCCAGTGCTCTGTAAACACAAACAAATCAGCCCCCATCACCTGCTTCCCTTCTTTATCTGTACATGTAATTTAAAACACCCTCCAGCCTCCCAAAGTCAAGCTTCAGCTGCTTCCCATCCCCTTAAGCCCCTTTAGTTCCTCTCCCCCCCCTAACCTGGCTGCTTTTCCAGGGCCAACCATCACTGCAGAGACAAGTTGCTCTTCTCTCCCACTCTCTGATCCTTTCTGTCCTGGGTGAATGTGGTGGGAACCACCCACAGCGTGTTTTCGTGCATGCGTTTCTGCAGCCACCCCTCCCCCCCGCCTAGTTTTTTAAGTTAAACTATCTCTTGCTTTAAAGAGAGCAAATACACAGCAGTGGCTTTCATCACTGCTGTATAATAGAGCAGTAATTCCGTGCCAGGGACTGTTTTCTATTTTATTTTAAAGGGTTTATAAAACAGTGTATGTAATTGAGTGAGTAAACTGAACGTTTTCTGGAGCCCCTGAGGGCTGAAACTTCGTGGTGGTCCTGGGCCTAGGCCCTAACCCTTTTTTTTTCCTCTCTTTTTTTTTTTTTTCCCTCCCTTTCCCCTCCTTCCCCTCCTCCTTTACAACCCAGCGTTGCCACCAGCAGCAGCAGCAGCAATCTGTCTGGGGCTAATTGAGCAAACAACAAGGAGATGCTTTCACATGGCTTTTAAAGGAATGCTCCGGCATCCCCTTTCTGTGAGCGGCTTGGCAGGAACCTGCCAGGAAGGCTGGGGAGCGCTGGGTCCCCGGCCCCCGGCCTGCTGGTGGGGTTAGTGCTGGGCTGTGCAGTCATTTCCGCCCCTCTGTTTATTTGCATTACAATTTGTTTTTAGCCAAGCACCAAAAGCTGCTCTGCTCTCTAGCTCGCCTTGTGCGTATGTTTTTAAGGGGCTAGTGTACAGTATGTGTAAACAAATGTCTTCCCAAGCAGGAACGCATATATAACGAGTGACAGGTTTTTGATTTACACTCAGTAAAATCTCCGTGGACACTCGGTTCAAGCACCCAGGCTGACTTCAGGCTGGGCTGCGTCAGCAAGTTAAAGCAAAGTGCTAATCAGGAAGGTTGAATGTGTTGATCAGCTCTGGATTTGCTTAGCACCAGATGCTCCCAATCTGAGAAGATCTAGTTGAACATGATTTAAGGTTGCAGAGTCCAACTCTTAAGGCTTTCTGAAAGTCCTTTCTCTAATCCTTCTTCTTTCTCTGTGGGCTGAATGCATCTGTAACCCTGCCAGTGTCAGATAAAAGGCAGCCTGGTAAGAAATCCCTAATGGGGAGCTAGGGAAGGAGAAAGGGAGCTGAACAGCGAAGCATGTGAGGTACTTCTCCCTCCTCCCCCAGAGTTTCAGGCAGAGTTTCTGCAGGAACTGAGCTTGCTGGTACCAGCCAGAGCCACTGGCAACTGGCAGCCACGTCTGATAATGAAACGCTATCCACAGCTCAGTTCTCTGGCACACACACACTGGAGTCTGAATTCCGTTCTCTCCACAAGGAGGGCTTTGGGAAGGAAAGAGGGAAGCAGGGTGAATCCTTATCTGCCTATCGCATCCCCTCAGGGTGCGGAATAGGGCTTTGTTTCTAGCAAAGCCATTCCCCTTATCGCTTAAAAACTTTCTCGCGGATTTTAGACAGGCAGATTCATGTGTTTCCTTTAAGCCTGTACAATAAGAAATGAGTTTGGTAATTTCATGTGAGTCTGAGGTAGCAGTGACATACCGGGCAGGCCATGTGTGCCTGCTTTGGGGAATCTGGGCCACACGGATCAAGGAGGAGATGAAACAGGCAGAGGGATGGGAGATGAGGGGAATGCGTGCTCTGATTGCCCATGTGGCTTTGGCTGCTTAAGCTCCCTAAACTCACTGCTGCTTCGGTTTCCCCATCTGTAAAACAGGAATGCTCTTACTCGCCCACTCTTGAAAAGCATTTTGAACTCATCAGGTGTAAAATACAAGATACCATAAGGCAGCTACAAGCATGTCAGTGCAAAATGCAAATAGTCGGTACCACCTCTGCAGCAAGGTATGTGACAGGACCCATCCCAGCTCTGCATATTTAGGACCATGGAGGATGCTGTCTGCAGTGAAGCAAGAAGTTCCTTATTAAAAAGTATTGCTACAGATAACCTATATATAGAACCATAAATTGACATGGCTCTTTATAAGCCTAGATGAAGGCATGTTTAATCTGCAGAGGCATAACGTAATTACTCTCACTGGATGGTAGCCAGGGTCTTATTCACATCATAGAAATCAACATGATAGGTAGTCTGCTTGGAGGAGGTTCAGGAATGGAGTCACAGGAGTTGCTACAGGGCCTGTTTGAGATATATTGGGAAAGCTGTTGGGGATGAGGAATGTTATAGCAAGAAGTGCTGCAGGTTGGATTCGAGGTACCTTGGCAAAGCTGTGTGGGGTCCGGGACGGGAGAAGAGAGGCGCTGAAGGCTGGACTTGGGGCTATTGGCAGAGCTGTGCTGGAGAGGTTGTGTGGTGCTACCTACATCATGCTTGCACCTGGCACTTGTACAGTCAGCCCCTCATTTTCCTGAGCGCTGCATCCACCTCTGCTCGTCCTGCCCAAAGTGCTGGAGATTGAGCTCCAAGATGTCAGCATGAGTCTCCAGGATTAATTATCAGTTGTCACTAAATACCCCAGAGCTAAACGTCTCGATCAGATGCTGAAGGTGAGAAGCAGCTCCTCGCTCTCCTTATTTTTGCCTTCACAAAGGATCTCTGAAAGGGCAGTTGTGTAGCTCACCCACTCTGTCTCTCAGGCTGAGGAGACTGCATATGATCCATACGACTGTGGGGTTGAGGGTATAGTGGGAAATTGTCTTGCCACAGTCCAAAACTCCTTGAAGTTTATAGAGCAGAATTTGATCAAACCTTTAGAGCAACCGTTTGCATGGTGCAAAGGTTATGTCTTGAATTTTAAACCAAGAGAAGCATCATGTTGGCCTGGCCACTTTGGGGATTGCCAGTAATTTCTTCATTTAGCCAAAGGTGGCATGTTTGTTGTTTTGCAGCAGTCTTGCAAAATCCACTTCCCTGAGGGGAGGAGTTTTAGATGGGTAAATAAACCACAAGTCATTATTTCCATCCT
Organism: Lepidothrix coronata; assembly: GCF_001604755.1. Lineage (NCBI taxonomy): Eukaryota > Metazoa > Chordata > Aves > Passeriformes > Pipridae > Lepidothrix > Lepidothrix coronata. The sequence goes on from NW_016690292.1 coordinate 1,615,593, forward strand.
TGGCTATCTACCCCAACTGCTGTGTAAGGTGTGGGAGACACCACAGCCTCCATTGGTGTATCCCAGCACCTCACAGGCCTTGACCCTTTATCCCAGGCTCCAGAGCCAATTGTTTTTCCTCGTGTGCAGGAAGTAAGATGAAGAGCCTAGGGGCATGGGTCACACCACCTGAGCTCCACCTGAATAGGTGTCCAGCTCCCAGAGAGCAATTTAGATTCACTCCTCCCACACAGTACACTGAGGACACCCACTTTGAGCACACCAGCTTTGTGTCATGCTCTGAGGCCACAGGCTTGGGTTTTTTAGGCACTGGGCTTTCAGTTGCGTGTTTTTATTATTTTGGCTTTATATCCCTTATTTGCAGTCCTTCCCTGACAAGCTGCTTTTGCATTTTAAAGGGAAGGCTCTTTCAGTACAGTGCATTAACAGTGCTGGGGCAGGGACTGGCACGTTAATGTGCCCACTGGGGCTCTGCAGAGCTCCTAGGAACAGGCAAAGGATTGACCCTGCAGAAATTGCCCCTCCAATAAAAGGAGTCTGAGGAGGGCTGTTCACCAGTACCTTCACAAATGATAACTGTGCACAGAGAACTTGCTTCACACAGATACTTTTGGACAGGCTCCATCCAAAAGGGAGATTTAAATTAAAAAAAAAAAAAATTTTTTTTTTTTGAGCTGACAGGGCTGAGCTGGGATTGCTGAGAGGATCTCACACTGCCTCGGTGATGGCCCCCCAGTGCTGAGCAGCCCCTCTGCTCCCCAACCTCTAAGCAGTTTGAGAGCACACAGTGCTCTTTAGAGCCAGGGGGGGTTACTTATTGTTAATTTTATGTCAGATCTCCATGTTGGGTGTTGGTTCCTTGCCTTAGCCTAGGTGTACACCTGTCAGTAGCAGCTGTGACTTCTGTAGGGCCTCTCTTGTTTATTAGTGACACATACATGTGAAAACTCTCATTAGAGAAACCTCCTAATGTTTAGTCAGTTGTTTAGGCTTTCGCCATGTGTGTGGGATACTGTCAGAGAGAAGCTGGAGTCCAGCGAATCTGTGCTTGAGTTCCCCAGAATCTGCTTTTCTCATTTGTTTTAAAGTTGCAGATTTGAAAAATGCAAGGTCTGAAGCTCTGCTGCAAAACTCAATTCCTCTTCTTTTCCTCCCTCTCTCTTTTCAGCCAAACATGTTAATGAAGTCATTGTGGGCACCGAACAGCTGATGGAGATATAACCCAAGTAGGTTTTAAAGATGATTTTATGGAAGCCAGCAGCAGAACCAGATGTTCAAGCATCGTAAGATCATCCGTACAGATCAGTACTGGCACGGCTTACCCTGTCATTGCTCCTTTCCTGTTCAGCTTTATATTTATGTCTTAATAAAGAAGTATTTACAGAGCGGTGTGTCCGTCAGCCCCTCCCCCCTCATTGGGATGCGCGCGGGTTGGTGCCGGGTTATATCGGTTCCTGCGCGCCCGGCCAACGCACTGTACTTTTCCAGCAGAAGGGAGAGCGGGGACCACACAGACTGTGCCCACTCCAAAGAATGACTTAGCCGCCCTCCCTGTGGTGTAAACCACGTCCCTGCAGTCCTGCACCACCATCCCGAGCCTGGGAGAAACTTCTCGGGGATGCTGCTTGTGCATCTCATCAACGCAGCAGGCGGACAGCGGGAACAGCGGCAACGCGGGCTGCTCTCTGCACCCTGGCGGCTTCGCCAGCCTCCTCCTCCTCCTCCTGTCTCTCTCTCATGATGCTGCCCCACAGCACAGAAGTGTTTCATCTGTGCCTCTTCCCCTCTGTAATGCAGTAGAGAGTTTGGCACCTATTTCCATCAGGGCTGAGTTTGATCTGATACTTTGAAATCCCGCCCAAGAGCGAATATGTGAGGGCTGGGGGAGGATGGAGGGGGTGTGGGGTGTAAGCAGCGGGTACTCCCTGCCTTATTTTGATGATTCTTCAGCTTGTCAGTCTGCTGTTCCTGATCCCAGACCAGAGGCCCTCCCCACACTTGGATGATCCGTGGATGACTGTACCGATGTCTGTGAGATGAGTCGTGCGTGCTAAAGTGAAACGCACGGTGTTGTGGTCAGGGCTTGTGCCAGGATTGTAAAGCACCTGGATGGAATTGAAACACGAGCTGTTCTTTAATGTTTATAAATTGGACACAAGTTCCTACCTAAAAGCTTTGTATTAGAATGTAGTAGGATTGAACAGGGCATTTATCTGCCCCTGGCAGTTTGACATCCAGAGGTGCTCACAGCAACCGGCGGGGCTGGTATTTCATTAACTGAAGTGATAAATGTAAAATGTGTGCTTCGTGGGCACTGGTGACCCCTGAGGAGAACTACCATTTCCTAGTTAATTTGACAGGAGAGAGATTATAATCCAGACATTCCCTGGGTTTCATAAACAAAATCCTTCCTCTAAAGGACCAGACTGGAATGGAAACTATGGGTAAGGATGAGTTTCAAGGCCTGTGACAAGCTGCAGAGAGAAGAAACGCGCTGCAGTTCAGCTCCAGCTTTCTGCTGGAGGTTTTGCCTTGTGTATGTGCGCAAACATGTTCCCAAGGAACGAAGCCTTTTTCATCCAAGGATCTCAGAGGCTTTACAAAGGTTAATTAAAGAAAGTTCTTGTCTCTGTGTGCTGCAAGGGAGCGAGGCTCCATTTTGGGTGTGTAGAAACAGAAGCAGAGTGGAGTGTAATTACCTGGCTTTGCATTTTAACATAAGGCTGGCAAAGCCAAGAGAGGTCTGCAGGGACTTTGACTCACAGTGCTTTTGCTTAAATACAAAGCCTTCTCCCTCTCTGTTTTCGGGATACATCTTAACTTCTGAAAAGTCCACATCCCCTTATTTAACAGCTACAGCTTTATCTCCTTGTGCCTTAATTATATGTTAAAGTCTCAGTCCTTTTGTTTAGCTAATTTAAGAACAGGGTGGGGGGCTCTTTACTGTGTCGGTTAGAGTTTAGCATTAATTTAGTGTTCTCTGACACTTGAAAACCTGTCCGGGATTTGAGGCATTTTCTTTTCCTTTTTGCCTTTTACGACCTGCAGGTGTTTGGTGTGAGATAAAAGTAGATCCCAAAGTGAGATTTCACAGCACAAATTATCAAAGTGAAGATTCACTCTTGATGTAGTCTTCGTGTGTGGCAGTAATTATGAAAAATAGTTCGGGATAATAGGACCTTCAGGAATCCCAAGGCGGGCACTGGGAGGTTAACCCTTCCTCATCTAACCTGGCCTCCATACTGCTGTCATCATCAGGTGAGCAGATGATGGGTTGGGTCAGGCAACTTTACAACCTGAGTGATGTTACAGTCGTCAAGAAAATCGAGGAGGTGACTGAAGACATGAAGTTCTGTTCCCAGGTAGGTTTGATGTGACTGTGTCTGGATACAGACCTTCAGGAAGGTGTTACTGCTACAGGCTGCTCACCAGCTTTGAGGAGTGGGGCACCTCTCTGACACGAGTAAGCTGCTCACTGTGCTGCTCTGTCACACCCAGGCAGCTGAGCGTTACAACCCGTGCCCATCACGGTGCTACTGGCACCAAAGTGGTGCTTTGCAGGCAACGCTTCTCTGAAAGAGATGGAAGTTCCCAGCTCTGTCGGTGCTGGCTCTTTCTAGGCAGACTTGTCCTGGGCATTTCCTTGGCAGATGTACAGCCAGGGTTGCTGTGAGAAGGTTCTTGCAGGGGCTTGTCACATGCTGCATCTGCATGGGGTAGAGCAGAGGTTTGCAGTGATGCCCAGCGAGGTACCCAGCCGGCAGCACTGCTGGCCTGTAGTTTTCCCTGAGTGGTGTCCTGCCAGCAGCTCCCAAAAGGGCAGCAGGGTCAGTGTGGTGCAGAGCCCAGCAGCAGTGGGTGTGCACACCTGGCCACACTTCTTCCCGTGCGTCCTGCACCCAGAGCACACCATGACATGGAAACCTGAAACTCTGCCCCCTCACCCTGGCTCCCATGAGAGCTGGGTATCTCCAGCAGCAGCTCTGCAGCCAGGTCCTTGCCAGGATGTTTGCAGCCAAGTCCATTTACAAGACAGAGATTTGGGAAGAGCACTTGTTGGGCACTTACAGACACCCAGAGCTGTGGCTCACCTCCCTCGGCCGTTCGTGTTTGCTTTTGTAGGTGACTGTTGGGATCTCTCAGGAAGCAGCAGCTCATCTGATCCCTTCTGCAGTCAAAGTGAAGCGGATGGCTCCCATCTTCCTGGCAGTCTTGGAGCGGAGCCACGCAAGGCGAAAGCAAACAGCCAGCCATTCCCAGGGACAGTGGGCTTCCCACCCCAGTGGTGTTCAAAGGGACACAGAACCTTTGCACCCAGCTCTGATCTCACTTTTAGGACAATTTTTTGGCTTGTGGGCAGGAAAGAGAGAGCAGCACCAGCCTGAGTGGTCATATGGCTCCAGGTGTGCAGGTCTGGCTCCCCCATCCCCTATCCAGCTGAGGCTGTGTGTGCAGCCCTAGCAGTAGAACTCTTCTGAACCTCTTGGAGCTGGGATCACGAGGACTCACCAGTCTTTTACTGCCTCTGGTCTCCAAGGTTGATCGTGCAGAGCCCTGTTGCTCCTGCTGGCTTCCTTGCTGGCTTCTGCACCCCACCATCCTTCCTCTGGCTGACTGGAAAGTGCTTTTCACTGTGCCCCTGCCCATCCTTTGGACTTTGCTGGTCCAGAGACCAGAATTTTCCTAATAAAACCCCAGAGGTCTGGGGAGGTGAGCGCGTTCAGGAAGTACCTTGCTGCCTCCACACTGGCCCAAGTGCCCAGTGAGGGCCAGTGGCTGCTCTGGCCCCTGCCCCGGTGTCTTACAAGGGGCAGAATGATCAAGCCCCACATGGGGCTCGCAGGGAATCACCTGTGCAGGCAGCAGTGGTGTGACAGCCACACGTTGCACAGTGCACGGTGTAACCCAGTCCCAGGACACTGCAGTGCCACCCTCCCATCACACACAGCCATTCCTGTGGCCTCTGGTCACCCGTTTGAAAGGACTGATTATTGCAGCAGGCAATTGGGGCCGGGTCCCTTGACATTGCAGGCTGTCCACCGTGCCCCAACCCAGCCCCTCCTGGTGCCATGGGCGAGCACAGAGCACAGGGCCCTTCTAACTGGCAACCTGCAGACTTAATTTGGGGATGGGGAGGTTCCCTCACCAGCATCCAGCACCCAGCACACCCACCAGCACCTCTGCAGCAGTCTGCCCACCGAGGCTTGCTCCCTCTCAGCCAGGGAGCTGATTTCTGGATCCTGTCGGTTTTCACTCCATCTCCCAGGAGCCAAGGTCCACAGCCGTGCCTGTGCCTCCCAGACGGGCCAGCAGACGGGAACTTCCTTCCAGGCCCTATAGACAGACATTTTATATACGTTAAAATACATATGTATATAAATATGGAAAGCAAGAGCTTGGGAGAGCTTGAGTCTAAATAAACTTGTATGTTTTAGACTTTTAAAATGCTAATGTTGAATTTCAGGGCAGGGGGGATGCAAGGGGATTGTTGGACTGAGGACCAAGACAGCTGATGAGCTTGGATCAGTGCCTTTACAATTCAAGGCAAAATGGGATAGTTTGGGAAGGAAAAAGGGATTTTCTTGTTTTTGTTTTTAGTAGAAAATAAAAGAAGCTGCCTTCTTATTTGCCTCCCTCCCCCAGCGCTGGAGCAGCGAGCGACTGGTGTTGTATGCATAAGCTATTCCTTTGTGCAACATCTAAATGGTTAATTGTGTTTGAGGAAGATGTACGGGCGAATGGAGGGACCACCCAGCAAGAGACAGACAAGAAAGAGCGATCTCTGAAATGTTTAACCAGAGAGAGAGCAAAGTTGTTTAAAAATATTTAATTTACAACATTCCACACTGCTGATTATAAATTGGCCGTCCAAAAACACTGCTGCGTGCGGGGAGGGATCCAGGCAGCATGAAACAAATTCTTGTGATTGTTTTTCCTATCTTACTCCCTCCTTTCCTTGGGGAGTTTAACCCCGTGGCAGGATGCGGGTTGCCCCAGGCAGGGAAGGTGGCAGCGACCAACCACTGTTCCCCAGGACCGTGGTCTCTGGTGCGAACACCTGCACCCAGGCCCGGGATGCAGCTGCCTCCCAGCACTGGGAGAATTGGAGAGGACAGTGAGGAACAACCGACCAGCAGTGCTTATGGTGGTGACAGGCACATCTGAGATGGTCAGTGGGTAACAGCCCCACAGCCCCTTCCCTCTGATTTCCACCTCAGCACCAGGATTCTCCAGCAATGCTCCCAGGCAAGGAAAGCTGTGAGTCTCCCAGTGATGGATTGGGAGACTCGAGAAGCCAAACTTGTCCAGACTGTGCACCCATGAGAGCTCCCTCACCGCAGTGATGATGGTGCCTGTCCTTTGGGTCAGCAACGCTCAGCCACGTCACCCAGCCATTCCCAGCGATGCCGGGAAGGAGCCGGGACCTGGGCCCTCACATGGTCATTGAGCAACAGCAACATCTTCCCCCACTTGGGCCTTTCTGCAAAGGGGGCGGTTGGTGCCGGATGCTGGGAAGAAGGGATTTGGCTGCGCTCTGCTCGCAGCCACCACTGATCCACAGCTGGCTTTGACGCACCCACCCGGCTGCCCCAGCCCTGCTTCCGCCGCACCAGGGGCTGGGACTGTTCTGCAAGGAGGGATGGTCTGCTCAGGATGGTGGCCAGACCATCTACCCCATCACCGGGGGATCAGTCCTGCTCCCACCACAATGTCCTTTCCAACCTTCATAGCCCATGTTCCCCCTGTGGCAAGAGAGGTCTGGGAGAGGAGGCTCCTGGGAATGCCCCTGGGAGACTGGGCAGGTGAAGGATGCATATGGTGGGAGTCAACCCCTTGTTCCCCAGCCACCTGTCATCATCCGTTCTCACAGATGTTCCCTGTTGGGTTGGAGAGCCACCATGCCTGGAGGGTGCTGGGAAAGGAAGGAGAGGTACAGCCCCTGGCTGGTGGCCCCACTCTGCAGAAGGTACCTGAGCGGAGCTGAGGGACAGGTAGGATGCAAGAGGAGCCAGGACTCAAAAGCAGCAGCTGTGCTCGCTACAGATCCCTCCTTGGCACCATCTTGCAGATCCCACCTTGGAGAGCAAGTGCCAGAGTGCTCTCACACCCCTTCTGCCCCAGGACCCTGGCCATGCAGCTGGGGAGCCCAGTCAGTGGGGAAGGCAGGGGGCTCGCCCATTCCTGCAAGCTCTCCTGGCAAGAAAGGGGCACGGGGAGGGCTGCCGGGCTCTTCGCCGGAGATTGCCGCACGTTTCCTAATCCCTAATCAACCAGGAAGCCCCGCCGGCCACCTGGACGCTTCCTCGCGTGCAGGGAAGGCCTGTGACAGCCCGAGGAGCCGGGGTGGGTTTGGCTGCTTGCCCCGGTGGCGAGCTCGGCTCTCAGTGGCTGCACCGCTCCGGGCCCTGCCAGCCCCAGCCGGTGCCGGGAGCGAGAGCGGAGACAAAAGATCTTGTGTCCGCCTGCCAGCAGCCGGCCCCGCCGAGCGGCCGCCCGCCCAATTAAACCGTGCCCGCTTCCCATGCGGCAGGGGCGCCCGGCGGGCTCGCTGGCCCCCTCCCACCACCCACCGGCCCCGGGGGACCACCACCCTGTGGGGCCTCCCCTGCCTCCCTGCAGGCGCCAGCGCTTCCGCAGCCCTTGTCCAGCATGAATACGCTCCCTTGGTCCCCCAGCGAGGGCACCTCCACCGGCTCGTGCTGGGGATGGCTCGCCCCGTCCCCAAGCATCTCCTGTTCCCCCGCCCCGCTTTTCTCGCACCCCGGGGCTCACAGCACCCGCCAGTGCAGGAAACAGGGAACTGAGCATCCCTCCCTGTTCCTGCTGCCCGCAAGGGCTGGATCAGGATGAGATCTGGCAGCAGCAAACTCTGCCGCGGCGGGAGCATCCCCACACCCCGTCCCGACCCGCGGGGCCGGTGTCACATCCACTTAGTTGGCTCCGAAAATCCCTTGCCCTGACACCTTGTTAAATACCCACCAGGGGTCACAGTTCCTGGGATTCTTTTTCCTGCTTTTCCTTTACCCCGCTGAGACGTTTCGGTTGGCAGGAGCTCTCCCCCCGCTATTAGGTATCTTTCGGGGAACAAGAAACCTAGATCACTTACAAATTAATTTGGAGTTAAACCTACAGAAAATGAGAAACATGCTGCTTTGCAGGAGAGAGCGCTTGGCCAGCGATCAAGAAAAATACATCCAAACCGCCCGATGCGGCGCGCTCGGCCGCGGCCAGGGATGGGGGCTGCGCGCTCAAGGTAGCCGGCAGCCGTATTCGGGTGCATCTTAGCGGACCTGCGGCCCTTCCTCCCAGTCAAAAGGGTGAAAAAGGGAGTATCTGCTTCCCAGCACGCGGGGGGACGTGGGTAAAGCTGATGTGAGGGGCAACACTGCAGCACAGGGGTCTGCCTGTTCCAGCGCCTTTGCCAGCGGGATGGGGAGCAGCCATCCCGTGGCACGTGGACACCTTTCCACCAGCATTTCCCCGTCGCTACATCCCTGGTGCCACGGCAGCTCGTGCCAGGACTGGTTCCCCAGCGGGGGGACGGTGCTTCTTTGTGCCAACCCTCCGGCCAACAAGGTGCCGTGGGACGAGGTGATGCAGAGGATCCCGAGCCCCCTGGCAGGCGGGTGGGAGCAGCCCCCTGTGCCAGGCGCTCCCGGAGGGTCACGGGTGCGGGTTTGGCCGCGCATTGTGTCTGCGGCGCGAGCGGCTGTGCCGGGAGGGGGCCGTGCGGGGGAGGCCGGGGCGGCGGAAGAGCAGTGATAAGATAAAAGGTCTGCTTTCCCATGCCGAGGAGCCGGGGCGGGGAGGCGGGGGGACGCGGGGCGAGCGGCGAGGCCACCCAGGTTTCAAGCACTCGGCCTCGGCGCCTGACCCCGGCACATTCAGAGAGCACTTCCTAAATTTGTCTCCTGTGTTCCTGACTCACAAGCAATTTCCTCACCCATAAAACGGCGTCAGCATGAAAGGACTAGCCGGGACACCAATTACTTGTCACCGTTTTACCACCCCGCTGCTCACCAGTTTGCAGCCCCCCGGCAGTGCCTGGCCAGGATCTGCCCCCTCCTCATAGAGCCCCTGTATCTTGCACAGCCAGGGGGACATGGCAGTCAGGGCCCCCTGTGGCTTGGGGAAGGTACAGTGGAGCAGAGGGATCTCCAGTGCCTGGCACCTGGCAATGCCCCCAGGCAGACCATCCAGTGTCCCTGGTGCTCCTGGGCATCCTGAAAGAATCACCCAGCCCAATCTGCAATCAGTGGGACACTGACCATCCCCAGGCCCCTCAGCCCTGTGCTGGTGTGGTCCCTGTGGTATTAAAGATGCTCCTATGTGTCTGCATGGGAGGAAGCAAGGCTCCGTCATCCCCACCATGGTGGCACTGGGCTCATTGCTGGTCACAGCCAATATCCTGCTACGAAGCCCATGGACCCACGGTGGCACAGGGCATTGCCATCTGGGTGTCTCCGTGCCCTGCCTTGTCCCTGCTCTCTGTGCCTCTGTGCCACCTCATCTGTCTGCCCCTGGTCCCCAGTGCCATGCCCGGTGCTGTGACATCCCCTGCTGCTCCCATGCTCACGGGATGCAGTGGAGGACAGGCTGGTGCAGAAGGGCACAGAGTTCTGGGGGTTTTGGGAGGATCTGAGCACAGCCAGGACTCTGAGGAAGCCCCCATCCGCCTCCTGGGAGCGGGGAGATGCTGTGCAGCTGCGGCTGTGGCCCGACCTTCCCCAGCGCAGTTACCCACTCTCCCTGCGGCAAATCGCTGCTGGCAGCGGGCGAGGTTTGCCCAGGGCCTGGTGAGCACCACGGCGGCTGCTAAACGGGTTTTATGGTGGGATTTAGGGACTTTTCTGCTGGGTAATTGATTTGCCCAGGCAGTAAAAGATCAAGGCAGGGGCTCAGCCGGTGGCTCCCAGCATCTGCCCACCAAGCGGGCCAGGGCACGGGTGGCTCAGGGCATGGCCAGGGCCAGTGGTCTGCGGTGCCACAATGCACAGCATGGGGTGCCACAGCCCCACAGCCATGGGGCAAGTGCTATAGTTCTGTCCGGGAGCTCCCGTGCAGCACACCCCCACTCCTGCATCCTCGCATCCCCCTCCCCAACCCCACCACAAAACAGCCCCCAAAGGAGACAAAAGGGGCTGTTTGGGGACCTGCCACCTGCTAGTCCCCATCCTACAATACCGCAGTAAAGAGGCACCAAACAAAGGCCTTAAAATCCTAAAGGGGCCCATTCATTAGGGTGACAAAGGGGGAAAGAACTACATTATCATAATTAATCCCGGTGCTGGCGGTGGGTGGCAGGGCTCTCTGTCTTCCAAGGTGGTGTGGGGACGGCCGGTGTCACCACGTCCACACGCTATTGTGCGCTGTGGCCTTGCGGGGCTTAGGCTGGTTTTAAGCTCTGTAAACACCACAGGACCCCCGCCACGGCTACCGGGGATGCCATCCTTCCCCCCAGCCCCTCCCCAGCCCCGGCTGTTTGTCTTCTTGCTGCAGACCCCCCCAGAATCCCAGGGCTAGGATGGGTCCACTGTGCCCTCTCAGTGCACCTGCCCTCAAAGATTGCTGGGGAGTGGAGAAGAGCCCAGACCCCCAGGTCCTGCTGGTTGTGCTGGGATAGAGGCTCACTGTCCGTATCCTGTTTGCATTTTCCATGGAGAGTTAGCCCAGGTGTGACATGACAGGGACTGTTTAGGCTTTCCCTGGCCTCCAAGATGGGGCTTTATCCCTCCTCTGCTATCTCATCCCTATCTAGGGAAACGAGGTGGAGTCTGACTTGGGGACCAGCTATTGGTTGTTCCCTGCTGTTAGAAAGGCACAGGGAAACTGAGGTACAGTGTGGCACACAAGAGATGGGGGGGGGTTTGAAGGGATGTTAATGCCCTATCTCTAATCCCCTCTGGTGGATGCTGCCTCTCTTCATCTCTTGGGACATAACATTCCTTGGGAAGCACCCAGTACTGGCTGAGGAAGCAATGGGGCAGGGGACACATTGACACTGCCTGTCCCTCTGTGGGGCCCTCCAGGCACCCCCAGCTCTCCGGCCAACCCAATGGGGTCTCAGCACTGGGTGCTGTGCAGCTCTGGGGTCCCTGAGAGCCTGTGCCTGGCTCCAGGCCGTGGCCAGCGGGCTGTGCCGGTGGTTGGGAGAACACCATCTGGTTTCCAACTAACGCCCGGCGCTGGCTCCCGGCAGAGGAGTTGCTGCTGCGGCGGCGGCTGTTTACAACGTGCAGAGGCTCTGGCATGTCCCTGCCAAGTCCCCTCTGCTTCTCCCCCCGGCCATGGGGCTCTGGGGCTGCATGGTGGCCGTGCAAAGCCCAGTTCCACGCCCCAGCCCCTGCCCAGTCTCTGCTTGCCCAGAGGATGCCTCTGCCCACCGAGGCCGTTGTCCTGGGCTGCCCTTCCTGAGGAGTGCCCGCTGTGGCAGGGCTCCTGCCGCGGGGATTTTCCCATCCCCTTTGGTCTACGGGGTGGGACGTGCAGTGTGGGGACAGGGTGGACTCCCTGGACACGCCATCCTTTCTGTGAGTTCTCTATGGGTGCGGTGCTCTGTGCTTCCTGGCTCCCACCGCATCCCGCCAGCTCACCCCAGCATCTCCCTGTGGCGGGGACGAGGGGCAAGGGTGGGCAGAGCCCCAGGGTGGCCCCGGCTTGGGGCTCCTGCCTCGCACCCACGGCTCCCGCAGCCACCAGTGCCACAGAGACACTGCGCAGGGTGGGGGCTGCGCGGAGCCATTTGCCTTTAATTGAATTTATTTGTTACAACCCCAAACAATGTAAAGCAGGCTTCTCCCAGGCTCCAGCTGCCTGCCTGCCCATTAAAATACCATCTAGAACAGCAAATCCCCCCTCCCGCCTTGATATAAAACAGCCGGTCAGCAAGAAGCAGCAAACGAAGTCTCCCTGTGTGCGAGATGATCCCCTGCTCCCCATCCTGCTCCCCCAAAGCCAGTGGCCTTCAGGGCTCCCAGTCCTCTTCAAGTGGCTCCAAGGGAAATAAGCGCCCTGCAGGGAGACCCAAAGCCCATCTCTGTGGCGTCAAGTCAGGGCAGGCTGAGCCCCATCCTGCCCACAGGCATTTTCCAGCTGGATTTTCAATCCTTGTTGGCGTGGCAGGATCTGGCCCTGTCACTGGTATTTCACCCCCCTCCGCAAAGCTTGGGATCCCCAAACTGGCTGCCTTCCTGCCGAGCCCTACAGCCTCTCACTTGGGGTGCAGGTCACCGTGCCGTGACAGTGCCAGCTGCTGCCAGGGCAGCAGGTCCTGGGGGGCAGCTGGTCCCTGGGGACCACGGAGGCAGCGGGTGAGCAGAGGAACAGGGGTGCACGGTGCAGAGCAGGTGGGGGTGCCAGGGGATGATCCTGTCCTGTGTGGTGCTCCTTTGGCACAGGAGCCTGGTGCCAGCATGAGTGAGCCAGGATGTGGTCATGGAAGCTGGTCCTGCAGCACCGGGAACCCAGGTCCCAGGCAAGCCCTTGTTGCCCTGGGATGGGGCAAATCCAGCTCATCCCCAGGCCCTGTCAGACACTGAGCGCGTCTCCGTGGTCCATCCTATGAGCTTTCTGAGGACATTGATGACATTTCCCGGTCTGCAGGGCAGTAGTGGGAGAGCCCCAGGTGGAAACAAATGATGACAGATAGGGAGCTGATGGAGAATGTGGGTAGGGGGAACCAGCAGTGCTGGAGAGGAGGACAACAACTTACTTTTAAAAATTAAGTTGATAAAAAGCCGCAGCTGCCCAGCGGTAGTGTGGGTCCACCGGGAAAGGGAATGGTGGAGCTGTTAATAGCAATCAGGCAGCAGAAGTGCTGAATAGCCGTTTCCCTTCTGTATTTGGGGACACGCCAGATGCTACAGGCCTATCGCTGGACGAGGGAAAAACCCTTTACGTTCCACTAAGGCCCAGGAGAGCTCGGCAGCAGCAGGCCTGGCTGGTGGGGGCTGTGGCCAGGGGACATGGAGGAACTGACCCACGTTTATTTACCAGTGTTTCCCCCATTTTTGGCCAGTAAGGAGACACCAGGGTGAGCATTATCATCGCTCCAAAGGAGTGAGGTGGGCAGTGCGGATGGGGAGGCACATGGGGTGGTTGCTGCTCCATATGGGTTTACTGGCTTCCCTGGATGCCTTCAGCAGCAACTTGGGGTGCTATTCCTGGTGGGAGTGGCACCAGGTCTGTCCAACAAAGACCTGAAGAGGGTGTGAAATGAGCAGAGAAACAATTCCAGAAATTGTCGGTGGCATTTACGCCTTGCCCTTTTGCCCAACCTCTGCCCCATGAATGGGATTTCTGTGCCCCCTCTGCCTCCTCGTTTGGATTGTTGGGCTTGGCTCCCCATGGCAGGGGATGGGGCAGTGCTTGTGGGCACACCCAAAGAGTGGGGTGTCTTCCTACCCCCCCCATGGCCCTGGGGCAAAATCTGGCCTTTGGGGAGGGCAGCCAGCAGGGGCGGGTGAACACTCTGCTCATGGTGAGAGGGTGATTTGTTCTTGGGAAAAGGCAATGGTGGGGATACTTGGTCCTTTGTGGAAGGACATCCAGCCCTTGAAGGAGGGATACCCATCCCTTGGAATGGCTATAGGGGAGTTGAAGGAGGGATACCCATCCCTTGGAATGGCTATAGGGGAGATGCACAGACTCTGGGAGGGTGTTGCCTATCTCGTGGAATGTCTATGTGGAGGCTGCCAAGCCCTTGGGTGGTGGACATAGTGGGATATCCATCCTTTAGGAGGGATGCCCTATCCTTGAGGAAGTAGCTTTGGGAAGATGCCTGGCTCTGGAGGGGATACCTGGCCCTTGGGGTGGCTGAGGAAGTCTGCCCCACACTGGGGTGAGGGAGTCATGGGGGAATGCCTGGACAAAAGAGGGTGGCTGTGAGGGGTGCCCATCCTCGGGGACAGGCTATGGGCGCAACACCCCACTTGGGCCACCCTTGGGAGGGATGCCCATCCCTTGGGGCTTGGCCAGCTCCAGAAGGCTGCCTACCCTTGCAGGGTAGCTGTGGGAGTTGGACGGCACTTGTGGGGGTGCCCATCCTTGTGGGAAAACCTGTGTGGTGGCTGCCTACCCTTGGGGGCGCTTAGAGGGGGACGCCCATCCCCGGGGGTGTCTGTGGAGGGCCGCCGGTGGCGGGGCGGGAGGTGGGGGGGGGCGGCGCGGGCTGTGACGGTGCCCCCGGTGCCGCCGCCGCCGCCGCGCTCCCCCCCGCGGCGGGGCCGGTGCGGTGCGGGGCGGTGCGGGGGGGAGCGCGGTGTGTGGCCGCCGGCGGCGGGCGCGCCGTTGCTTAGCAGCGGCGATGGGCGCTGCCGCGGCGGCGGCGGCCAATGGGAGCGGCGGCGGCGGCGCGGCCCCGGCGCCCCCCGCCCCCGCCTCCCCTTTAGAGGCGCGGCGGGCGGCCGGCGGCGCACACACAGCCCTCCATCCGCACCGGCACCGGCACCGGCACCGGCACCGGCACGGCCCCGCCGCGCGCATGGGGGCCGCCGCCGCGCTCGGCCCCACATAACGGGGGGTGCCCAGCCCCGCCAGCCGCCCCGCCATGCCGGCCGAGCCCCCCCGCGCCGCGCCGCCGCCGCCGCCGCTCCGCGCCGCCCGCCGCAAGCCGCTGCCCGAGGTGAGTGAGGGGCGAGCATCGCCCGCTCTCGCGGGGGCTCCGGGCCGGGGAGGGGAGTTCGGGGAGCGCAGAGGAGCCCGGGGAGGACTGGGCGGCTGCGGGAACCCCCTTGTCCCCCGGCTCGGGGAGCTCCGGCTCTCGCGGTCCCGCTCCGCGGCCAACGGAGCGCGGCCGGCGCGGGCATCCCGGCCCGCCGCGGGTCCCCTTGCCCGGGCAGGGGCTCCCCGTCTCCTCTGCCGGGCTGACCCGATCTCGCCCCCTCCGCAGGGCAGGGCCGTGGGCCAGAGGACTCCGCTGTGGCTGCGGGCCCGCTTTCAGGCGCTGCTCTTCGCCCTGGGCTGCCGGATCCAGCGGCACTGCGGGAAGGTGCTCTTCGTGGGGCTGCTGGTGTTCGGGGCGCTGGCCGTGGGACTACGGGTGGCCTCCATCGAGACCGACATCGAGCACCTCTGGGTGGAAGGTAAGCGCGGCCCCGCGGGCTCGGCCGCCCGTGGGAACGGTCCCGGTCCGGCTCCCGGCCGCGGCTTTGTCCCCCACGCGCAGCGCGGAGGTGCGGGGCCGGCCGGGAGGCAGGTGACAGCGCGGGAGCGGGGCGGGAGGAGGAGGAGGATGAGGATGCCGCCGCCGGGCGTCCCGCCAGCGGGGCCGCGGAGCGCGGGGCCGTGGGTGCCCACGAACGGGGTCCCGTCCGCCCGGGCGCTCGGGCTGTGCCTTGCGCGGGTACGTGGTGCTGAGTTGCAAAGGGACCCCCACGCGTGTCCCGACGGGAGTCCCCGCGCGAAGGTGCGGACACGTGCGGCGGGGATGGGGCGTGGACACCCCCTTCCCGGTGGGAAGAACCCTCGGGGGTGACCGCAGCCCCGCACCGGGGCAGAGCCGGCGCCGCGGAGCCGCCAGTCCCGGCCCGGGACCCCTGCCCGGGGGGGACGCAGGCGCGGGCAGGGTCAGGCAGGAGCAAATCCCCGTTTCCGAGTGGAAGCGGCTGATCCCCCTCCTTTGTTATTAATAACTCCAGCGTGGATTTTCTCTCCCCGATCCCTGCAGCCCCGCTTCACGGGTCTGGGATTTGCTTTTCCTGCACCTCCCTTCGGCTTCGGGGGGGCCCCCGGGGGGGCAGCACCCCGAATCGCACCCCCCGTCCCCGCGGCCGGGCGCGGCGGGGGCCCCCCGGGCGGGGGTCCCCGCGGGGTGCTGTGCAGGGGCAGATGTTGCTCAGCGGAGGGGTGTCAGCCATCTTTGTGCGGGAGCGCTGCCTCCTCCCCCACGCCCCGCTCCCTGTGTGGTCCTCAGCTACTCTTGGATTTGGTTCAACAATAGAAGCAACTTTGCTCTCCCACCCCCTTTTTTTTTTTTTTTTTTTTTTTTTTTTTAATTTAAAAAAAAGGGCTCTGCGCTCCCTGGCTGCTTGCACACAGATGCACGCACGCACCCTTGCCCAGGAATGCCCGGCTCTCCCACCTGCTCCCCACTCCCCAGGGGTGTTTGTACCCCCTCCCCAGATCTCGTCTCCATCACCCCTTTCCTCTGCAACACGTAGCAGAGAAATCCAGTGATACCTCCCGGTCCAGCCAGAGCCTGAGCAGTGGCTGCTGAAGGAGGGACACACTCCCTCCGTGGTTCCCTTACTCTGGGTCGTGGCTCCAGCTCATCGAATTTTTATTGTGCTTTTGGGGTAGCAGGGAGTCAGCGTTTCGTGAAACTGTGGCCAGGAAAGCGGCTGTGGTTGTTCCTGTTAGGGGGAATGGGACTTGCGGCACACTGGGGTGGAGAGCAGGATGGGGAAGGGGCCAAGCCTGGGGACAGCTGGAAGCGCCCAGAAACCCAGCTTTTCCTGTGCCCCACCGTGCTTCCCTGCTCGCGTGGGTATGGCCAGGAGCGACTGCGGCTGCTTTTGGGGGATTTCCCCCACACTGCGGTCTGGCTGTAATGTGGGTGCCGGGGGCCTCTCTCAGGAACCTTCCCTTTCTCATGGCTTCTCATCTTCTTCAGTGTCAGGAGCTGGATTTAATTTATTTTTTTTTCTTTACTCCATGGTGAAACACCACTGACCTGGCGTGTACTGCCCCTTCCCGGGCGATGGGTGTGCTGGGGTCTGCGTGCAGCCCCTGCTCTGTATCTGTGCTGCCTGGGTGAGGATGGCGTGCCCTGCTGAGAGTGCTACTCAGGGCTCCGCCTTGTCCTTCCTGGGAGGGCTCTTCCCCCGGGAGCGTGCACTTGGGGCAGACCCCTCCGTGCCTTGCTCCTGGGTGGCACAGCCCCAGCGTCCTCAGGCGTTGGCACAACCTGCGACCACCAAGGACGATGTGACTGAGGTGGCTTTAGTCCCGCGGGGTCCTTGGCAAGCATGCATGGGTCAGGATGTGGAAGGAAGGTTTGCAGTGGCACTTTCAGTCTTGTGTATCAACTGTGGGGCTGCCTCCTTTCCCCATAATTATCCATGGGTCCTTACCTCGCCGCTGGCCTCGGCTTCCGCATTTTCTGGCAAGATCAAAGCATCCCCTGAGTATACTCAGCCCTGCTCACTGCACCCCATCCTGCTGGTGTGGGGTTGGGCATTACTGGGGGACAGATGGGCCTGGGCTGCCCCTGGAGAGCAGGACACAGTTTCCCAGGCTATGGTTGGATCCAGAGTACTTGAAGTTGATTTGGGATTTTCTCAGCTACTACTTTCTCATGTTCCCACGTGTGTGGCAGGGTGGTTGGTGTGTGTGTCCCTCTGCTGTGAGCCTGGTACCGTTGTGCCAGGCTGAAGCAGCACAGTTCTTGCTCCTCGACTGGCAAAGTTGGTGCCCCATCAGCTTGGTTCCAAAGCTTTGGGAACCCCAGAGTGCTGGGGACCCTAGCTCTTGCCCTCTCTGGGTGTGTGAGTTGATGTTTGTAGGAATGTGGTCCATCTCAGCCCCAAGGCAGTGCTGTGGGGTGTCTAAGAGATTGGGTATGTGTGCAGGGAACACTGGGCCCAGCGTCCTAGCTCAGTAGGTCCCAGCTCAGAGGCAGGGTGGTTTAGGGTTCCATGAAGCCTCCGCCTGGCCTGGCTGAGGGATGTGGACCGGTGATGCTCCAACCCCAACCATCTCACCCACATTGAGGTCCCAGCACCGCAGGAGCAGAGTGTGACCCTGTTCTGGGCTGTCCCCACTGCAGGCTGAGCTCAGCCCTCTGGGAGCTGGGCTCCTAGTGAGTAGGGGAAGGAAGGGAGCTGCTTCCCATGGGGGAATGGCACTACTGTCCCATCTCCCTCCTCCCCAAACACAGAAATAGGGTGGACAGCCCTGCTTTGGCCCCATGGCTGGGGTCAGCATTGGGGCCGTGCTGACAGTATGAGCCTGGGCTGTGACCCTGGCCACTGTAGGAAAGTATAGGGTCCCCTATCCCAATTCCGGGAATGTCCTTAGCTCTGGGGGCTGCCTGGGGGGGTTCTTGCAGTGTTCTGGGGTTATACCTGACCTGCATCCCTATTTGGGAGATGGAAGGAGGCCGTGTCACCCCATAAATTGGACTCGACTGTGGAAATGTTCAATTAGGCTCCTCCGAAGCAATTAGCCACTCGGAGGCTTTGAAACCCCGGCTAGCGGTGAGTGTTGAGTTACCTCTAGACACCTGGCAGCTGTTCCCAGCTCTCCCAGGGCGTCTTTAGGGCCAAGGGGCCGGGGCAGTGAGCTCTGGGCAGGCAGAGCCCTGGGTGGTGAATGGGTCTGCCTGATTTATAGCGCTGAGGGCTGGTTCAAAGGAAGGCCGGGTTAATTCCTAACCGGAACAGCCGAGCGCCCCGCACAGCCGTCGCGCTCTCAAAGAGCTGCCGAGTCTCCCTGGAGAAGGCCCTGTCCCTTTCCTGGAGGGGTCAGGGACACCCCGAATGTGCTGGTGGGATGAAATAGGATGTATTTTATGGGGGTGAGGGGAATTTGCTGCCTTGTTCCCAGCTTGGGGCATGAATCTGAGACACCCCCAACCCCCTTGATGGTAGCTTTTGCCCTTCCTTGACCTCTGCAGTAGTACCTGGCACAGGGTATCCCCTCCCTGGCACCCGGGACAGGGCTAGGATGCAGCTTGGGGCTCCCCACATGTCAGGGCAAATGGGAGAGGAGACCCTGACTGACTCTCTTTGCAGAGAGAGGGCCATAGAGGGTGGGAAAGCCCAACAGGAAGCCAAGGGTGGGGATTGAACGCCCTCCCCACCATCTGTGTGGCCCCTCTTCCCAGCCCCTGTCCCCACTGTGCATGGTGGGTCCCATGGAGGGGTGTGGGGCAGCAGCAGTGTGGGTGAGTGGGATGCCATGGCCGTTCCTGGGTGGGCACACAGAGAGGTGGGTGGTCTCGTTGCTGCCAGCGGGTGGGTTTGTGGGGTGGAATGTTTGTGCAGGGGCTGATAAAGGAGCGGGTGAATCTGGGGAGCTGCGTGGGGCTAGTGCAAACAGTATGGGGGGCTCCGATGGCAGCTTGTCCCTGTGTCCAGGGCAACAAGATGCCTGCTGGGATCCAGCTGGAGCCAGCCTCACTCCTGAGGGGCGGCTCCTGGACTGCCACGTCCCTGCTCTGTCCCTAGATGGGTGTCCTGGGGAGACGGGGTCCCTGCTTCTCTCGGGCTGTGGTGACACAGGTATTGCTTCATGGAAAGGGAAGGGACAGCCCAGTGTCCCTGGGGACCCTCTTGCCTGGCCTGGTGGGATTTTTCCTTCAGGACCCTGCTGTCCTTTCTGTTTGCAGGGTTTGTGTGTCCTTGGGGGGACCCTGTGCCCCCATCCCCTGGGGGCTTGGAGGAGTGAGGGGCAGCTGGGGCGTTGCTGCCATGAAGTGCCGAGGTCCCTGTTATCCCGAAAACCTGCCTGCCTGGCTCTCCCCTTTGCTCCAAAGTCCCGTCTGGCTCTGAAAGAACCTTTCTTCTTGGGGAAGGGGGGTAGGAAGGAGGGGAAGGGGGGCTTCTGGGTGAGCCTGAAGGTGGGGTACAGGCAGTTCACCTTTATTTATTTATCTTTGGGAGGTGAGTGAGAAACCTCTTGCTCTTCCTTTTCCCTTCTTTGACAGCTTGGTCAGCTTTTCTGGGCTGGAAAATTTTGCTAATTAACCCAAAGAGACTGGGAGACTCTTTACAGATGGCTGTGGCTTATCTACCCCTATCCATTTTGCTTTGCTTTTCAACTTATATATTTTTTTTTATTTCCTAGAAAGTGGGTTTTTTCTTTTTCTTTTTTTTTTTTCCAACTTGGACATATCTACGGACTTAGGGAAGGGGCTCGGTTTTTTTTTTTTTGTGTTTTAAATGTTATTTGGCGGCTGGGAGGGGGCAGCGCCAGGGCCCAAGAAGAGGGTTTTATTATCTGCCTCTCCCTCGGGCCTGGAAAAGTGGTCTGAGTTCAAAAAATTCATTTCTTGCCTGAATGAAGCCAGCAATGTGGAAAAATTTCACCATTCAGAGGGGGATGAATGTATGTTTCAACCACACATTAAGTGACATTAGCAAGCAGTGGAGTGCCTAATGTGGCCATTTTTCACAGCAGCCAACAGAGGGGGTGATTAGCATAATTAGTACAGGCAGCCCTATACATATGGAAATGGCAAATGCCTAAATGCCAACACCAGTGGAAATTTATGTCAATGCTGACAGGAGTCTTAGCGGTGAATAGTTCCCAACTGAATCCCTCTCCCCCCCCTTTTTTTTTTTTCCCCCCTCTCTCTTTTTCGGGGGTCGTGCTGTCCCCTCGGAGCTGGCCGGGGCGGTGCGAGCTCCCGGCGTCCCCCCTCCCTGCGCTGGGAACCGCCGCCCCGCGATTTGGGGTAATAAAGACATTAATTTAGCTTTGCCGTTAAACAAAAGAGTTTGGCCGGGGCCGGCGGCTGGGGAGCTGGCCCCAAACGGGCCCTTTCAGCCGCTGGCTTTTTGAAGGCATCCCCCTCTTCTGCCGCCCCTCTTGACTTAGCTGGGAGCCCCTTTGGTGGGGCTGGGTTTAGTTAGAGGTGCCGGGGCAGGGCTGAGCCCTCGTTCATCCCTCAGTGCTGCTGGGGACACCCATCTGCCACCCAGCTGCCCCCCTTCCCGGGACCAGCCGTGGGGTGAATGGGGCCGGGAGGACGTGTTTTGACAGGACGGGGCCGCCGGGCTTTTGGCGAGGCCGGCGGTAGCGGCCGGGACAGGTAAAAATGGCTCTTTCAGCGTGCCCTGGGCGAGACTTCCTCCAGAGCAGCATGGGTCCTTTCACTGCCTCCCTAATCCAGCTAATCCGCCCCACAACACTTTGAAGGTGGCCTCCGGCTTGCACGCCGCTCAGCACGGGAAGCTGCTGCCGAGGGATGCTTGGGGCCGTGCCTCGGGACCCCCTCCCACCGGGATGCGGGATAGTGCTTGAGTTGCAGGGTGGTGCTGGCATCTCTCTGATGCCCCTGGGGCTCTAATCACCCAGGGTGGACACATCCGCCAGCGGGATGCGCTCACTCTGTGCCGAGGGATTGCTCACAGGCCAGTGTTTGCCCCTGCGGATGCCCCTTGTAGCAGTGGGGGGGTGCTGCAGAGTGGGGTCCCCATGGGGATGGCTTTTCCCAGGGGCTCGGCTGTGCACTTGAGAGGTGGTTTCCAACTCTAGCACTGGGATATTGTGCTGTGGAAAGGGGGCTGCTCACCAAGGGACCTCCCCCTTATTGCCCCCATCTCTTCCCTTGCACAGCCGGAGCTGGGGTCAGGGCTGCGGCACCCCCTGAGCATCAGCTGCATCTGGGACTCACCACGTTAGTTGCCACATCCTGTAGCCCCAGTACAGTAGGCAGGACAGGGCCTGATTTTTGGGGGCCAAATGAGGATGTGTACCCAGGGGTGCTCTCTTCCTCCCATCCTGTCCCACCCAGGTCACCCAAGCAGTGGTGACAGCTGCTGGCAGTGCTTGGGTCCCATCTGCAGTGTGGTGGCACTGCTGTTGACTGTAGCCTGCACACACCCTGGGGGAACACAGAGTGGCCCTTGCAGGAGCATGCACCTCCTGGGGGCACACCAGTGCCTCTCTGTGGCCCTCAGCACCTCCCACATCCCTCCCTTGTCTTCACCCTTGCCAGGCAGGGAGAGCTCAGTGTGGGGCTGGCAGCCTGCCCCAACCCACTGCCCTCCCACTGCCACCCAGACACGCCGTCCTGGCACGCTCAGCATGCTGCCCCCCACCCTTGGGTGCTTGGAGACAGGGCACCACGGGCTTTGCCCACCTACTGCCCTGGGAAAGCGTGGTGGGATGTGCCCTCGTGGTCATTGACAGGTGGGGGGGCTGCATGGGGACCAGCCCTGTGCTGGGGGGCTTTGCAGCTGCGCTGCAGGCAGCAGGACCTAGCATGGGCTCATCTGACCCCAGACCCTCTGAGTTGAGTCTGGGAGCTTCTGGCAGCCCCTTGGGAGGATGTGGGGTGAGCTGGGGTCAGACCTCTTCTTGGGCGGGGGGGGCAGCACAGAGGCTGGGGATCTGTCTTGGCTGGAGCAGCCGAGGGCACAAGCCAGTCCCACTGAGCGAGGGTGAGCTGGCTGTAGTGCCATAGCTGTGGGTCCTGTGCCAGGAGGGTTTGGGGAGCAGTGGCAGGGGGATGGCTCAGGCAGGGTGGCCGGGAAGGGGGCAGGGAGGCTCCTGCCCTGCTCTATAATTTTGTGGCGGACGCTGTAATTATGGGGAGAGCTCCCCCGGCACGGCCCGCAGAGGGAGGCAGCCGCACACGCAGCCATCCTCACTGCCAGGGACCCTGTCCCCTCCTTGGCACCCGTACCCTCCCTGCTTGGGCATGGCAGGAGCCTGCTCTTGCACCCCTGGTGTTTGGAGTGTAAGTGGGCATCGGGGTGCCAATCTACCCTCCAGCCCACACTGCTGTGAGCCTGCACCCCACAACACCCCAGCATGAAACCCCCAGCCAGCGGCACTCAGGAGCGGTGCCCACCCCGGAGAGGATGCTCGTGCAAAGCATGACTGCTTTGAGGGACTGTCCCCCGGGCCCTACTGTGAGATTTTGGGGTGATGTCGGGGTCCAGGGGGAGAGAAGCCAAACCCTGCCGGGGAGCAGAGCAGGCTGTTAGTAAGAAGGACCCGGACTCCTGATTGGAACCAGAGAGCCCTTCTCATGAAAAAGCCAAGGGCTCCCTTTGTTAATTGGAATTAAAAAAAAAAAACAACCAAAAAATCCAAAACCAAACAACAACAACAACAACAACAACAAAAAAGGAAGAATTTACATACAGTTCCTCATTAACGTGCTCATTGTTGGTATCGGGGGTGCCCCCCCAGCCTCCTCCCCGGCCGGGGGGCTGCGTGCGGCGTGGGGCGTCTCGCCCCGCTCCCGGGCTGGCCGGCCGGCGGGCGCGCGCCCGTTTGAAGTGTCCTTGGCAGCCCTGTGTGCGCTGCCTTGTCTTTTCATGTTGCTCTTTGGTTAATTAGGGTGTTGGAATTTGAGGCTTCCTCACGGCCTTTGAAGCTTGCTGACGGCTTGCAGTGCCCTGTTCCAAATTAACACTAATTACAAGGGACGGCTTTTGATTTTCTCTCTCTTTTTTTTTTTTTTCTCTCTTTAATTTTTCGGGGGGCTCCCCTGCCCTCCCCCCCCTCCCCACTTGCAGATGTGTGGCTCCTCCCGCAGCCGTGCTGGGCGGAGATGCCGGCAGGGCGCAGCAGGATGCATCCCCTGGGAGCGAGGCCGGGCACCCCCCCATCGCTGTGTCCCACCTCCCGCCCGGGTTCGGTGTGGGTGGCATGGCTGAGATCAGAGCAGCTTGGCACACCTCCTGCCCGACCTCCCAGCCTGCTGGGAATGGGATGGGTGTCCTGTTTTCCCCCCTGTGACACCCACCCTCCCCGTGTCCTTGTCCCCTTGCCCTGGGTGCTGCTATCCCCTCTGACACACACACAAAAGCCAGGGCCATGTCCCCCCCTCCCTGTCCCTGGCACAACCTCCATCCCAACTGGCATCTGATGGACACCAGCTGCTCCCTGGCCCAGCCAGAAACAATAAAGATGCTTTGCCCTCCCCGTTCCCAAAAAGCAGGGAAAAAAACCCCCAAAACACCAACCCATATAATAAGTCATTAAAAGGGAAGATTCTGCTCCTTATTTGCGGTCTCGCTCCGGCCTCCTCAGTGCTGGCTGGGGGCCAGGCCCGCCGGGGCCCCCGCCTCTTGCTGAGGGAGTGTCCTGGTGCAGATGAATCCTGACCCCCCCTGCTTCCCTGGGGCTGGGCAGGAGTTGGCCTCGCCCCTGCCAGCAGCACTGCCTTGGGGTGCACCCGATGCTGGGCACCCTGGGGTACCCCTGGTGGGTGGCACTGGGATGGGGGCTACACACAGCATCCCTCCCGGCCTGGGCAGGGGCTTGGGAGCAGGGCAGCTAAGTGCTGCGCTTGGGGGGTGCCTCAGGAACTGCTTCCCACCCTCCTCCAGGCTGTGTCATCCCCCCCGCTTTGCTGTGCCAGGGGGGATGGGAGCCTCTCATTCAAAGGGGATGGGGACAACTGTCCCGGGATGGTGCTCAGCCACGCGAAAGACCATGCAGGGTTTGGTCCCAGCCCCAGCCACGCTGGCTGGGAGGGGATTCCTCTTCCACGCCGTGGCAGCCGCAAATGAAGTCGGCAGCTTCTCCCGGAAACCTTGGCCCTGCTGTGCTTGGAGCTCTCCTGCTGCCATCAAGGGACAGATCCCAGAGCCTTGGCAGGGAAGAGTGATGTCCCCAGCACCATCTCCCTCCCCTGTCCCCAAACCCCTTTAGGGACAGCCTACACCTGGCAGGGACTTGGGGGTGCCTGCCTCTCCCTACACCCATTCCCTGGTCAAAACGCTGCCTGCCTTGGAGTGCCAGGGAGCAGCTGGGATGGGATAGGGTGTCCCCAGTTTCGCTTGCTGTGTCAGGGGCAGGTTTGGGGCGTCTGCAGCACCCACAACAGTGCACAGGTGGGCATCCCCTCTGCTTCACCAACCGTCTGTCTGTGGGGTTTTTCTGGGGAAAGTAAAGCCAACCAGCTGTTCTGGGGCTGAAAACAGCCATGTTGGTGGGAAGAAGGATGCCTGGTCCAGTGTGTTCTGAGGTGCTCCCTGTTTGGGTCCCTTGGGTGCGAGCACCCAGAGGATGCAGCAGTTGGGAAACCCCACACCAACGTGGCACCATCTGATGTTGCAGTGCCTTGCTCCTGTCCATCCCATTCTCTAGGCATCCTGATGGGCAGGACAAATTGGTGGGATGGGGGTTCTGTTAGCCCTGGCACTGACAGGCCACATCATGGTCCCCTCCACAGCGGGCAGCCGGGTGAGCCAGGAGCTGCGCTACACCAAGGAGAAGCTGGGCGAGGAGTCTGTCTACACCTCCCAGATGTTGATCCAGACCCCGAAGAGGGATGGGGACAATATCCTGACGCAGGAGGCCCTGCAGCTCCACCTCGAGGCGGCCCTGGCAGCCAGCAAGGTCCAAGTCTCGCTGTATGGAAAGTGAGTCCAGCTCCAGATGGGGGACAGGGATCCCCGCTGTGCCCTGCACGTCCCACCAGCCCTTGCCATGTCCCCTATGGGATTCTGCCTGTTCTCAGCTCCTCCTTCTGCCTTTCCAGATCGTGGGATTTGAACAAGATTTGCTACAAGTCAGGTGTCCCCATCATTGAGAATGGCATGATAGAGAGGGTAAGTGCTGGTCATGGCATGGCCCCCTGGGAGCCCCCCATGGAAGATCAGTCCCTCAGAGAATGGCAATGGATGAGCTGTGGTGGGGACAGGGCAGGTGCTGCAAAAGCACTGGTGGCTGCATGTGGGAAGGCGCAGGTTTAGGAAGCTCAGCAGGGCTGGGGGAGATTGAGAGGTCTAATCCATCCCTGCTGACCCCTCACATCTCCTTCTCCCACAGATGATAGAGAAACTGTTCCCCTGCGTGATCCTGACACCACTGGACTGCTTCTGGGAAGGCTCCAAGCTGCAGGGAGGCTCAGCCTATCTCCCGTGAGTTTGTGTGGGGGACTGTCCTGGGCGTGGGTGGCCACGGGTGAGAGCAGGAGCTGGGGGTGCTGCCAAGGGGCTGTGCTTGACCTTCCTTTGTAGCTTGGCCCTGTCTGCTCCAAGGTGCCACAGTGCTGCTGCAGCTTGTCCTGCTCAGCCCCAGGAGGGTCCCACCAACATTGCTGTCCTGCTGGGTCAACACCCTGGGGACGGGTCCCTGTTCTTGCCTGCCTGGCCTCGGTGGCAGGGCAGGGCTGCACCACCGCAGCAGGGGGGCTGCAGCCCACAGGCAGGAACTGGCCTGTCCCTGCCATGCCGTGCTGTCCCCCCAGCCAGGGATGGGGACTCGGGGACAGTAACTGTGCCGCAGGCAGGTCCTTGAGGCTGCTCCACCCCCCACACCCCTTCATAGGTGACACGGTGGTGAGGAGGCACCCACACTCCTGAGCTGTGCCAACGCGCACGGAGGATGCAGAGTCCCCGGGTGGGTGGCAGGTGACTCCCAGCCAGCTCCTCACACCGCGGTGGTGGGGCTGGGGACCCCGGGCTGGGCCGGGGGAGCCCCCCCCACATTCCTTCTGTTTACGCGTGTGTTTGTCCGGGAGAGCTGGGGCGGCTTGTGCATTGTCAGCAAACGCAGCCCCGTGCTTTCTCATGCTAATGTTGCTCTGAAAGCTGCCCCTTGCCAAACAGATGAAATAGTGGCCTTATTCAGGCTGCTGCGGATGGGAGGAGGGGGAAGGGGCCGCAGCATCCCCAGCCAGGACTAGGGGGCTGGTTTTGGCCCCCCAGGACCTCAGGTTCTCCCCATCCCAGCCTGGGGAACTGCTGGGAGCAGGAGTGAGTGGGACTGGAGCGGCTGTGTCAAGCAGGATGCTGGTGGCATCACCTGCCAGCGTGGGCAGTATCCTCCTGGGGCTGGGGTACACGGCAGGCAGGGTGGCACCCGCAGCAGCGATGGGACTCATCTCCCCTCGCAGCTGAGTGAGTGGGTGCCCGGGCAGGCACCCCGGCTGAGCGCCGGCCAGGCCAGCCCATGGGGACTCGTCCCCCTTTTTAAGGCTGAGGGGTGAGCGGGGCGGGAGCTGGGAGAACAAAGAGCAGCAATCTATGGAAAGACAAAAGGATTTGCCCTGGCTCAGTGAAGCAAGCGAAAGCAGATAAAAGGGGCTCTCTTTGGAAGCAGCAGCAGCTCCGGTTGGTATGTGGGAATCTCGAGCGGCCAGCTCTGGCCCAGCCAGCCTTCATGAATTATTAGGCTGTGTTTCTCCCCAGAGCCCACACTTGCTTGGGGCTTTTTCTTCCCCTCTTTGGAGCACTGGGCTGGGTTATTGGCTTTTTTGTGTGTCCTTTCTGTCTTAAAAAAGAAGCTGAGTGAGGCTGGAAGCTGGCCCCCAGCTCCCCAGGCTGGGGTGGAGGGAGCAGAGCATCTGCAGGCAATGGGAAAAACCCTTTTCCTGGGTACCCAAGTCCCATGGGGTCCTGCTGGACCTCCAAGGACCTGGTCCACGCCCAGCTCCCAGCAGTGTCCTGAGCCTCTAGAGCCTCTGCTGAGCCCCAAA
The DNA here is from genome assembly GCF_001604755.1 of Lepidothrix coronata. Lineage (NCBI taxonomy): Eukaryota > Metazoa > Chordata > Aves > Passeriformes > Pipridae > Lepidothrix > Lepidothrix coronata. Next base: position 1,642,702 of record NW_016690292.1, read on the forward strand.
CTCTCCAGCTTGGGGGGAGATGGCAGGAAGGGCTGTAGGGGATGCTGGGAGCTCTTGCCTGCCTGCTCCCCTCTATCAAGATGTTAGCCCACGGGCAGTAATTGTCCTGACTGCTCACACAAAGCGGGGCCAGGCAGCAGGGCCGGCTCCCCCCGCTTTGTCCCGGACTAACAGGATCAGGCACGCTACTTGACTCAGGGCATGGCCCGCTGCGCCGCACAGGGCACGGGGGATGCCGCAGGCGGCCCCCGGAGGGGGTAAGAGATGTGCTGGGGACTGAGGCTGCTCCTCTGTATCCTCGCACCCTGCCTTTGAGGGCACCCCCAGGACCCATGGGATGGGTTGGCAGTGGTGGTGGTGGTACTGCATGTGGGTTTTGGCATCCCACATCACCCCAGTCCTGCTCTCTGCCCAGGGGCCGCCCCGACATCCAGTGGAGCAACCTCGACCCTCTGCAGCTGATGGAGGAGCTGGGGCAGTTCACATCCCTGGAAGGCTTCAAAGAGCTGCTGGACAAGGCAGAGGTTGGGCAGGCTTACATGGAGCGGCCCTGTCTGGACCCCCGGGACCCCCAATGCCCCCAAAGTGCCCCCAACAAGCAGAGCCAGCAGGTGGGTCACAGTACATGAGAATCAGGAAGGGTATGGAGGGTTACTGCTCTCCTGCCTACCTCACGATCCTAACACCTCCCTTCACCTGCAGAGCCCTGACATCCCGGCTGAACTCTCAGGGGGCTGCCACGGCTTCTCCAGGAAGTTCATGCGCTGGCAGCAGGAGCTGATTTTAGGCGGCACAACCAAAGACTCCCAGGGCAAGCTGCTACGGTGAGAGCTGCTGTGGTGCGGGCATCCCCCAGGCACAGTGCAGGAAACCTGCCCTGGCTGCCGGAGGGGCTGCGGGGATGTTTGGGAGGCTGGTGACTGTATGGGGCTAGTGAGCAGGGCAGCACTTTGGAGCACGGGGAGGCAGGGGGGCAGGATGCCTGGGTCCTCTCCTGGGTGTCTGCAGTGGGGCTGGGTGCCGTGGGTGGGGGATGGACCCATTCCTGCATCCTGGGGCACTGCAGCCGGTCCCAGCGAGGTGCGTGCCTGTCCCCCAGTGCCGAGGCCCTGCAGACCATGTTCCTCCTCATGAGCCCCCGGCAGCTCTATGAGCACTTCAAGGATGACTACGAGATCCATGACATCAGCTGGAGCGAGGAGAAGGCAGGAGCCATCCTGGAGGCCTGGCAGAGGAAATTTGTGGAGGTGGGCATTGGGAACAGCTCCCACACAGGGCTTGTGCAGGGATGAGCCTATGCATGGCATCCCCCTATGCCCAACTTTTCTTGTGGCCACGGGTCCTTGAAGTACTCTCTTGTGGTCTCTAGGGACCCTCAGTGGTGGCACTGACACCCTGAATGGCTCTGGGGTGGGTGTACCTTAGAGCGGGGGGTCCTGACTCCTCTAATGGGGTGCATTTCTGGCAGTTGGCACAGGACTCCATCCCTCCCAACGCCACACAGAGCGTCCACGCTTTCTCCACCACCACGCTCAACGACATCATGAAGTCCTTCTCTGACGTCAGCGCCATCCGGGTGGCTGGGGGCTACCTTCTCATGGTGCGTGTGTCCCTCCTCTCTGTCCTCTGCCATCCCTCTGTCACCCCCCCTTCCCACTAACCCACTGTGCTCTTCCAGCTGGCCTATGCCTGCGTCACCATGCTGCGGTGGGACTGCTCCAAGTCCCAAGGGGCCGTGGGCCTGGCGGGGGTCCTGCTAGTTGCTCTCTCCGTCGCCTCTGGCCTGGGGCTTTGCTCACTGCTGGGCATCTCCTTCAATGCAGCCACCACCCAGGTATGTGCTGGGGGAAAAGCCAGGTGCTGCAGGGTCTGTGGGACCGTGGGGGCTGTGGGGTGGTTGTGTCCCCTCATGAGTGGTGGCCCTGTCCATCTACTGACACCGACTGCTTTATGGCAGGTCCTGCCCTTCCTGGCCCTTGGCATTGGGGTGGATGACATGTTCCTCTTGGCTCATGCCTTCACCGAGACCAGCCAGCACGTCCCCTTCAAGGTGAGCACTGAGTGCTGCCCGGGGGCTCCTCCGGCCCCTCCCACCTCGCCGTGGCCCCTCTCATCACCTCCTCTCTCTGTCTCTGCAGGAGCGGACGGGTGAGTGTCTGAAGCGCACGGGGACCAGTGTAGCTCTCACCTCTGTCAGCAACATGATTGCCTTCTTCATGGCAGCCCTGGTGCCTATCCCTGCTCTGCGTGCCTTCTCCCTCCAGGTAGGGCCACAGTCCATCTCTGGGGGGAGGGAAGGGCTGGCCAGACCCTGCTCTGATGTATGTCTCCCACTACCTCTGCAGGCTGCAGTGGTTGTGGTGTTCAACTTCGCCATGGTGCTGTTTGTGTTCCCTGCTATCCTGAGCCTGGACCTGCACCGCCGGGAGAAACGCCGGCTCGACATCCTCTGCTGCTTCTACAGGTACTGGTGCTGGGCTGACTGGGCTGGGGCTGACCCTGGAGTTCCCCCAAGAAGCATGGGGTGGCTAAACATCTTCTCATCCTTCCCTGTGTCCTCCTTTACTCTCTCCACAGCCCTTGCTCTTCACGGGTTATCCAGATTCAGCCACAAGAGCTTGCTGACGCCAACGACAACCATGCCTGCCACCCATCCCCTTATGGGCATCCCGGTGTGGCCACCAGCACCCAGATCACCACCACCGTGCAAGCCTTCACCCGGTGCGACCCCTCGGGCCACCACATCGTCACCGTCCTGCCGCCCACTTCCCAGGTGTGCACCTCGCCTGCCGTCCTCCTGCCCCCCAGCGACCCCCTGGGCTCTCAGGTCTTCGCCCCATCCAGCTCCACCCGGGATCTGCTGGCGCAGCTGGATGAGGCCAAGGGTAGGCGGGAGTGTGTCCCCCTGCCCTTCTGCCGCTGGAGCCTCGCTGACTTCGCCCGTGAGAAGTACGCCCCGCTCCTCCTGCGGACCCGGACCAAGGTGAGGTGGAGGCGGCCCTGGTGGTGCCACCCAAGGTGGGTGGGTGGCACGGGACCTTGCCTGACCCCCCTCCTGTCCCTGCAGGCGGTAGTGGTGGTGCTGTTCCTGGCACTGCTGGGGCTGAGCCTCTACGGCACCACCATGGTGCATGACGGCCTCTACCTGACGGACATCGTGCCACGGGACACCAAAGCACACGCCTTCATCTCAGCCCAGTTCAAGTACTTCTCCTTTTACAACATGTTCATTGTCACCAAGGGTGGCTTCCACTACCCGGGTGCCCAGGCTGCCCTGCTGAGCCTGCACCAGGCCTTCAGCACCGTCAAATATGTGGTGCGGGAGGGAAATCGCGACCTGCCCAAGATGTGGCTCCATTACTTCCAGGACTGGCTGCGAGGTGAGGGACATGCCTCTTTTCTGTGATCTCCCCTGTCCAACGACCCTCTCCCCAGCCTTCGTGCTCCCTGCTGACCCAGGAATACCTTTTCTGGTGTGCATCACCCTGGGGAGGGTAGTCCCAGAGTGCCCAGCACTGGAAGCTGAGCCCTGGGGTTTCTGTGCACCCATCCTGCTGGCACCATGTTCCCTGGGTCACATGAGGTGGTGTGCAGGATGGTGTGTCCCCAGGGATGCTCAACCCCCGTGCTGCATCCCCAGGGCTTCAGGCCACCTTCGACAGGGACTGGCAGGCTGGGCGCATCACCCATGACAGCTACCGCAATGGCTCCGAGGACGGGGCACTGGCATACAAACTCCTAATCCAGACCGGCAACAAGAAGGAGCCCTTCAACTTCAATCAGGTGCGTGGGGACAGGGCTGGAGTGACTGGGCTGGGGACAACTCTGCGCCTGCTGCCCAGCTCATACCCTCTCCTGTCTCTCCCGTAGCTGACCACGCGGCGTCTGGTGGACGAGAACGGCATCATCCCCCCTGACACCTTCTATATCTGCCTCACGGTGTGGGCCAGCAACGACCCCCTGGGCTTTGCTGCCTCCCAGGCCAACTTCTACCCCCCACCACCTGAGTGGATTCATGACAAGTACGACACCACGGGCGAGAACCTGCGAAGTGAGTGAGCACAGAGGGCTCCCCGTGGCATCCTCCTTCAGAGTACCCTACTCCCCATACCTTTTAGCCCCAAAGGAAAACCCCCCACATCCCCCATCCCATCTGATAACCTACCTTGTTTCTCAGTGCCCCACCCGTGTCTGCCTGCACTCCACACCCTGAGCAGCCCTCTGTGCACTCCCTGTGCCCTTAGCACACAGCAATGCACCCCTGCTCCAGCTCATGAGCATCTCAGTGCAAAGAAGCCTCTCTATTTCCCTTCTGATCTGTGTGACCCACTACCCCACAAGCATCCTGCTGGCAGGGAAAACCCCTCCTCCTTGCCCTCAGTCTTCTCCCCACGCGCTCCAAAGAGCCATGGTGCCCAGCCAGGCATCAGGCTGCCCAGGCTGCACTCAGACTGGGGTGACCGTGGTGCTCTCGTGCTGCCTGTACCCCCACACTGCCTGTACCCTCACACTGCCCGTTCTCTCCCCAGTTCCAGCAGCCCAGCCGCTGGAGTTTGCTCAGTTCCCTTTCTACCTGAGTGGGCTGCGTCGCACGTCCGACTTTGTGGAGGCGATTGAGAGCGTGCGGGCCATCTGCCGGGAGGCCGCCCAGCGCCACGGCGTGCTGAGCTACCCCAGCGGATACCCCTTCCTCTTCTGGGAGCAGTACATCGGCCTGCGGCACTGGTTCCTGCTGGCCATCAGCATCCTGCTGGCCTGCACCTTCCTCGTCTGCGCCCTGCTGCTGCTCAACCCCTGGACAGCTGGCATCATCGTGAGTACGCACCCCGATGCATGGGGACGGTCCTGATGGGTGGGGTCAGGGGCATCCAGCCTTTCTCCCGTCCTGCTGAGTGGCCCTGGGTACCTGTGTCATGGGAATTGGGCAATGGGGTGGCCAGGGGCACCCTGGGGAGGAAGGGACACCCATATAGGGGTAGCAGTGGGTGGGGGACTCCTGTATGGAGGAGTTCCTGATGAAGGGAACATATGGAGGTACAGGGGGACCTAGGGACATCCATGAAGAAGGGGGTGATGGAAACACCCATATGGAGGTGACAGTGAGGGGGGGACCAATATGGAGGGATTAGGGACACCTCTTAGGAAGGGAACGTGTGTAGTGGGCAGGGGTTTGAGGACATTTATGCAGAGTACGGTGAGGGCCACCCCCAATAGGTGGGACAGATGGACACTCCAAATAGAGACTGGCTGGGATAGAAATATAGAGGGAACCCAAATAGAGGGAAAAGGGTCAGTGAGGTGAGGCTGCCCTATATGGAAAAGTAGCATCAAGCTTGCCAGGCAGAGGGGACAGCCAGTCAGAGCCACCCCTGACTGACTGCATCACCCCTCAGGTGTCCATCCTGGCCATGATGGCTGTGGAGCTGTTTGGCATCATGGGGCTGATGGGCATCAAGCTGAGCGCCATCCCGGTGGTCATCCTCATCGCCTCGGTGGGGATCGGTGTGGAGTTCACTGTTCATGTGGCCCTGGTGAGCCCAGTTCCCACTCCCTGGCACCCTCACCCCCTTGGCCATATGCCAATGGGTGGCACACCGTGGGTGGCACACAGGGACAAGCCCTGTGTGACATCCCCATCCCACTCAGGGCTTCCTGACAGCTGTGGGGAGCAGGAATGTGCGCTCGGCCGCGGCGCTGGAGCACACCTTTGCCCCCGTGATGGATGGTGCTGTCTCCACCCTCCTGGGTGTCCTCATGCTGGCTGGCTCCGAGTTTGACTTCATCATGAGGTGAGCACTGAAGGAGGGTAAACCAGCCACTTGCTGCCCTCCAAAAGCTTTGGTAAAGGGAGCTGATGAGTGTGGCAGTTCCTCAGGCTGGTGGTGGGGATGTGTGCCAGCTGCTGAGGATGTGTCTTGCTGGGGACACCCATTCCATCTTGCATGGAGACTGGGGAGACACCGCGGGGCCAGGGCATGTGGCATGGAAAGCCATGTTTGGGGTGGGACGTGATTCATGATGCCTGTGCCTGCTTACCCCTTCTGCTTGTGACCCCCAGGTACTTCTTTGCGGTGCTGACCATCCTGACGCTGCTGGGGCTGCTCAACGGGCTGGTGCTGCTGCCCGTCCTGCTCTCTGTCGTCGGGCCACCCCCTGAGGTACAAAACCTCCTATCCTGCCTATCTTTGGCCCTCCCCAACCCCATACCCACCCCTCTCCATCCCCCATTGCTCCTCACCCTGTCCCCCCTTCACCCTATACCCATGCTTGCCTTTTCCAGTCCCAGCCTTGTCTCGTATTCACTTGAGTCCTTCCATCACCCTGTACCATCCTTTCTCTGACCCATATCCAATTTGCCTCTACCTGACCCTATTCTTCCCTCACCCCACACTCAACTTCCCCCATCTCTCCCTGACCCATTTGATCCCATCCCTGCTTCACCTGGAATCACCTGCGTCCCCATCCTCACATCAACTCTACTTCTGCACATTCTTCCATCTTTGTATATCTCCAGCTCCTCCAACACTGTCTTCTCTCCCCAGGCATCCCTAGTGGATAATGGCCCCTGCCTAACCCCATCAGAGTCAGTGCCCCCATGCCTGGGCCCTGGAGGGCTGTATGTCCGGCGTGCTCCAGCCTGGCCTGCCACCTTCACTGAGCCCTCGGACACGGAGCACTACACGGAGGGTGTGGGGCCAGGCAACCCCCGGGGACCCTTCATTGTGCCCCCCACCCCAGCACACATCCTACTGGAGGCTGGCAAGGACCCCAGCTTCCCCCGCATCACTGTGAGTGTCTCTGCCTGTCGTGGCATCGCCGGCTCCCCTGCATCCCCTGGGAGAGGGTCATGGATAGAGCTGGGGCATGGGTGCCCATGTGGTGCTGGTGGTGTTGCTGGAGGAATGCTCAGTATGACTGGGGACCCTCATGCTTCATGTTCCCCCTCCAGGTGCTGAAGCCCTACAAGGACAGCCTGGAGGTTCAGGGGAAGAAGGAGGCTTCTGGCCCGCAGCCTGCACCCACCCTGCCCTTTGGGGAGCCGTGCCCCACACTGCCCCGAGAACACCTACAGCCCTGCCCGCCGGGCACCCGGCCAGCCCCCACTGCAGCCCTGCCCACCTACAGCACCCACCTGCAGGGTCCTGCTGGCAGCTACACCACCGTCACAGCCACTGCGTCGGTGACGGTGGCCCTGCACCCCACACTGCCTGGCTCCTACTCCACCTTCAGCCCTGAGGGCTTCGCCAGCAGCGAGCAGGACTGCCTGGACGAGCCCAGCGTGCCCAGTACCAGCGGCACCGCCATGCCCGACGCCTTTGAGATGCAGAGCATGGGACACCACGGGGCAGGTGCCCAGCGCTAGGTGAGCGTGGGGACACCCTACCCTGGGACTGATGCATGGCAGAGAAGGGGTGCGAGGTGTGTGTGGAGGGACCCAGCTGACCCCCCAAATCTCTCTCTCTCTCTCTGCAGGTTGCTGGTTCCTGGGCAGAGCATTTCCCCAGCACCCGGTGGGCACAGGAGGGTGCAGAGCGGGGTCGCCCGCGTTGTGCTGCTAATGGCCGGAGCGATCTCGGCCGAGGAGGACCGGCCCCCCTGCACCCTGCAACAGGGCTTGGTAGGGCAGGCTGGCACTTCTATGCAAGCTGTGTGCAGGCCACGCCGTGCCCGCGTGTCCCTCACCCGAGGCTGTGCCGTTGGTGCCATGTCCTGTCACCCAGGGTTTCGGGTTATCCTACCCTGGACTTGTTGCCCCCCAGAAATGGAAGCACTAACTCCCCCCTCTGTTTCTGGAGCTGCTGGCAAGGTGGACTTGGTGCCATGCCAGCTCCCCCTCTGTGGGGTCACTGCTTGCTCCCTATCACCTCCTCCTGGGACCACCCATCCCAGGCCATGAGCTGGGGTACCCCAACAGGGTGCCCTGATGCCCCCCGTCCTGATAAAGGGGCAGTCCCAGAGCCAGCTGTGCCCTGGCATGCCACAGGCAAGGCCTGGGGCGGGCACCCCCCACCTTTATTTATTGCAAAGGGAAACTATCTATAGAGAGATATATATTTTTAAGCTTATTTTAAAAGATTTATTTCTCAGCCTACAGCCTTGCCCCGCTGCCCAGAGTGCAGGCAGGGAGCGGGCAGACCCTTTGCCAGTGCAGGGCTGCCCACTGGAGGCAGCAGGAGCCCAGGGGTGCAGACCTGGTTCATGCCCCCTCTCCGTGGACAGCTCACCCCCTCCGATGTGCTACTCCGTGCCTCAGTTTCCCCAGTGGCAAGCATGGAAGGGCTGGACATCATGGATGTGCCATGGTGGAGAAAGGGAGACTGTTGCTCCCCACTGCACAGGCAGGATTTTGGAAGGGGGAGATCCTTGGAGTGGTCCTTGCTGTGCCAAGCCCCTGAGCTGTCCCAGGGTCACGGCCCCTCGTGCCACACCCATGCTCTGCCCAGGTGATGGCACGTGCTGGAGCACGCACAGGACAGTGCATGCTGACGTGGGCTCCCACGGTGCCACCGGGCACATCTTGCTGGGAAACCGTATTTCTCACCATGTCCCCGTGCAACGGGGCTGTCCCTGCAGCCAGCCCCTGTCCCCGTCCCCACCCCGGGCACCGTCCGCGCCCTTACCCAGCACTTTAACTCCAGCGGTGTTTGCCGTGCCTGCAGCCCCAGACCCCCCAGCCCCCAGACACTGCCGCTGAGCAGGGGTGGCCTCGGGGACCCTGTCCCCGTGCCAGGCGTGGGCACGGTGGGCAGCCTCCCCCCCCCAACACGCCATCTAAGTTATTTATATCAAAGAGAGCAAAGGTTTATTTTTGTAGTTTGTACAGGCGGTAGTGGGGACTGAAGGTTTATTTTTAAAGAGTAAATATATATATTATATATAAATTACCTGCTGTGTCCGACCCTTTCTCCTGGCGGGTACAGCTGGAGTGGGGTTTTGTGTGCTTGAGACAGACCCAGCTGTGTGTGCACACGCAGTGTGGGGCGCAAGGGGGGTCGCACACTGTGTGTAAGAGCGTGTGTGGCAGATGGGGGGCTGGCAGCCTGTGTCAGTGTGTGTGTGTGTGTGTGTGTGTGTGTGTGTGTGTGGCCTGCTGGCAGGGCTTGCAAGGGGTTGGGGGGTGGGAGCCTGTGGTGGTGTGCAGAGATGCCCGTGCCGCCTTTCCTACTTGTCTCCTCCCAAGCCCCCGGGGATCCGTGTCCCTGCCCGGGCAGGTGCTGGAGCTCTCCCGCTGCACCATGGCCCCGCTGCCGGGGGAGGGCAGCACGGCCTCGGGGAAGGGAGAACTCATCCTGTGTCCCCATCCCGCAGGGACCCCTGCAGCCCTGCCACCCCTCGGCCACTGTATGGGCTGCCTCCCGTGCCCTCGTACCCATCCCATAGCCCAGCTCTACCCTGCCCCCAGTCCCTGCATCCCTTTTTGGGGTGACCTTGGCATCCTGCCCTGGCCCTGACGCCACGGCATAGGACAAAGCACCTTATCGATGCTCTCGGCCGTGGCAGCATCAGTGCCCAGCTCCACAGCCTGCCCTGCTGCAGAGCCCCTGGCTGAGTTGGACAAAACTCGTTGCCCAGCCCCTACTTGGTGTGTGGCTCGAGGTGCCGGTGATGGTCACGGGGCCGTGTGCCACGGCGGGGCCGGCAGAGGCGGGAGGGCACCCCACTGCCCTTTCTCAGTGCATGGGCACGCCAGGCCGCCGCGATGCTCTCCACCTGTGGGGATGGGGAGAGGAATGGGGGCATTAAAACCCAAACCCCACCCTGCAGCCTCCTCCAGCCCTGGAGTTGAGCCAGGATACCCCAAGAACTGGCAGCAGCTCACCGGGATGAGCAGATCCCGCTGGTTGTGGCTCTCCAGTGTCACCAGTTCGCTGGGTGCCAGCAAGGGCAGGCGCAGCTCCCGCACGGGCAGAGCAGCCACCTCAGGCACTGGCCGCTCCAGGACAGCCTGACAACAGCAGTGTGTGAGGGATAGGGCTGGTGATGCCCTGGGCACTGGGGAAGGCAGGGGCTTGGGGGGAGTGACACAGCTCCTGTGTCCATCACACAGCCCTGGGACAGGGTGCCTGGGTTCCCAGCGTGGGCACCCCTGGGTGGTTGCCGCTGTGTTACACTCACCGAGCTGACGTGTGCCCACTCCCGCACAGCCTGCACCAGGTCCAGCTCATCCACGGCCAGGCGGTCGCTGCGCAGCACCCGCGCCAGCACCACATCCGAGAGCTCACGGAAGCCCTGTGTCTGCACCACTGCCTGCCAGCACAGCACCAGGGCACTGGAACCATAACCCCGCACAACCACCACCCCGGCAATGGGCCATCCAACCCATCCTGGTGCCATCCCTGCCTGGCACCCCAGCATCTCCCCCCCCAGACCTCAATCCTCTGGCACCCCAGTACCCCCAGCCTGCCTCTGCCTGACACCCAGCGTCTTCTCTCCAAATACCATTTGCTCCTTTTCTCATCCTCCAGGCACCCCATTCTTAGGGCCCCGGCTCCCTTGCCTCATGCTGTGTCCCACAATGTTCTCCACGCCAGGTGCCCCCCAAGCCCTGGGGTACCCTGCACCCTGCTCCCCCATCACCTGGTGCCGTACCGCGGTGCAGCCCTCGATGAAGGCCAGGCAGTGCTGCTGGAGGTCTGTCTGCCCATAGGCCACCGCAGCCTGTGGGACAACACAGACACCTGCAAGTCTGGGGTCTGGGGCAGGAGGGACCCCCCGTCAAAGCCCTACAGAGACATGGGCACTCTCAGGGACCCAGGTGAGGTGAACATCCCTGGTGTGTGGGTACCATGGTGAGGGTGTGGGGAGGATGGGGACCTTCTGCCCTGCCCTAAGACAAAGGGTTTTTTTGGTCATCCGGCCTCACCATCAGACGTTATTTTCCACTGCTGCTCAGAAACATCACCCAGCCCACAGTGGGGGAGAAGCCCTGCTGTTTCTCTCACTCTGTGGGCACGTAGGACCACCAGTCCCCAGTGCTCCTTGTGTGGGCACAGGGCCAGCTTAAAGCCCCCCCCACAAGTGCCCTATGCCCTGGTGCCAGCTCCAGCCTGACCCACAGCTGCCATCCCCCACTGCAGCAGGAATTTGGGGTGCTCTCATTTCCCCCAGCCCTACCGAGCAATGCTTGTCCCAGGGCTGGCACTGCCCTGGGCACCAGGAGGGCACGTCCCCGTCCCCCGTGGTGGCAGCCCCTGTGTGCAGGGTATTTGGGACCAGCACAGGCAGGGTGAACATCACCTCCCCCTCCACCACAGCAGGGGACCAGCACTGACGCAAGTGGAGATGGAAGACGAGCTGTTTTTTTCAGGTTTGTTTTGTTCTGGGGTTTTGGGGTTTCTTGTTTTGTTTCCTCCAGGCCAGTTTTAGCTCTGTTTATGCCACGGTTGTCTGGCGTCACATCTGGCTGGAGCTCTGTGCTCTGGGGCAGGCACCTCACTCCAAGAGGATCCCTTCAGCTTGTGGGAGATGAAACAAATCCCCTTTCTCTGGGGAACAGCCTTGGTCCTACCAAGGAGCATGGCAGAGCCATTAGGACCTCCCTAAGGCTGTTTTTAGGTGCCCCAACTCTCAGCAGGGGTTTTGGGACTGGCTCCCAGAAACCCAGTGACTCCCCATTTCATGCAGATGATGGCAAGCCCCTGGCACTGGGGAGTTCTGGCCAGCCCTGCTCAGGGCAGTGTGAGGACATTTCTCTGACAGGCTCTGGTGGCCCCAGTGTCTCTTGCAGCCCTGGTACAATGTGCCCGAGAGCTGGCAGGGCAGCTTATGGGCCAAAGCTGGGGAGACAGTGGTAGCCCCACCATCCAGCCAACAGCAGGAGGGTCAGGCCTGCTCCTGCCTCAAATTTTATGGTTATTTTTAACCTTTTTTGACACCACTGGTGTCACTCTTACCTGCAGGGCCTCGCAGACCTGCTCCACGCTCAGAGTGTCCTTGATGAACTTGACGCAGAGCTGGAAGGCAGACAGGGAAAGGGTTGGCAGAGCAGGGACCCAACCCTGCCATCCCCACGTGCAACTCTCAGCATCCCCTGAGTCCTCAGGACATGGGACATAGGGCAGAGGCACTTCCAGCCCCCCCAGGGTTTTATAAGATAGCAGTGGGCTGTGGGATGAGGTCTTGCAGCATGGCTGTGGGCAGACAGCTCGGCCACTGATTAAGCCAGGGACCAAGCTTGATTTGACCAAACCCAGCCAACCTGATAGCCCCAGGTGGGTCCCATCACCCTGTTGACAAACAGCAGTCATGTTCTGTCACAGGGGACAATCCTGGTGCCAGATGCAGTGCATTAGGCGTTCCCAGCTTTAACTCAGCCCTGCCTGTCAGCTGTGCTCTGCCTGTGACTCCTGGGGGACTCCTCTGGTATCCCACACGAGTGATGCAGGTTGGATGCAGCCAGACCTGCACATTTACCAGCAAGTGGGACCTCACTCCTGCCCATCTCAGCTGCCCAGCAGAGAGAGTCCCTGGGAAACCCAAGGGGATGTCACATGCAGGGAGAAGTCAGCTGGGGCAGAAGGGCCCTGAGTCATTGGCAGGAGGGACATGATGTCATCCTGCATCTAGAGACACAGTCACAGGCTTCCCCAGCTGTCCTTGGTCAGCCCCCTTTCCTCTCCTCATGGCTCTCCCCACTGCAGGTCATCCCCCCTGAGGGTGCATTTGCTGGGTGATGGGGTGTGAATTGTGTGGCTGGAGCACTGGGTCCTCCTTTTTTTCAACACCCCTTAAGCTGTTTGACAGCTCCGTGCCACATCGGAACTTTGCCCCCACAGGGTGATGGGGCAGGTCCCATCCCACCACCCCAGCACACAGCAGCCCGCAGTTCCTAAGCTCCTGAGGTCCTTCCACAGCGTGGTGGGAAGGGAGGGGAAGTCCTGGCCCGAGGCAGCAGGTCACGCGTTCAGCCCGCTGTAATTCAGGAATCAGCCTGATGACGTGGCCTGGCCACCCTCCCCAACACCGAGCTGCTCCAGCTCCCTGCCCCCTCCTCATCCGGCTCACACCCCTCCTCTTTGCTCCCTGCTGTCCTCCCAAAACTTTCCCACCCAAAGCAGCATCCCCCTGGCAGCACCACAGCCGGGGTGCTGACTGCTCCCAGGGGTCGGGGCTTTCTTTACTGCATCACTCTGTCAGATGACCAGAGAGAAATCCTGGGCAACAGCACAGGGGCTTTCCTGCTGCCCTCTGCTGTGTGGGAGACGTGAAACCCCACAGTCTTCCCCATGATTTCCCAGGATTCCCCTGCGGGATTTCTGGACAGTGGTGCACCCTCTCAAAGGGGATCCCCTTTCAGGATCAAGAAGCAGGACTGAGCCTGCATTGGACCTGAGTGATGCACCACAGTGCTTTCCTCAGAGCCATCTCCAGCCACCAGCCACGCAGGGACCATCCTGGGGTGCTCCCCAGCACAGGGACACTCAGACACCACCACCCCCACTCTAAACAGGGCTGTACCTTGCACAGGTCCTGCAAGCCATATTCCACCGATGAAGTCAGCACCTCCAGTGCCTGCAGGCAAAAGGGATCTTGTGAGAATCAGCATGCAGGGCCATGAATGGGCACAGCAACCCAAGGGCTTGTGTGCTCCTGCCTCCATGGGAGCTCCCAGGTGGGGTATGGGGGGTAAGGCTGCCACATGCAGGCAAATTTAAGTCTCCTGCTGTGGTGTCCCCATTCCCAGCATCCAGGCTGTGCACAGCCAGCTGTTCCAAGGCTGGGACAAGGTGCTCTGGACACCCCACTCTGCTGGGCTGAGACCTCACACACTCATTGCACTGCTAGCCAGCCAGAAAGTACCATGCAGAACATCCTCCAACTTTGGCACACCAAGATGTGCAAAGCACCCCCTACTCCTGCATCCTCCCGTTGTCCCTCTCATGCCCATGGTCCCCACCAGCCCCATCCCCACTCACGATGTGGTTGTTGAGGGTGACACTGTTGGTGTAGAGGAACTCGATGACAGCCAGGAAGACCTCAGGCTGCACGTTGCCCAGGATGAAGGGGCCTTGGGCTGGGACACTGCTGGAGGAGTCCTGGCTGCCCCCTGGCACCTGGGCGAGCATCCCCCGGAAAGCCTGACAGCGGCACGCCAGCACACAGCGGTGAGCAAACACCTTCTGCTGCTCCGGGCCCACCACAAACGTCACATCACTGCAGGGAGAGGGGACCGTGAAGGACGGGGTGCCTGGAAAGCAAGGGCACGGGATGCCCTGGGCTGGGACAGGGCACACATGAAGGGACCTGCTGAGTGCCCATCCCAGTGGGGCAGCACCCTTTAATTTTAATTCAGGTGCTTTTAATGCTGTGTCCCAGCAGGGGTACAGAGGGGACCTTGTTGGCGGCTCCTTGCAGCCACCTGAATGCTGCAGGCAAGGTGAGACAGGTCCTCTGGAAAGCACAGAGAGCCACAGGTACTGGCAGAGACAGCCCTGAGTGCCAGCACTGAGCAGGGCAGAGAAGGGCCAGAGACAGCTGGAGAAAGTGACTTTCTCTTTTGGCACAGCAGAGCTGAGGAAAGTGTGGCTGTCACCAGGATCAGCCTCCTTGACTCATGGGAACTGACTCATTGTTCCAGGAATGTGAAGCCTCCAGCATTGCTGCTGGCGGGGCTGGCACTGGCCCTCCCCAGGCCTGTGGGACACACTGGGGCACAAGGAACACCTTGTTGTCCTGGTCCCCTTCAACTCCCTAGAAAGGTTCCCCAGCTCCATGGCCCCAGGAAAGGGGGGCAAGATCAGGAGAAAGGGAACAGGCAAAGGGCATGGAGTCTCCAGCCTGTGAGCACCTGTGGCCATGGCCCATCCATCCCCTTGTTCCTCTCTCCGTCCCAGCAGGCCAGTGAGAAGAAGACATGCCACCCAAACTCTAGCTGCCATGAGGACATGCACAAACCCATGGCCCAACCCTCAGAGTGTCCCACAGGGAAGTGGATGTGCCCACCATCCTTGGGTCATTCCAAGTGTCCATCAGGAGACACACAGCTGGGGCATGCAGGGTGATGTGACCAGTGCCCAACAGGTCCTCCACGACTGTTACTGCAAGGGAGACCACGATAAACCAAGTAGGCCAAGAAGGGTGCAGGATGCAGGCTGTGACATGTGGGATGCAAGCTGCAATTATGGCATGCAAGGTCTGGGACGCAGGACAGGCTCCAGGATGTAGAACAAAGGTGCAGGGCGCAGGCTGAAGGAGGAAGGATGCAGGATGAAGTAGATGTATGCAGAGCACAGATTACAGGCTGCAGGATGCAGAATGAAGGAAGGCTGCAGGATGCAGGATGAGGGGTGTGGGATGCAAGATGTGAGCAGCAGGACACAGGCTGGGGATGACCAGGCACTGACAGCTGCTTCCACACTGCCTGATGCTGTGGCTGGGGAGTTTTCACTGGGATTTCTATTCTAAGTGGCCAAAACTTTCAGCAGAGATGGGGATTTCCTCAGATAGCTCCGGAATTTGTGCCAGATCTCAGCAGGAAGTAGGTGAAGATGACCACAACCAGGCAGGACATACCATGCAAGTAAGGGACAGCCAAGGCAGCAGCTCTCCACTCTTGGAAAGAGGTGGTAGGGACAGCCAGGCTGTGACTTGCCCCCTGGGGTGTGGGGAGGTTGGAAGTAAAGCACCAGGGCGGGAGAGGAGCAGAGCACAGGATGCTGCCCCTGGGGAGCACAGCGAATACCCCCACTCCTGGCAAGGGCAGGAGCCCCAGCATGGGATTTATGCTGGGACACTGCCACACCCTGTTGGCACCACGGCTGGGGATAGAGGGGGTCTGGGCACACGTGGGGACTTTCCCTCCTCCAGGCAGACCGTGACTGTCCCGGGGGAAGAGGCTATACCCGGGCAGCCCTGGGCTCCTGTTGCCACGCGGCTGCACAAGCCATGCGGGATCACCCACGGCGTGCACCAGCCGTGCTGGCCCCACCAGCTGGCCCGGGGGTCCCTGAGCGGCCCCGCAGGCCCCCAACCCCCCAGCAGCGCTCGGGGCCGCAGGAAAACAGCACCGAGCAGGCAGCGGGGGGGCTCCGGCGTGGCTGGGGGGGCGGCGGCGGCCCCCCCGGCCCCTCACCTGAACTGGGGGTTGTTGACCAGGGTGCGCAGGGCGCTGGTGAAGGCGGACACGTCGCCCTGCAGCCGCGCCGAGCAGGGCCCGGCCATGGGCGGCCGCGGGGAGGGAGGGAGGGAGGGACGGAGGGAGGGAGGGCGGCGGAAGGAGGCTCTGGGAGCTGGAGGGAGCCTGGAGGGAGGCTGGTCTGGCCCGGCCGGCCCGGGGAGGCCGCGGGGAGGAAGCCAACACGTGGCGTTTGTACGACACGGCCCATTGCTAGGGAAACCTTGGCAGGCGGCGGCGGGGCTGGGAGGCTGGGCTGCCGGGGAGGCGGCGGGGGGGAGCGAGGGGACAGCGAGAGCCCACCCGTGCCGCCGGGGCAGCTCTGCGTGGCATTTGCCGGATGGGGAGAGCAGGGCTGCGGCTTGCTCTGAGTGGAATTCCCTGCCGTGTTTCGTGGTACGGCTCTAGCACGCCTGGCACGGGGACCTGCCCCTCCCAGCCGGTGGGTTTGGTGCACAAGGAGCCTGTGGATGGGGCAGATGGGGGTGAAGGGAGGCAGGCAGCTGGGGTTTTGGAAGAGGCAGCACAGGCGCAGGTTAAATGCACAGAGATCGCCTCCACCTGCAGAGCCTCCATGGAAAGCCGCTGAGCATGGCTGGGCCCCCAGGACCAGCACTGGAGCCCAGCAAGGAGATCTGCTCCCTGAAATGGCAAAAGCCTTCTCTCCTCTGATGTTCATGGCCAGAGCCCTGCAGCTCTCATGTCTGCTTAGGACACAAGGGATCGATCACAGGCGGAAAAAAACATCACCAGTCTCATAGAAAGGCTTGGATTGGAAGGGACCACCCATCTAGTTTCAACCCCCCTGCCACGGGCAGGGATGCCACCCACTAGATCAGGTTGCTTACATAAGCCAAACTGAGTGCCATGCCAGGGGATGGCCTGTCCCCTTCCTTCCAAGTCTGGCTGGCCCCAAGCAGCCCAAGGAGAGGAATGCAGAGGGATTGCCCATGGAGGAATCCACCTTTGTCAGCAGGTGGTGTGAGGGAGAGGCAGGAGAGGGGCCTGGAGCAGTACCCCAAGGGAGCAGGGTCCAGCTGGCAGTGTGCTTGGCAGCACTAGTCAGCGGCAGGCTATAAATACCTCTGACAGGAGATAGAAACACAAAAGCCGTCTCCACTTTCCTCAAATAGCTCAGCAGCCGGGCCAGACAAAGGCACATTGATGGAGCAGCCGTGGCGTACCAGCTGGGCTGGGCTCCGCTGGCGGAGAGAAACCCTGCTCAGGGTCGGGAGCCCCCAGTGACCTGCCCCCAGACATTACAGCAGCAGAGTCCCTGGCATGTGGCAGGGCTGGGCTCCCTCTCATCCCTGGAACTGTTCAAGGCCAGATTGGATGGGGCCCTGAGCAACCTGGTCTAGTGGATGGCATCCTTGCCCATGGCAGTGAAGTTGGGATGAGATGATCTTTAAGGCCCTTTCCAACACAGCCCATTCTGTGATTCTATGATTCAATGTGTGACCACTCACCCACACATTCTCCTTTGGTACCATGGGGGATAGGCACATGAAGGATGCAAATCTTTGGGTAAAATCAAGCTGTTGGAGGCCCCAGCCCCAGTGCATCCCATAGTTGGGGCGCAAAGTGGTGATCACAGTGGCTATTCTCCACCCCCTGTCTTTTCTTGCACATTCAACACCAGCCAGCATTTTTCAGGGCTGGCAAGGAGAGCTGAAGTTGGAGAGCACATGCCTGTCCCTGTGCTAGCATAGCTGAAAATGCAGAGAGGGCAGGAGCGAAGTGGGACAGGGCTGTCCAGGGACCAGGAAACAAGGAGTTACAGAAGCCGCGCCCCAGAGCAGCCCTGGAGAGCTACAGTGTCACATAGCAACACTTCATGACCCAGGAGCACAACAGGTTTGTTCCAGGAACACAACAGGTTTGGCCCTGCTCTCGGCAACTTGCAAGATAAAGGTTGGTCCTGGGCAGCGACATCAGCCAGAGACAAGTCCTCTGGGTTTACTCCAGCAGGTCAGGAGTAGGGCTAAGGGTAAGTGTGGGATCAGATGCAGACAGGAGAGCTGGGGAAGGAGCTGCTCACCTGCGCCAGGAGGAAAAGCAGAGGGCTGGGTGGACCGTTCATGGCTGTGCTGAATCAGCCCCAGCTGGCCGAATCTGATGGGCATGGAGGTGTGGAGATGGGAAGGCAGCTGCCATTGACCTCCGAGCCTCTCTGCATCTTGCCCCACAGGCACTCACATGCCAGGAGGTGTGAGATTTGCAGAGGGCAGGGAGAAGTGAAGCAGAGAGGCAGTGGGATGGCAGAGAGGCTATGGGACACCTGCCTCCCCCTGACACTCAGAGCCTCATCTCCTTTCCAGGCCACCTATATGGCTGAGCAGCCTTGCCCAGAGATGGCCCTGCCAGCCCAGGTGATGGCTGCAGACAACACTGAAGCCTCTCCACTCCATGCCACACGCCGTGGCTCCCAGCCCCCAGCCCGGGGCTCTGAGGAAGGCAAACCACCACTCCTGCTCTCCCGCCGCAACTCCGTCCTCAGCCGCCGCAGCTCATTCGGGGTGGTCCCGGGGAGCAGGCGCCCCTCCATTGGTCCTTGGATGTTCCACAGACGTGTTAGCTTCTCTGGGCTCCCCCTTTTCCAGCCCATCCTCAAGACCCGCCTCAAAAACACTTATAGGATGGGGCCAGACGAAGGCTGCAAGTTCAACGTGGGGCAGGTGCAGCGGATGCTGGAGGAGGCCCTGGCCATTGCCCTGGGGACCACTGTCTACAGCCCTCAGGGCAGTGCCCCACTAGCCCAGAGCGTGGTTGAGCTGCTGCAGCACCGGGCTAAGGAGGTAGTGCCACCCCGCTACAAGCTGGTCTGCCATGTGGTGCTGGGCCAGCAGGGCCAGCAGAGCCTGTTGGTGGCCAGCCGGGCACTATGGGACCCTGACACTGACAGCTTTGCCTCCGCCACCTTCTCCAACGCCTCCCTCTTCGCTGTGGCCACAGTGCATGGGGTCTACTTTGAGTAGCATGTGCTTCTCCCTCCACCCAGTCTTGTAGAGCTGTAGGGAAAGAGCAGCTGAAATAAAGAGGTTTTGTCCATCTGTGGCTCATACCTGGAATCTTTGGCCATGATATGTGCGTGGAGCAAGAGAGGGATGCTCACTCCAACCTCAGCTCACACCCACACTATAGCTCCCACTACTGTGGTTTGCAAAGACCCAAGCGCCAGCAAACACAACCCAAAAAAAACGGGCAATGGCCCAAGGCTGTTGGAGCAGCCCAGGCTGCTTCCCACAGCACAAGCTGCTCCCAGGCAGATTGATTACACAGATCACCTTCAAAGCAAGCTCACAGGGCTCTTTCCTGGCTTCATGCCCAGCTCATATCCCATCACACAAGGTGTCATAGTGCAAGGACCCAGGCAACTCCTGCACCACCACCTAAGTCATAACTCCTCTGCCTTCTGCAGCTCAGCAGAATGAGAAGGGCAGATGGGTTGGTCCAAGTGCAGAGGGATTTGGGAATGAGTTTGGCAGCAGCAAGAAGCAGCTGAGGCAGCTCCAGGTCTCCAACTGGCAACAGCAAGAACTAACTCTGCCCTTCCTGGCAGCCCCCCAAAAGCAGCGGAGGTACCACATGGACTCCTTGCACCCTTCCTCCCTGCATCCCTAACCTTGTCCCCCAGCAGTGAGTGGCAAGAAAGGTTATCCCTGGCAGACAAAAGCAGCCCTAGAGCAAGGATGATGCTGAAGCCTTTTGTGACTCCAGGTTCAGACAAGGCAGACACAGTTTGCCCTTAAACAAGTTTTTATTGAGGTGAGTCAGGGAGAGGGTAGCTGCACACAGACAGACCAACAGGAAAATAAATAATTCCATATAAATAAGATACATAAATAGTCCCACATGGCAGAGACTGCCTTGAAATAAGAAACTACCCTGGGTCCCAACAAGATGAGGGCTTCTCCAGGAAAGTCCTCAGATCCCATCCCCCCCTTTAATCAAACCTCAAGTTGTACCAGACAATTCACAATTTGGAAACAGACAGGACACAGTTGGGCCCAGCACAACACCCTCCTTAGTGTAGCAGTTGTGGAGTGGCACACACCAGCCCACAGAGCCCCTGGCAGGGCAGGCATCACCCTTCACCCCTTGTCCACCCCAGAAAGGGGTTTTTTCTACCCCACAGCACCCAAGGCTTGAGGTCAAGGCTGTGCCAGTCCTCTCCAGGCTATGCAGAGGGTCTGTGCAACTGGTGCATCACCCTGGGCGGGCCAGGGCAGCCTGAGCTCCCACCACAGGCAGTTGCCAGCCCCAAACAAGACACAACCAGCCCCAAACCTGGCTGCAGGACACTCACCCACCACCACCTCCCTGTACCACCCCAGTCCACTCCATCAAGATCAGCACAATGAGAGCGGGAGCTGGAGATGGAAAGACAGAGATGGCCCAGAGCCAGGGAACAGCAAGGATATCCAGACCTGCTGCTGGAACCACATCCACATCTTAGTCCAGAGTCCAGCTGAACACCGGGATACAGAGTGCCCAGCTGGGCAGCCAGCACCACAACATACCTCCCATCCCATGGGAGGGCAGGGGGGAGACCTCTATGTGCAGAGAAGGTCCCCCAGGGTCCCATGCTAGGCCTCAGCCCATTCTTGGAGGAGCTTGAGGATGTATCTGAGGCGGTGGTGGAGCTCAGGAGAGCAGCCCAGCTCCTGGATACTGCACAGCTTGTAAGTGTAGGAGTTGCGCTCCCGGTTGATGTAGGTGACAAGGCAGGAGTGGTCAGGCTTGCTAATGATCACCTTGGTGTGGTCATTATAGAAATTCACCTAGAAGACAGGTTGGGCTTGGTTTTAACCCATGCTTCCCACAGCATGTCGGGAGCCAAGAGGCAGCCACACTTCCTGCCTCAACCCGTTCCTCCTCCCCAACCTGCCTGGGAGCATCCCTGCTCCGTGCCCCGTGCCAGGAATGCACCAGCTGCAGCACTGGGGCAGACAGAAGCATCCAGCTGAAGCATCATGTCCCCCAGGAGCTGGGGAAGCTGCAACCAGCATCTCCAGGCACTGGAGAAGCATCTTGCACCCACAGTTGTTTTCACAGCTGGATTTTGCATTTGGGCTGTGGCAGACAAGACCTAATACAGGCCAGGAGACACCATCCGGCCTCTTCCTCACAAGGGTCTAGGCTTCTCCACTGTGCCCCACACATACCTGGAGGGTGCCATTGCTGAAGAGCATGAGCAAGGCTTGGTCAGTCTTCACCCACTGCAGGAGGAGCAGGGCCGGCTGCCCAAGGTCATCTATGCTGGGCAAGTCACCTCCCTTGGAGAGAAGGGTCTGCATAAGCCACTGGTCCCATACACAGGAGCACTTCCACCAGCACACACAGCACCAAACCTGGACACCCTCTCAGGGGGGTCCTCACTCCCAGGACACAACTCTGAGGCCACAGCCTGCAAGGAGGGAGTCCAACCAGCCCAAGCAGTGCGGTCAAGCCAAGACGCAACACCCAGCCCTGGGCCCCAGCACCCACCTTCATGAGATGCTGCTCCATGTAGGATGCAAAGTAGCGCAGGACAGTCATCTGTCCCTGCAGCTGCTCAGGGATGGCAGACACAGAGAACACCAGGTGTTTGCTGTTGGTCGGGTTGTAATGCACGGTCCTGAAGGGAGCACACCGTGAGCCTTGAGGACGTCCAGCACCAAACCCACCCTGGCACAGCCTCCCCATGGCCCCTTCCCACCCACAGGGCTTCTCCAGAGACAGGCACCAGCCCCACTCCCACTGCTCACCTGCGGTTGGGGGAAAGCGTCATGTGCGTCCCGTTGTTGAAGAGGACCCCGATGCTGCGGTTGGAGAGCTGGTAGCCAAAGCCATACTTGTTGGAATAATCCACCCACTTGCTCACCCAGACAAAGTGCTCGTGGCGGGCCAGGGAAGCCGGGTTTTTCTCCGCTGGTGGAGAGGAGAGGAGGAGGTGAGCAGAGCAGGCAACCAGTCCCTCCCCACTTCACCTCCCCCAGAGGGGAGCAGACCCTTGCAGCAGGCTCTGGCACCATTTAAGGTGCTATTTGTACCCCAAATAGCAGCCATGCCTTCATCCCAGGGGGAAAAGGATGCACAGCACCCTATCCCATCCCAGAGCAGTCCAACCAGTTTACCTGGAGGCATGGAGGAGAGGCAGGTCCGCAGGAGCCGGACGGCTGACTCAATGATGGCAGAGGCAGTGATGCAGTCTTCAAAGGCTGCAGGGAGAAGATGACAGGCTGAGTCAGCCAGCCCCGCTATCAGCCAGGCAGGACAGGAAGCCCAGGGCAGGCTGGGGTGGCTGGGGCAGGTGTTGCTCACCCTCACAGCTGCTGGCCATCGTTCCCCGAATGGAGGGGGACGCAGACTTGTGAGATGTCTCCTCCACCACTGTCTCCACGGGGCTGGAGCTGGCACTGCGGCAGGATACAGGAGTGGCCTGCAGAGAGACCTGGCTTTACCACTGTCCTGCCTGCTCCCCAAAAGAGGGGCACGCGTGGCCTCGGAAATGTTCTCACCTCATTCCCTTCCACAGTTTTATAGCTCATTTGCCGACAGATCGAGGTCTTCATCAGCCCAGTGACCAGCTTGGAGATGTCATCCTTGTCCTCCAAAGAGCCCTTCTTGGCTAAGAGAAGAGCAAGTGATGAGCACACTGCTGAGCATAGGGCATGGGAACGTCCAGGACACCCCTCCCAGTAGTTCAGCTCTCCCTTTTCTGATCCCATGCCCACGGTGGCAAGGATGGTCTCAAACAGCTGCCTCCCACTTTCACTTCCCAGTTCTCATGCTACACAGGGCTTTCAGGAGGAACTGCCCCATGAGTTGCCACGCAGCATCCGCTCTCCAGGCACACACCCATGCCAGGCCACCAGCACGAGAAGGGCTGGGCAAGCCCAGCTTGTGCTGTCCCCAGGCAGGGGGTCCACAGAGACCCATCAGATCTCTGCAGGAAACAGGACAGACTTCTCCCTGTGAAGAAGGGTCACCCAGAGCCTCCTTGGCAACTGCATGAACTCACCTTTGGGTTTCTTCTTCCCAAAGAGTGTCTTTGTGACTTTAGCAAACAGAGTCTTTGCAGGGTTTGGGGGACTCAGCTCTGGAGCCATCACGCAGCTGCTGGGAGGGAGCTTCTCAGGCGTGTAGCCCTGCAGAGAGGTCAAGGAAAAGGTTTGGTTTCCATAGGCCACATGCTCCAAGCAGAGCAGCTGCCCTCGGCTGACCGCAGTCATTCACATCCCTCCTGACAGCCAGCTTGTGTTTCCGTCAAGCCTTGGAAGCATGACTGGCATCAGTACAGGAAACAACCCCCTGCTATAGCAACAAGGCAGCAGGAACACATCAAATCCCTCAGTTCCCCTGGCTGGCATTTGGGCAGGACAGCGGCTGCATCCTTTGAAGGACTGAAACTTGGGCTCCAAGGACAGCACCCTGCACAGCCCAAAAAGCCTCATCTGCCTCATCCCACGTGGAGAAAGGTCCCTTGACCCAGATCCCCACACACTCACCTTGAAGAACTCATGGTCCAAAATCTCCTCAAGGGTGAGGCGGTCCTGGGGGTTGCGTCTGAGGATGCCAGCGATGAGATGCTTTGCAGGCAGGGAGAGGAAGGCAGGGAGGGTGTATTCCACCTGCTTGATGCACCTGTAGGTCTCCTTGAGGTCAGAGGTCTCAAAGGGAGGGTTCCCACACAGCAGGGTGTACCTGGGAGGGGACATGCATGCCACTGTCACATCCCCACCAGGCCTGTGACTCAGCAGCACTTAAAGCAAGGAAGTTATTGGCATTTGGTTGGCCACACCTGGCTGAGCACCACTTCCAGCCTGGACAGCCACGCTCACATCCGGCCACACTTCCTCCTAGCAACTGCTCAGAGCAACAGGCAAGGAGCCTCAGGGAAGGACAGAGGGCTGATAAGCAAAGGCTACCGTCTGCCACTGTTGCTCCCACCCCCGTGTGGCTGCCGGGGGGGGGCGGGGGGGGGAAACAGAGCAGGAAGCTTACAGGCAGCAGCCAGGCAAGGGGCTGGATGTGCCGAGGCAGCACAGCAATCGCTCTCTGAGCAAACAGAGCAGCAGCCACAGAGATTTTCCGTTGTTTATCAGGTTCACAGTGCGGTCAAGCCTGCTTTGAATTGGAGCCGAGTGCGGCACGAGCGCGCCCGCCCCGTGCAGGTCCTGCTTGCACAGTCCCCACGCAGCATCCCGGGATGGCTGGCAGCACCTGCTCCAAAGCAGGGCCAGGCAGGATCCAGCCAGTCGCTCCCCTCCCCCTGCCTTGCAGCAGCCACTGTGGAGCCACAAGGCAAAGCACAAGAAAACTTCCTCATCGGGCTGCCCACAGCCTGGCTGTGCCCCCACCCCAGGCAGGGTGCCCAGACCCCTCCCCACACAGCAGCACAGACTTACATGACACAGCCCAGAGACCACACGTCCGACTCTGGCCCGTGGCCCTGCCTCAGCAGCACTTCTGGGGCCAGGTAGTTGGGGGTCCCACATATTGTCCTGTGGGGCAGAGCACCAGATCAGTGCACGCTCTGCATCCCCTCACAGACAGCCTCCCCCCACTCCAAGCCCTGGGATTTAGCTTGCAGCCTGTCCTCCCCGATCCATTTTGCTCTTTGTGGCCCACAGTCCCCCTCTATCTACAAGGAGTCCCATACAGACTCCCTCCTCTCCAGCTCCCAGGGGTCAGGAGCAGCTGCTCCTGGGGAGCCGTTGGGAAGAGGTTGTCCCAGAGCCGAGGAGGAACAGAGCCTTTGTGTCCCAGCCTGCGCAGTCGGCACGGCAGCCGGGCAGGCACAATAGTAATAGTCAACACATTGTTCTCCCCGACGGCTGCAAGCTCACTCCTAGAGGAGCCACAAAGCCCCCAGCCCCCTCTCCTTGCCTGCAGCTGGAGCAGGAATAGCTCCCTCACTCCAGGAAGGGTGCCCTAAAGCTTCCTCTCCCCAGGCCAGGAGGGACCACTCAACCCTCCACTCTCCTGGGAAGCCACAAGAGAAAGAAGAGTGAAGCCCCAGAGGACTCTGTAATAGGAAAATCTCAAACTTACTTTTTCTTCTGGTCAGAGACATCCTGGCAAGCAGCCAGCCCAAAGTCCCCCACTTTCAGCTCCATGTTTTCATTGATGAAGAAGTTGCCTGCAAGTCAAGGGCGATGCGTCACCACAAGTCCCTCAGGGACAGCTTGCTCCCCACGCAGCACTGTGCCCCAACCACAGCACTCACCAAGCTTGAGGTCTCTGTGCAGGATGCCCTTGAGGTGAAGATATTTCAAGCCTGAGATGATCTGTTTGAGGTAATATCGCACTTCGGGCTCCAGCAGAGTATGGCGGGCCTTCCAGATATGGGCCAGGGACTGCAGAGGGAGAGAAGGCAGCTTGCGATTGCAGGCAGGGAGAACAAGCAGCCCTGCTGACTAGGCATGGGGCAGGCAGGGTCAAAGCCAGTTCTTCCAGAAGGTGCACATTCACAAATAATCCTTCTTTCACAGCCATGACCTCAGCAGACTCCCCACACAAGGCTGAGGTTGCTCAGCAAAGCCTGGGAACCACTGGATTTATGGTGGCCTCAGCATGAGCAGGCAGTCCAAGTAGGACAGGCAGCTGATGGAGTGCCCAGTGCTGTGCAAAATCTCACGGCTTATGGTGAGCTCAGAGGGTGTGACAGAGCACACAGCTTAGGAGCAGGGGAGTGCTACAAAAACACCTCAGATAAGACCTGCTCTAACCAGCTATGGCTGTTTAAGGGATCCTTTGACAAGGAGGCCACACCAGCACTGACCTTCCTACTGCAGTGCTCCAGGAAGATATAGATGCTCTCTGAGTCCTCAAAGTAATGGGAGAACTTGACGATGTGCTTATGGTGCAAGTCTCGGTGCAGCTCGATCTCGTTGGTGATCTGAAAGAGAGCAGCAGCACCAGTTGAAAATTGTGAGCAGGTGAGCACAGGGCCCCTGCTGCCCCCCACCTGCCCAGCACCCCACCAGCCCCATGGCACCCACCTTCTCCCTCTGGTGGGGTTTTGCCACCCGGCTGTGTGGAATGACCTTCACGGCATAGGTTTTGTTGCTGGAGAGGTCTGTCATTTCATAGCATCGTGCAAACCCGCCCTGCAAGGGAAGACGTGGTTATGGATGGGTGAGAGATAGCTCTTTACCCCTGCCTGCTTGCAAGCCTTCTCCTCCCCCATTCCCTGGCAGCACAGCCCGGCAAGCGTCACACGCTCCCTCCTGCTGCGTCGCCCACTAAGATCTGAACTGCGATGCTCTCAACCGGGCATTTTCTTCACCCAATTCTTGTAAAACCTCCAGGGCATTTTTCCTCACTCCCACTATGGCCGGACTTTGCATCTTTCCACATGACGGATCAACCTGGAAAGTCCTGCGCAGGGCAGGAAGCCCGGGGACCGGAGGCCACCGAAAGGCAGCCCCATGGAGACAGGTTTTTCCTGCCGTGATGTCACCCTGCAATCTGCACACTCAGCCGCCGAGCCCGCCCGGGCTGGGCTGGGAACCGGCACCCACCTCCTACACACGCCGCTGGCAGCCGGGAGAAAAGTTGCGCGCGCGGCCCCTGGGAACCGGGGCACCCGCCGGCCCACGCACACCCCGCGGGGCGCCCCGAAACCGATGCGGCTCCGATAGCCGGCGAGGCACGAAGCCAGGCCGGGTGATTCAGTGCTTCCAGCGCTGCTGCGGGCCCGCCGCGACAGGCGGGGAGGGTGGGGGCGGCGGGCGGCAGCCGGGGGGCTGCGTTCATCCCCGGGCCACCCGGGGTGGGGGTCGGGCAGGCGCGGCAGCCCCGGCCCCTCCCCGCGCCCGCACCGGGCGACGGCTCCCGGCCCAGCTCAACCCGGGGCGGCCGGTGCCCTCCGCGGCGGCTCACCCTCCTCTCCCC
This sequence comes from Lepidothrix coronata, assembly GCF_001604755.1. NCBI lineage: Eukaryota > Metazoa > Chordata > Aves > Passeriformes > Pipridae > Lepidothrix > Lepidothrix coronata. The sequence continues at coordinate 1,669,700 of NW_016690292.1, forward strand.
CGTTCCCGGTACCTTTCCCAGCAGGCGGCCCTTGCAGTAGGAGCGGCCGGAGATCGGGTCGGTGACGATGCGGGTGGTCTCGGCCGCGCGGGGCGGCGGCGCCGGGGCGGGCGCGGGCCGTGCGGGGAGGCAGGCGGCGGAGAAGGGGGGGAAAAGGCCGGCGGACTCCATGGCGGGCGCCGGGGGATGAGGAGATGTCCCGGGGGCTCCGCCGGCCCCGCGCACGTGGCCCCGCCGCCGCTGGCGCCCCGGGAATCCCGCCGCCTTTATCAATGGGAGCAATGACGTCACCCGCGGAGCCCCGCCCCGGACGGCCCCGCCCCGCCCCGCCCTTAAAGGGGCCGCAGCACCGGGGAGGGGGGCGGGGCTGCAGCACCGGACCGCAGGGATTCATTGGTGCATCTTTGAAGGCCGTGTCCCGGGGCAGTGGAGCCCAGCCGGGATCCTGCTGCATCCACCTCGCAGAGGCCCTCCCGTACACACACAGTGACACCCCCTATACACAGTGACACCCCCCCACACACACACATTGACACCCCTCATACACACACACAGTGACACACCCTCTATACACAGTGACACCCCCCATACACACACACTGACACCCCTCATACACACACACAGTAACACCCCCTCCCTACACACACAGTGACACCCCCCAGCACAGAGTCCCCCCCGTAGATGCATCCTCCCTCCTACATACAGAGACACCCACAGACAGACAACCCCCACCTTGACTCAGGGTTCCCCTACAGTCACACCGAGACCCCACAGACACACAGAGCCCCCTCCTCAGCTCCTTCCCCTGTTCTGCCAGGACACGCAGAGCCCCCTCCTCGTGCACATCTATAAATATACACACACACTACCTGCTCACAGGATGTTTCCCCTCACGGGAGCGAGCAGCTTGTGTCACACAACCCCCTGGGGACTGAGGACCCCACACCTACTCCCCGTGGAACGGCCGTGGATAGGGTGGGATTTCAAAGCCCATGTGTTCACTGTGGGCCCTGACCTGCTCCCTCTTGTGACAAACCTGGATGCAGGCAAACACCCCCTAAGAACCTTTCACTCTGTGCCAGGGGCCAGGGAGGAGGGGGTCAGAGCCCACCTCAGGTGGGGTGGTGGGGACACAGGGAAGATGAAGGGGAGCTCCCTGGCCAGGCTGTCCTTGGGTAGATGACCCTTATCCACACTTTGCCCCGGCTCCAGCCCAGCCCTGTTCCCCAGTGCCCCTCAAACAGCCCTGAAAGGTCAGTCCCCTGCAGCTGCCTACGGTGGCCAGTCCAGGACTGTCCCACTGGGGACCACCATCCTTGCCCCTCAGTGCCTGGGTACCCTGTCCTGGGGGCTCTGGCTGTGCTGGGTGTGCAGGGGTGGCCGGGCAAGGTGCCAGAGCGGTGCTGCTCTCTAATGGCCGTGACGGGGACACGCCTCTGTGTCACTCGAAACAGGTCATGAAAGGATTCTTGGCATTTCTCCTTCCCCACGGGCGTGGGAGCTGGCAGAGATGGCTGCAAACATACAGCTCCCACGAATCTGAAGCAGCAGCACTGCAAGAGCCCCTCAAAAGCAGATCCTGCTGCCCTTCCCTTGCTCATACCACACACAGGGTGACCGTCCCTTGCTTTGTTGCCTCCATTTCCCCTCACTGCAGCTCAGGGCTCTTGCCACTGATGCTCACTGTGTTCCTGAATATGCTGAGGGTTTTGCATGGGCACCCCTGAAAAACAGCCTCGTTTTTCCAAGCACATCCCCTTTCACCCCAGGGTACTGGGGAGGAATTAGCTCCCTGTGTTTTTCTGCAGAAAAGCTGATCAGACCCGCCTGCAGAGAGACAGGAAACAATCCATATCTGTCTGGTTTCTTCTCAGGTTTCCAGTTTTTGTAGGTGAAGCACGTTCAAACCCACCGCCTGTCAGCAAACATGGTCCATGAACAGGCAGGGATGCTGCTGCCCTTGGGGGAAGCTGCCTGTTTCCACCAGGGCTCCGGGGCTCCCTGGGGCGTGGGTGGCATCACAGGTTTTCCGACTGAGGCCCCAGCTCAGGGCTGCTGGAGCTGAGTCAACATCTGAAGGCAACACGTGGGTGGAAGCACCCAGGGGTGCAGGGAGGCCCCAGGGGACCTGCCTGAGGGTGATGTGACCACCTGCATGGGGCTGCCCCGGGGTCCCCTGCAGAGGCACAGCAGGGACCAGCGAGGACTGAGAGCTGCCATCTCTGCTTCTGCTCCCCACTGCCTCTGAGTGAGCCCTTGGGCAGGGGTTGGGGGGCGTGGATGGACCCCACAGCCCATGTCCTACCAAGGCTGAGGCACCTCCTCTCCAAAAGGAATGGAGCCCAGGAACAGCCCCCTCTCCATCCGCAGCTGGGTCTCCAGTGATGCAGAGCATCTCAGCCAGGGGTTTTCCCACTGCTGATGTGGGGCGGTGGGAGGAACTGTGGTTTAACATCACTAACCTGTTGGGCTTGGAGAAAGGGAAGCTCTGGTGTGAACTCCCAGCTGCCTGCAGCTATTTAGATGTGGAATTACAGGAAAAGGGATCCCGGCTCTTTCGGGAGGTGTTCAGCGAAACCAGGACAGGCACCTGATGCAAGTTATCTCAGGGAAATTCCACCGAGATACTAAGAAACTTTTTTTTCCCCTGTGCATAAATATCACAGGGTAAAATATCCCCTGTGGTAAAATATCAGAGGAGCCCAGAGAGCCTGTGGGATCTCTGTCCTCCATACCTGGTGCCCCACAAGGTCCTCCCACCTTCACAGCATTCAGTGATGCTCAGCAGCACCAGGAGCCACCAACTCTCCTCTGCACCAGAGCTGCCTTCCCAGGGTGGCTGCATGGCACTGCTGTGTGCTCTGCACACAGTGCCTGGACTGCAAGAGCAACACCAGCCAAGCACCAGAGTGCAGGCAAGTTCCCCAGAGTTGGGGTGACAGCGCTGACCCCCCTCAGAGCAGGGTTTTCCCATCCCTCAGCACAGCTCCTGCAAAGCACGGGGCTGCAGCCAACAAGGAGGAGGATGGAGAGGGTGGCTGGTTCCTTGGGTGAGCCAAGGAAAGAAGAACCAGCACCAGCACCTGCAGAGGCATATGCACCCCAGGAGTTGCTTGGGCATGTGCAGAGGGGATGTTGCAAATCTGGGCAAAAGTGCCTGGAGGGAGATATCAAAGGACACTGATTAAGGAATCCATCTGCATTAAGGAAGCGCCTGAATCTGGGGTAGTATGTAAAATGCCAGTGCTGGAAGGTACCACCTGGGAGGCAGGATTGGCCCAGGAAGGCGCACGGAGCCTCAAATCTCCTTCAGTGGGGTTCTTGTCTCAGCTGCTGTCCTGGAGCAGGGGGAGGAGGGGGGCCAGGGAGGCTTTATCCCAAGTAGGATGTTAGCAGGCTCCAGCCCATGAGTGCCAGCTTTGGACTGTATGGCTGTGTTCAGGGCACTCCAGGAGGCAACTCTCATCCTTTTCAAGACAGTGTGCTGCCTGCACCTCCCTTCCTGCAAGGCCCCAGATGGCCATTTCCTGCATCCCACCCCAGCAGCCAAGATTTGGCTGGCCCTGCTTCCTTTCCCACTTCATCCCATCCCATCCCATCTTATCCCATCCCCGTCCCCCAGCAGGAACACCTCGTTGCTGCAGTAGTTGCTGCACAGTGTGAGGTGCCAGCACTACAAATCCACTGCTCAGGAGGCAACGCCCACAGTAGGATGGGGCAGGTCCTACTGCCAGAAACCCACTGTCTGCCAGGGTTTGTGGGTCTGGGAGACACCCAGGCTGGATACATCAATCTGTGCCAAGAGGAGCTGCTTTTCTCCCACTGGGGGCTGGAGCATCCCCAAGCTGACACATGAGAGCAACACCTGAGGTGCCAGTTTTGAGCCATGAGTGAGGTGTGGAATCAAGTGAAGAAGCTCTTGAAGCCCGATGCCTTCTCAAACATTGCAGCACCCCTCGGGATAGCATGGGTGGCCCAAAGAAGCCTGAGACAACCCAGCACTTTTTCTACTGGTATGGTGAGCTTGCCAGACCTAAGAGTAACTCAGCAAAGCCCAGCCCAGCCCCTCTCCAGGAGCTTGGGGGCTGATGATGGAGTACGGAGGGGGCTGGAGGGATACATGACTGGTAGGGGGCCAGAGAGGGGTGGATAGGGGGCAGATGGGAAGGGATGTTGTTTCTGGGGGATGGAGAGGGTAAGGATGAAGGGATGGGGGCTGTGGTTTATTGGTGGGGGACGGCAGAGGAAGGGGTGGCATCGGGTGGATTGGCTGTAAGGGACCTGGGTCAAACACATTTCGGGGGCTATCGCTGCACAGTGCGGCTGGAGGGTCCACGGCTGGCGCGACCCCAGCGAGGGGACGGAGCACGGGGAGCTGAAGGGAGACCACGGCCCGGGACGGGACGGGGCGGGCGGCGGCGGGTTCGGCCCCCGGCGAGGCGGAGCCGGCGGCCGCGCCCGGCGGGAGCGCGGAGGGACGGGGAGCGGCCCCGGAGGATGGGGCGTGCGGCGGCTGGTGAGGCCGGGCAGGGCACCGGGGGCACGGGGGGAACGATCAGGGCACGAGGGGAACGGGCACAGCCCCGGGGGTCGCTCGCTGCCCGCGGACACCCGGCCGGAGCAGCGGGACGTCCAGCCCCGGGCTGGAGAGGGGTGGTAGCACTGGGAGACGGCTCCGGGAGGATCTGCGGGGACTGGGTCCCTTTCCTAGGTGGGAGGAAAAGCGGTGTTCAGACACACCCACACACCCACCGGGAGGGCTGGAGCAAGGGGAGCGGGAGGGCAGGTCGCACAAGGAGTCACCGTCCCCTCTGCTCTCCCCGCAGGCACCGGGCTGGGAATCGTGTCCCTCTGGGGCAGCCTCCTGCTCACTGCCGGCCTTGCCCTCTACCCAGCATCGCCAATCTGCAACTGCTCAGAGCCCATGGACTTCCAAGCTTTCCGGGAGGCTCCACTCCCTGAGAGCTGCTGCCTCAACTTCACCAGCTCCAACATCACCCACCTCGACTGGGGTGCACTGGTGGGGGTGCGGGGGCTGCGGGAGCTCTACCTCTCGCACTGTGGTATCACAGCTATCAGCAACGCACAGGGAGTCCCCCCTGCCTTGGAGATCTTGCACTTAAGTCACAACCTGCTGGAAAGTCTCCCTGGAAGCTTTCTGGAAAATGCCCCTAATTTGAGGGTTCTTTATCTGGACAGCAACCAGCTCCAGGATCTACCCAGGTCCTTCCTGAAAGCATCATCCCAGGTCCAGGAGATCTACCTGGGCTTCAATGCCCTGACCTTCCTTCCTGCCAGCCTCCTGAAGCCGACTCTGCTCCAGCTTCAGCTCTCCAACAACAGCTGGGACTGCAGCTGTGCTTTGCTCACCAACTTGGCGGGTTGGCCCAGCCTGGCTGCTGATGTTATCTGCCACACGCCGGAACGGTACCACGGCGTGGACCTCCAGAGCATCCCCCAGGATGAGCTGTGCCGCTCACACGGCCTCACTGCTCTTTTCATCTGCCTGCCCCCTCTCCTCATCCTCGCCAGCGTCACTTGGTGCTTCTACAGGCAGAAGAAAAAGACCAACTACAACCTTCAGAACAGGTCCCAGAGCCACCGGGCCACAGCAGAGAGGGGCAATGTGCCGGTGTCTGCAGAGCCCCACCACTACAACCCCTACGAGCTGCCTGCTGCTCCCGCTGAGACTGAGAAAAAGGTGCTACTGGGGAGACAGGTCCTGCTCCAACCCTTTGCAGAACCACTGGAGAGTGGGAGAGACCTCTATGAGGAGGTGGAGATTCAGGTGGGATCCCCCAGCAGTTCCCAGGTGTCAGCCTATGAAGGGCAGCTGGGCACCTCGGCACCAAGGGCAGAGGAGCTGGGGGGCAGCGAGCCAGAGGTGGACGCTGTCAGTGTGAGCGAAGTCCTGAAGGACTCTGCCGACCGGGAGAAGATCTACATGAGTCAGTCAACCAACTATTACAACCTGGTACCTGGCATTGAGTTGGAGGACTCGGACAACCTGGAGTATGAGATCATTGACCTGCACTGATGCCAGGACTCGGGCTGTGTCTGGGACACACCAGCAGGGTGGCAGGGGCTGGGCAGGAGCGAAAGCCAGCAGAGCAGGAGAGGCATGAACTGTCCTGCCATGGCTTACAGTGGCTGTCTGCAAAGCTGCACCCCCAAATACCCATCCCTTCCCCAGCGCTACCATTGTACCCATCACTTGCCATGTGCTGCAGCTGGGCAGGGGGTCTGAGGGTGCTTCAGGCCCTGGGGACCCTGCCTCAGGCTGGTGGTGTCGAGACACATGTGGGTTGTCAGTGCCCAAGGAAGGACATGGAGAGGAGGTGGGGGCTGGTTTTGGGGAGCAGGTGACAATACTGTGTGTGCCAGACCCACTGACAAGAGCCTCCATCCTCTCTTGCTGAAGCCAGATGGCATCTAGCATGGACCTTTTACTCCCCAGTCTACAAAGAACAGGGTCTGGGGACGTGAAACGGGGCTGGCCCTGCCTATGTGGTCTGCAGGGGCTGTCACATATGAATGGGGTGCCCTGGGCTTGGCAGAGGGAGCCTGGGGTGGCCCTGCCTGCTGCCCGCCCCACATCCCACCGCGGCATGGGGACTTGAAACAGCCAGTACAGGTGTGCTGCTCTATGTACAAGTGTGTGCGGGGACTGTGCACAGGTGAGTGTGAGGTGTTTGAGGTGCCCACGCACACCAGGAGGCACCAGAAAGAGTCCCTTGCAGCCTCCTGTGCCCAACGTGCTGCCCAGCCCTGTAGGATCCAGCCCTCCATAAAAAATAAATCATTTTACTCCTAGCAATGTGGCTCCATGTCTGTGTCTGTATGGTTTAGGAAGATGGGAAGCCAACCATAGGGATGTGGGGAGTGCAGGGATGGTGGGCTTCACTCATACCCCATCCATCTCCCCTCCCATGCCCTGGGTAATGCTCCATTGTGGGTCTCACCCAGCATCCTGGGAGCTGCTTTGTCAGCCTGGTGGAGCAGAGCTGGGCACTGGCTGCAGACCAGCGGAACCTCTGCCTTGCACCAGGATTTACAGCCCAGCTAGGGAAGGTGTCAGCCTGCTACAAATGCCACAGTTCCTGAACAGGGCAGGGATTTGTAGAGCTCCTGGGAACAGGGCAAAGGCTGAGGGTGCTGTAAATCATCCCCCAGCACAGGTACCTCTGGCAAGTCTCACTCAGGGGTGCTCCAGCCCTTCTCTGTGGAGGGGTGCAGGCACCCTTGAGCCCTGCTCCCTCTGCCCAGGGGGATATTCTCCAGGCTGGAAGCCCCAAAAGCAGCCTGCCTGCTCTGGAGCCGTCTGGGCCTGGTGCCCAGGCAGGAAGGGAGGGAGCCAGGCAGGGCAGGACGCAGCGCTCCGGCCGGCAAAGGAAGTGGCGTTTCCTGCGGAGCACAGTGTGGCTTCCAACAGCCCATGGTGGGACAAGCCATGGAACCTGGGCAGAGCTCAGTCCCAGCCCCAGCATGGACCGGGGATGATGATGGGCTAATTTCCCTGCATGTCTCCTGTCGCTCATGGATGTTTCCCACTGTTTTATATCCTGGAGTTTTTCCTTTCCTTTTTCCTCCTGGGCTCTGGGAAAGTGTCCTGATGCCAGCTTTTAATATGTCTCCATCACCCCCTGCCAGGTACTACAGCCAGGGCATACCACTGTACCCCGGCTCATGCTGTCCCCAAGTCCCCCCAGGGACACGGAGGAACCAGGAGCTGCCCTGGGGCAGAGGCAGGACAGGCAGGGCCAGCAGCTGTCCCCAGGGGCTGCAACCCAGCCCACAGCTTCAGACTTGGACTTGGGCAGCGACAGCCACAATTTTCACTTGCGCTCCAGAAATATCCTACCCTGGGTGCCCCCTCTGCCCACATACCCTGGGTCCCATTCCCAAGGCTGCTGGGAGTGATGCAATACCCTGTCCTTCCCCCTCCTTCTCATGAAGCCTAAATTCAGCTGCCACGGCTGCAAAGGGTAGCAGCCCAAACCACTCCACTGGGTCTTGCCCAGCCCCAGCTCCAGTACCTGCAGCCCCCACCCAAATCTCTGTGACCAGTGGCAGGAAGGTGTGACCAACCTGGAGTTCCCTGTTCCCTGCCTGTGACAGCCCCAGCCCATCATGGAGAGGGCTCAGCTGCACAGGCCCATGCCGGGTCAATTAGGGGGAAGAGGCACTGGTGGGATGGGGGGTGCAGGCAGGGAGCAGGCAGTGGCTGCAGCAGGCATGGGAAAGGCAGGGCAATCCTGCTGATGGGCCATAGTGCTTGGCATGGGAGAGAGTCTGTGTCCCCAGGCCCCACAGCCTGGATGGTGGCTGGAGCCCCGTTCTCCTCAGTTTAGCCACCGACCAGTGATAAGGACTCTTCACTGAGGTGCAGGGCTGAGCCATTATGACTATTTCCTAAACACTGTAAGTCACCAACTCCCACTTTGGAGGTTTCTCCGAGCTGCTCTTCCCCTGGAAAAGCAACATCTACAAGCTGCTCTACAGGTTTATTGCCTTCATGGTGCTGTACACTATGCTCAGTGAGACAGCAGGGACATTACATTACATTTATCCAAAAAGTGGGTAAATTTGGATTTTGTCAAAGGGTCCACACATTTTTCTGGGGCAAAAAGGGCACAGCCCAAGGACAACACCACTGATGGTTGTGAGGTATTAGACCAGGTGATACAGCCAGGAAAAAAATCCAGGAATGTGTTTCCGGCCCTTGTAGGATTCTTGCACTCAGATTTGTGTTTTTCCCCCTAAGAATATTAGTTAAAAAGTTCCCTTTCCTGAAAGCCCCTCTTCCCTTAAAGCTCTCGAACTCCCCCAATAAACAAGCCCTGCCTCCTCTCCAGGTCACTGCTGAACATGTTAAAGTGCAAAGTCATTTTCTGGGCTGGACCATGTCCTGTGAAAATATCCCAAAGTTAATACTGCGTGGAACTGAGAGCCACTCAACAGCAAGGAGTAGGACACAGGACAAGTGACCTCACGTGGGTTATGCTGCCAGCTGCTCATCCTAAGAAAGTAGCTTTTTAAAATTCAGACCCTGCACCTATCTGTAGAAGCAGGTAAGGTCCTTAGCCCAGGCTTTGGCACCTCCTAAGTCTAGCCAGGCTAAAGCTGTGCTTAACCCCAGCCCCTGCCCATCCCTTCCTGGCTCAGCACATGGCAGGTTTGCCCCCTTCCAGGCAGGTCAATCCCTGTGCCATCCACAGGGCTGTGCCAAGGCCAGACCAAAAGCTATGCATCCCACAGCCAAGCCATATGAAGTCCCCCAGCCTGTGCCACCTTGGGAGCCAGCTGCCACCATCCTGTTTCCATGCCACACCTCCGGCGGGCCACGAGTGCCGCTTTCGTTCCCATGGGCAGTTGCCCTTGGCAGCTGTTTCTCACGGCAGTACCTTTGTAAGCAGTGTGTGCATTGATGAGCCATAATCCTACTCATCAGGGGCCAGGATTACAGCTCCTGCTCTCATACCAAGCTGGCGTTTGATCTGTGAGCCTCAGTTTCTCCATCTGTACAAAGTCCCCCAGAAACACCCTGAACGCTGTTTGCACTCTGTGGAGGAGAGAGAAGAAACACTCTCAGAGGAAGCAGCCGTGACGCATCCCTGCCAAGTGCCCTTATCGCCTCCACTCCACCTCTCTGGAAAGCAGGCGTTGCTGGAGAGCAGGGAAAGTTTACGCTGGATTACTATGGAGAAGGAATGTGCTTGTGCAAACATCCCGCCCAGCCCAGGTCCCACTGCCAGGGACTCCTGAAGCGCAGCCAGTGGCACCAAGCTGGGCACACAGTGCCCAGGAGCACACACACAGCCTGTGAGGCGGTGCCAACACACACCACACCACACCACAACGTGCTGCTGCGGCCACGGGAACAGGTGCAACTCCCCAGTGTGGTTGGTCTGTCCCTAGATCTGTCCCACAGACTGATCCTCAGCTCCCTGACAGGGCAGGATGAACCCACACTGCCCAGGTCATCCGAGCCCACTAGCACCTCCTGCTGTCACACACGGTAGCCAGGGCACAGAATTACAGCAAAAAACTTCAAAGAACCCCAAACCCAAGCTATTTATGGGACAGTTGCATTTTAAAGCACTAAAGACTTGGGTCTGACGCCACAGCTGTGCTTGGGGGCAGGGTGATCACGGACCACCTCCTTCAGTTCAGAGCTAAAAATCACGAGGTGGGGGCTGCAGGCAGGCTGACTCACCAGAGTGATCCTATGGATAACCAAGGCTTTTGTAAAGACACAGAAATGGGGTGGAGAGTGTGATGCGTCCACCTGGCAGGCACAAGGTGTGTGAGCCTGGCCTGCCCCACAGCACAGGACCAGCCCTCAGATGGGCTCCTGACTTCACCCCAATACCTGCACAAAGCACTCCCCAACTACTTGCAGAGATCACTGTGCTGGCTTTCCTGAAGGATAGCAGCCCCAAGGAATCGCCATCGCCTGACCAAAACACCCAGAAAAAGCTTTTGTTCACCACAGCTTTCCAATTCTACCCCAAGAAACGGGGCAGAACACTGGAGTTTGTACCCAGCTTTCGAAAGGGACAGACCATGATGTGAGCCTGGTCCTTCTGCTAGAAGGAATTGATCTTGCACTGGAATGAGACCAAGGAGGCCAAGGAAAGGCCAGCTGGTAACTGAGTAGTGCAGCCAAATCTGGTCAAAAGATACTGGATCCTGCAGGAAATTGTACAACCAGGTAGGAAATACAACATAACAGCAAAAGAGGCTGCTGGCCCAAATGAAGGGATGGGGGCACATCCCATGGGGAAAGTAGAGGAAGGAGCTGGATCTCCCAGGAAGCCAGAACTTGGTAGTGGGGGGTGGGCACTCCACCTTCCTCCTGCCCACTGGTTTCCAGTATTGGACAACCTCCATTTCAGCCAAGTCTGAAAACTCTTTTCCACACCCACCTGGTCCTAGAACCAGGGAGATGTTTTAGTCGAGAGCACACAGGGTCACGTTTTGTCTGAAGACACTGAAGTACTCAGGGATTACTAGAGATCCATCTTCTTTCACATTTTACTGGCGGGCAGAGCCACACAAGCCCTTTCCACTCTGTACACATAAATGAGCACACAACCTTTAACTGTAGTAAACTCTTGGGTTTTATTCGTCCTCTCAGCACAGTTTGACTGTGAATAAACAGTTTTTATTCATTTGCCTTTTCTGGCCTTGATCTTCCTCAGGTAGAACTCCAGTTCCTTGCCTTCCAACACGTAGCCATCGGCTCGGCCACACTGTCCAGGTCTGGAGGCAATGCAGGCTGCAAGGAGAAGTCATGCAGTTAAAGTTTAGCAATTCACCCCCCAGTGCACACAGCAATGAACAGACACTGCACAGCCTCTGCAAGAGCACGCATGAGCAACTCATCAGTAACCAGTCAGCAGGTTACGTGCCAGCTTCAGCCCCTCTGCTGAGGTACCGTGCTCTGGAACGCGCCCTGCTGCAGATCCCTAATGAAGTCCTCCTCAGATCTCCAAACTGTCATCGCTCAGGTTCAGCAGCAGAACTGGACAAAGGTTTCATCACCAGAAGACTTCAGAACACTCAACTATTTGCCAGAGCTTGAAACATCAAAGCTGTCAGATGCCTGCAGGGCATTTTCCTGACAGACACTTGCTTATTTTGCAAGTCTTGACCCCATTTTTTTCACAAAGGCCAACCAGGAATAATCAACTTCAGGAGCCTGGCTGGGACATGCAGTAATTCAAGGTCCAGAAGCAGACTTCCCCCCTCTGCCACAAGTGGGGTATCTCCGGAGAAGACAAAAGAACAAGTTACATTTAAGACCCAGAAGACACTCCTGCAGACATGGAGAACACCCCACTGCAGTTATTTGTATCACGGTGAGTAGAACTTTAAATGATCCCAAAACAAGATTAAGATTTGCTCTGCCACCCTGTTTGTGCCCTGACTCCCTTAGCCCCTCCCACATTAATGCTGCCAGGGACTCACCAAGCAGCTTTCCTTGCTGGAACTGCTCCTCAAGAATATTTGCTATCTTGGCATGCTTCTTTCGCTCATCATATTTTTTCTGGATCTTCTTTGAACGTTTCTTGTTCAGTATTTCCTCCTCTTCAGGAGTCTAAAAACACGACCGTAAGCAAAACAAGGAGTTAAACAAATGGGCACCTTCCACACTAGCACAGGTAGCTCTCACTAACATGGAGACCCTTGCATTCTCAGCACTGTACTGTTTCCCAAGTCATACCTGGCTGAGGTACAAATACTTTAAACTCACAGAACCAGGTGCTGTGTTTCACTTTTGAGACCAAGAAATGCCGTGCTGCTAACCAGAGTCACTGATGAAACAGAGCACAGTACCCCAGGGAAGGCTGCTCTCAGGCAAATGGAACTGCAAAGGCTTCCTTGGTCAATTAATTCTCCTCCAAAAAAAACCTCTTTCCCTCTGCACACATAATGAGAGCACTTGGGTCTGGTGCACGTCCACGCAGACATGTTACAAGCTCTTTCCCTGCTCCTGCACCACACAGCACTCAAATGAGGAGTGCTTTGTTTTTAATGCAGGGAGACAACCTAAACCTGAACGCTACACATGGCAGTCCAAGTACCTTCTACCAGTCTGGGGTTTGGATCTTTAACAAATTTATGGTTCTGGATAATTTCAAGACACTTAAAAACACACTGAAGTTCAGTTAGTAATCCATAAGCTCCTCACCAAAGCAATCACTCCCCACCACAAGAACCCGACCTGCAAAGTCTTCCTCAGCACCATAAAATGTCATCGCTGTCCCTTCAGTAGCAGAACTGGACAAGGTTATCATCATTAGAAGACAAAGAGATCGACAGGCAGGTCCTTGTGCACAAAGGGGTGCAATGCCTCAGAGAGGGCTTCACTAACAGAGCCAGACTTGTCCTGGGGACCCATGGGAGCACAGCCCAGATAACCAATGCCATCACTGCCGGGTACCCAACCCCATTCTGGCAGGCACTGTCCGTTCAGGATGGAGAAATGCCTCTGGCAAGGCAGACTCTGCTCTGCAGGGAGTCAAAACGGCAGTCCCAGACGTACCAGTTTGGCGCCCTTCTTGCGTCCCAGGGGCAAAGCATAGTGGGCCTCGTACCACTGCCGGTACGGGGTGCTGTCGATGAGCACGATGCAGTTCTTCACCAGGGTCTTTGTCCGCACCAGCTCGTTGTTGGAAGCGTTGTACACGACATCGATGATTCGGGTCTTGCGAGTGCAGCCTTTCAAAAGAAGAGCATGAATTCAGACCTACAGGGATCAGACAACTGAGAGCACAGCCCACAGCATCTCACACGTACCCTTCAAACCACCTCACGCTCATCACCCCATCCGCTGCCCCCCAGCTTGCCTGCCACTAAATTAAAAACTGTGACTGGAGGCCTTGCTGGAGCTCATCTCAAATATATCTAAGCAATGACAGAAAATAAATTTGCAGACGGCAAGATGCCTCAGAATCATTTAACGTTCAGTCACCGTGTTCATCAATAAGCAAAAGTTGCATTCATGAAGAACTCAGGCTTTTTGCCCCTCTCTAGTCCCCCTACCCCGTTAAAAGGTAACACAAGCATGCCACTCAGTGTAACTATGACACTCCCATCACTGTGAACTTAGCAGACATCCAAGTCCCCCAAGGCCACATAGGGTCAAAGTTATCATCACTATGCATGCTGCTCCAGAGCCAGCACTGCGAAGCTCCAGGATGCTCAACGCCAGCCCACAAATCCATGCTTGCACCATCAGCCCTCTGCTCCGCAGGAGTTCAGAAGACCAGCACAGCTCTCCCTTCCACACACCAGGTTCAGGATGTACTTACATTCCGACCCCCAGGAGAAGTTGCCAACATCCAACCGAAGGGCTCGGTACTTCTTATTCCCACCACGAACCCTCACTGTGTGGATCCGGCGCGGGCCAATCTGCAGCCAGGAAGAAACACCGGGGTGCCATTGGTGCTGGAACGCTGCACGGCTCACACAGGAGCCCCAGAACATTCCCAGTCTCCAAGGCAATGTGGTCAGTGTAACTATGACAAGCCCCAGCACCGGCAGACACAGAAAACGACCAGAACGGTCTGATGCATCTGCCTAAGGTGAAAGTTTCATCACTCCAATTGCCTCTCATCACAAAAACCTATCTCTGCTTTCCACCTGGACAGGGGAAAGCAACACCTTTTGAAGAAGCAGCACCAGAAACTCAACCCCTCACAAAACAGGAGGTATTTAAACCTCTAACAGCACATGACCAGCAACCTGAGTTTGAAAACACCCTCCCTACACCACTCACCTTAGTGTTGGCGGGAGGTCGCCCCAACTCATACTTCCTCTTCTTGTGGTAGGGCTTCCTCTTGCCCCCGGTCTTGCGGCGCTTATGCCAGTTGTCCCTGGAGATACCTGGATGAGAGCAGCGTGGTCAGAGGGTGGCAGGAGCACACCTGGCTGCAGCAGGGCACACTCCTCAGTTCTGAGTCCTCAGCTCTCCAAGGTTGGTATCCGCACAGTGCACTCGGCCTTATGCAGCAGTTAGAGAAGCTTCATCATTGATACTCAGACCTGCCTTGAGCACATCCCTTCCAGCAGAACTGCACAAAGCAGACAAGACTCCCTCCTTTGTGTCCTCTTTGGGAAGCACCTCCCAACTTACCTCATGTGCCAGGCACTCTAAGGGAAGCGCCTGATCCCGAGCTGCCAGGCACACTACAGCAGTCACCCCGTGCTACCAGCGGGGTGTGACAGGTCCGCTATGGGAAGGGACCCCCATGCCACCTGCTGGCTGAGCCCCTATGAGAGACACCCCAAATCAACTCGACCTGCTGGGTCCCCAGCAGGGACCATCTCTGCGCCGCACGGCACCTCCCGCAGGGCGCAAGTCCCCGCCACCCAGCCCAGCGTTCCACAAGGCCACCCCAACCCCTCCTGCTGAAAAACCGTCCCACCTCATCCGCGGGGTGCCCCGCAGCAGGCACCGGGAGCGAGCCCAGCGCTCGGGCTCCGCAGCGAACCGCGGCGCGGCGGGACGAGCCTGCCCGACCCCCCTCCTCCACCCGCCGCCATGTTGGGCCCGGCCACCCTCCCACAGCCAGCGGCTCGGCGCCGCCGCGGCTCCCCCGATGGCGGGCGGGGCAGGCGGGCGGCGGCCCGCGCGGCCTCGCGGCGGGACCCGCCGGGCGG
>NW_016690292.1:1686835-1758696 GCF_001604755.1 Lepidothrix coronata
GCCCCGCGGCCCCGCCGGTGTCCGGCGCTGCGGCCGCTGCCCCGCCCGGGCTGTCGGGGCCGCCCGGTGTGTGCGCCCCGCGGGGCCGGGCCGGGCCGGGGCTGCGGGGCCGGGAGAGCCGGGCGGGCCCGTGTCACCCTGACGTGTGGGGCGTGGGGCGGGCGGCGGCAGCGTCGGGGAGGGAGGGAGGGGTATACTCTGGTTTCTCTTCAGATCGTATAAATCTTTCGCCTTTTACTAAAGATTTCCGTGGAGAGGAACAAGTACGAGTGTCGAATAATTTTTTGAGGCTCCATTTCGGTGGAGCTATCCCTACATGTGTAAAAAACAGAACTCAAATATAGCTTAATGATTTTCTAAATGTGCACTTTGCCCTTCAGTTTGTCTATGTGCAGTTTATGAGAATTTAAGGTCTGCCCTGCCTGCCAGGTAAACCGTATTCTTGCTGATAATTCTGCCATGTTGATTCAGTACAGTCCGCTCAGTACAGACAAGGTGAGGATTTCTCGGGGAGCTACCCCAAGATGTGCGCCAGAGACTAGGGACCCTGTCCAGAAACTTGCCCCAGGGGCTGGGGACACTGCCCAACAGCCTGCTCCAGTCACGAACCACCCCGGATGGGGGACTGGGAAGAGATGGGCCGAGTGTTAAAGGAATATTCTGCCCCAATAGCTTGGCAGCTTTCCCCCGACCGAACCCAGACCTCCTGGTAAGACAGCAAAGCGCTGGAGGGAAAACCGCTCCATCAGTCCCAGAGAGGGCCAGATCGGCGCAACCAGCTGGAATCTCTTATGCTCGCCTTCAGACCGACAGTGCCTGGGGCGGCCCCGCCGCCCCCGCCCACCCCAAGCCGCGCTCCGATTTCCGCCCCCGGGAGCCGCAGTGCTGCCGGCGCCTCGAGACTACATCTCCCGGCAGGCCCTGCGTCCGACGGCCGACAGTCCCCGGAGGGCCGCGGGGTGGGGCCTGCTGGGAGATGTAGTCCCGCGGCGGCTCCCGGCAGCCCCCGCGGCACGCCGGCGCGCGGGGTTTAAACCGGCGGCGGTTGCCGGGCGGGTGTTTCGCTGCTGGGGCGGGACGCGGGTCCTGTCCCGGTGCCTGTGCCATGGACTCCCGCCTGTGCCGCAATGTCTACCCCGGCCTCGTCGTTAACATCCAGCGGAGCAATGGTGAGGGGTGGGGGGCAGGGAGTCTGCGGGGTCCCGTCTGCCTCCGCCCGCGGGGCTCCCGGCGGCGTGGGGCGGTCGGGCTGGGACTCAACGCCGGCCTTTTCCAGGTTTAATCCATAAGGCGACGGTGAGCGCGGTGAAAGAGGAGCAATGCTCCGTGCTGGTGGAGTGGTCTGAGGCCGGCATCACCAAGGGCAAGGAGGTGAGTGGCAGCTGCCCGCGGTCCCTTCCTTCCCGGGGCGCTCCAACGCTCCCGGCGGGATGTGCCTCGGAAAGCCCGGGCTCATGCACGGCCCGGCTCGGCTCTGCCCTTCTCCCCGCTGGGTGGGCAGCGCTTGTCCCACGCTGCTACCGCTGGCTCCGTGCTGTGCTCGTTCTATACGTAATTAAAGCCACGACACTGATGTGCCAAGGTGGGACGCGAAAGCTGCGGTGCCCAAAGCCTTTCAGAGGGAGCAAGGGGGTGTTCGACCTCTCGCTCGTTTTGAATGTCCCGAAACGCCAGTTTTTCAGCTCTGTGGGCTGTTTGTTGGCTTTCTGTGCTTTCCGATTTCCCTTAAAACGTGCCATTGCTAAAGTACCACGTTAAGAGGGCTGGGTTTGATTTCCTGAATCTCTGCACTGATATGAAATAAATACTATGTGAGATGAGATGGGGTTGGGGCATTTGAGGCTGACGTAGCTGAAATACTGACACTGAACAAAATCTCCCCTTATCACTGAGCAAATGTACTTTTCCTCCTGGTTCCCCTGGAAATGTGCACTCTGGAGTTCAGTGAAAATCTTAAAAGTTGCTATTGGTTGGTTCTTTGAAATCAAAGGTATGCATATGCCTGCTGCATTCAAATATAAACAATGTGAAAAATTAGATATAATCGCTGGCTAAATTTCATGTATGTGTTAGGATATTAAATCTTTATGAAGATTCTTCAAAATCCAGTGATTTTTTTATGTGCCTATGAATATACACTGTGTATGTGCTTACAGACACTTAGAAATTATATTGTCCATGTACATGTTTCTGAGCTAATTCACTTTCAAATTAGCTGCTAACCGCTTCCACATAAACCAAATTTTGTAGATTGCTTCACTTATGCTAAAAGTAGTTTCTTTGCACTTTACAGAGCCTACTTGTTTTTTTTCTCTTTTTATGGACTCTTATTTAAGTAATTTGGAAGTTAATTGATTAGTTAAGAACTTCCTGGAGTGGTGCTTGTGTTACCTCCTTAGGCCAATTCCAGTCATAGCTGCTGCAATACCAGAACTTTTTGTGCACGAGTGCTTTCAAGCTCTTCAGTGGGGAAAGGTTTGAAAAACGGAATGGGCAGTGACTTGCTGCATTTGTGCTGAGCCTGCCCTTGGCTGTCTGCCCCTACTCTGCCTGTGCCAGGGTACCCTGGTGAAGGCAGGATTATTATTTCAGGGGAGGGTTAGTCAGGAGGTGATAATTGGCCCCAGGTCCAATTGTTTGCAATAGCAAGTGAAGATGCAGGTGAATTAAGTTACGGATTAAATGCTGAAACCTTCTTTTCCTAAAGTCTAAGCAGCTCTTTGACGTTTATTTCAGTAAGTGCAATCACACAGTAAACACTTAATGCTCTCCTAGCACAGAAGTCACAGAGCTGCTGAGATTTACTAAGATTAGCAGCGAGAGATTAGACCAGTGGATACCAAATGGGCTTTGCCCATCTCTTCAGAAGTGCTCTATGGCACCTGCAGAGGTGTGTGGTGTTTGGCAGATGAGGGTAAATGGCTTAAGTAGCACATTTCACTGGCATATTTGCATGTACCAGACTATTCCTACCAGAATAGGAACAGAGCTACTGTCTTGCCCTTCCAGGCAACTTTAACTTAACATCTATCAGATGGTGGGTAAGGTTTGTTTGCCTGTACTGAAAGCCAGGATTAGGAAAAAACCATGTGCTGAGCGGTAGCAGCAATATTTCACTCTGTAAAACCCTGCCTTTGCTCTTGTAGATTGGTATTAATGATGTGATAGCAGTAAATCCTGAATTATCAGAACTACCCGCTGCTGATGTGAAGGAGAACGTCCCTTTGCAAGACAATGTAACTGTACAGGTAAGTGCTTTAAAATAATTTAGTCTCTCCTAAGGTACTACAGTGTCAACAGCATAGGTCTTGTTATTTATAATACCCTCAGCCTTATACTCTGAGGTGTCTAACGTGCCTTTTCTGTCTCATAGTTAGGCTTTGGTCAGAAATTCTTGTTGTATCAATGTTGCCCTGTAGAGCTGTGCTAGGTGTTTGCTGCTTACTCTGATTGCTTACAGTATTCATTGTTTTTCAGAAACAGAAGCGTAGAACAACCCTTTCAAAAATTCCTGCTCCACGGGAAGGTGAGCAAGTGTGTTTTGTTGTTTTTTTTTTTTCTTTCCTCTGCTGTATCCCTGTGGAACAGTGCTGGTCTTTCATAATATTCTACTTTAGTGCATCATAAGGCTTCTCATTCGGTGCTAACAAAGAGGATACCACCTCATACCAATGTTTTGGACTCCTGTGGGCAGCGACTTTGCTGGCAGGTTGCTGTCCTGTTCCCCCAAGCCGGGGTTTTTTGAGGTGTTGTCCTTTTCTGCAGCATTGCTGTAGTTAACCTGTGCTTTAAATGCCACTAGACAATTAATGCTGCAGAGAATTTTAAAGTTCCTTATGGAGTTTTGCAAATGCCACAAACAACAGCAGTTAAGTGGCAGTTATTAAGATTAAAGGTGTCAAAAGGAGAGTGGAAAGGACACAAAAGAAATAGCGGTGACAAATTGATGTCTCATCTTCACACGGTCTCCCTAGACAATAACTAGAGCTTTATGCTTGGAGACGTTTCAGAGCAGGCAGCCAAAGTGCCAGCTGGTGTGCCCCAGCTCAGAGATTGCATGTCAGTACAATGTGGTGAGCAAAGCCAGAAGAGAAGATAGAGATGTCAGTGTGGGATTGCTAAGGAATTGTTCTTCCTGAGGTGTCAGGAGTCAGAAAACTCCCATGTTTTCTACCTTCTTTTAACTTATTAGTTGACTCTTTTGGCGTTTTGAACTGCAAGTGGCAGCATTTACAGGTCTATTTGTAATACACTACCTGATGCTGAGGTTGAACGTTTACTAATTTAATTATTCTCTTAAAGTGCATAGTTAGCCAAAACTTGTGCTCCTCCATACAACTGAGCTGTAAACAAAACATCTGGGCTTGTCTGGCCTTTTCTGTTGCATGCAATGCAAGACAGGGAAGCTGGTCCCAGAAGACAACAGTATAAATCCCCTGGCATGGGAGAGGCAGGAGTAGTCCAAAAAGCTTAATGTGTAAAGAGCTGTTCTGTACCAGAGTATCCTGACTTTCCTCAAATTCAGAGAACTCCATAAATTTTGTGAACTGACAAGTAAAATGATGCAGTAAAGTCATGACTGTCTATAGTCAGGTCAGTTAATGGAGCTGGATAGCCAGCTGGAAAAACAAAGGTGTGTTAATCCAGTCACTGACTGATGGAAAGATGTCCTTGCAAAGGTCACAGCTCTCCTGAAGTATAGAATCTGAAATACCTGTTGCCTGTCCTACTGGAGGTCCCTGAAGAGCTGCTCAGAGCACAGGAGAGAAGCAGTGTTTTCAGTATTCCTGGAATAATTTTTGTTGTTATAACTAGCTAATGCCCACCAGTGTCAGAATATCTGTCCTGTTGCAAACCCTGCACTGCACCAATTAGAAAGCTAACACTGGCTTCAGACTTGCTCTTAGACTAAACAAATTAAAGAAGATCAGGAGGTGTCTGCCTCCATCTGACCCAGGAAATGAGAGAAGTAGAAGCACTGCTTTCAGAATCCATTAAGAAATAGGTATTGCCTCAGTCCTACAAATCAACAGGAATTTTGGAGGATGCTGAATATCCACACATACCAGAATCACTCAAATCAGACCCATTTAGATGCAGCAAATTCTCCAGTTAATCTGCCTGTCCAGGAGCACCAGCATTTACAGAAACAGTACTGCTGTGTGTCTGATGAGAACAGGTCTGGGCATGTGTGACAAGAGCAAATGGAATAGAAATGCCATTCTTGAGTATAATGAAACTGATGCTTTTTGTTTCTAAAATTGTAGCAGTCGCACCTAATGTCTCTGTAGATGAGCAGAAGATTCCAGGTAAAGAGTTAACAGACAGAAGCACTGAATTTTGTGGGTATGGTTCTAAGGAATTTTATTCAAATTTTAAATGAACACTTGGTTTCAAACAGATCTGGTGTCCTTTGAAATCATGGTGATTAATTCTGGTAATTGCTAGTCATGACAGGTGAAGGGAGTTCCATCTTGCACATCGTGATCTCTTTTTCATATAAGATTTGCTTTTTGGTTTTTTACATATTTTTTGAGGGGAATGTTCCAATCCTTCCCCTAGGAAGCTTTCCAGTGGACTTGGTCTCAACAAAAAAAATACCCTGGCATGTGACAATGGAGACTTGCCTACAAAAGGACCTTTTTCAAAGGTTTTATGTCGTGATTATACAGAGTCTTTCAGCTGAATTCAGTGTTATGGGGCTCCCAGTTCACTGTGCACCACACACAGTCTGTGTGTGGGTGCCCTGAGGGTGGGTGGGCACGACCCTGCCCACCCCAGTGCCCTGTCACCATCACAGAGTTAATTCACAAGTGTGAAGTGCCCTGCAAGTGTGAAGCTTCAGAGGCTTTCCCAGCTCTGACTTGTAACTTCCTCCTTCCTAAGTATCAAGATGCTGCAACTGCCATAACCTTATGTGAATCCTTAGTGGTATCTAAGAGAAATTCATTGGAATTGTGAACCTCGAATGAACTGTTTGCTTTTCTATAGTGGTGTATTTTCACCCACCTGCACTGCTTTGTCCTGCACTTTGTTATTGGAAAAGGTCCTTTTAACCACACCTTATTCCTCACTGTTCTGCACTTTGTGAGCACTCCATCAATTGCAAGTGTCTGAGTGTCCCTGGATTCCTGTTTCCAAAGCTGTGCGTGGCCGTTCCAGGATGTCTGCTATCACAGAGCCTCAGTGCAGCCTCCAGGAAGATGAGATGGTGGTAGATCCCAGCACTTCTGTGCAAGCCAGAAAATATTTGTCGGTTCCTGGTGAGTGGAGAAAAAGCACAGTGAACTCTCACTGTGAAACAAGGTGTGTGCATTTAGTTAGGCAAACTGCAAATCCCAGGGGCATGAGCAACCTGTACTCCTTCATAGATAACACAAGAGACCTAGAGGTCTGCCACTATGCAAATACCCAGAGCTCCTACCTGAAGGGGTTTCCAAAGGACTTTGGAAACAATGCTGTGCATAATGATGTACTTTATCAGCCAGAGAGCTGCAGTTGTGCATGTTGGGTGGATGTGGTATCTGTTCAATGTGGGACTGGAGTGGGAAGAGAAGTGCCTTAATACTGCTGACAACACGCTCTGTGAATATACCAGTCACAGTTTTACCTATATGGGTTGCGTAAAGCAGAAACTTGAGCCTCCTTGAATTATGAAATTCTAGTTATTTTACCAGGCTACCCTATGAATAGCTGAGGGCATGCCTTGCATGTTAAGTTCTGCAAAAACATTGAAATAAGAGGCTTGATACTAAATTCTTCTCTAATTGGTGAGGCCTTGATTTGCAGCATTGAATAAAAGTTGGTGATTGGCAAAGAATTTAAAAGTTTACTCGCACATTTGCCACAGGTTTTAGCTAGTTCTCTCTCCTGATCTGGATGTTGAAGAATGCTTGTGGTCCATGAGGCTTTACAGATTGCAGAATCATTCTTGATCTTTGAGATTTAATTATTGGTTTTGGTCTGGCTTCTTTCTGCAGCTGGCCGAACCAGGGCTAGCAGGCTGGGCTGTGTTCCAGAAGCCTCACTGCCAAGTGTAAATGAAAATACAGAGAATCATCTGCCTGCTGCTAGAACGAGCACTTCAGGGAGCCCAGGTACCAGGGAGCAGTGGATAAAGACTGACTCGTCAGTCAGCAATGAATCACTATGTGATTGCTGCTTTGTATACTCCGAGACTAAAGCTTTGAAAAGGTGACTTTGGCAGCAAGATTGAATATCTTGAGTATTTTTTTATTAAAAATGTGTAACTCTGTTATACTGGTATTGCCTCAGAAGTGCTGCCTTTGCTGTAGAGTGGTAGCGTGACTTCCAGGGCAGTTTCCCTGGTAGGTAGATCTGGTTTGGGAAGGAAGTGCTGCAAAAGTCATGACCATCCTTCTGAAGATGATTGTTTCCTGTACAAGTTAGTCTGCCAGCAACCTGGAAAAGCTGAAATATTTGTCTTGTACTTTAAAACCTAGTATGAAAATTTAGTCCAATGAACTGTTTTCATTTTATCTAGTTCGGAGAAGATCTAACATTGTGAAAGAGATGGAGAAAATGAAAAGCAAGAGAGAAGAAAAAAGAGCTCAAATCAGTGAAATCAGGATAAAACGAGCGCAGGTACACTACAATACACCTGTCAGGGGAAATTCTATGGGACAGTGTACCACAATAGCTGAAACTAAAACAAATGTTCTTATGAGGTTGTACATAAGGATGGATTGATTCTAGTTTCAGAAAGTTCAGAATCTTGTGAAATGCTTCTGATTACATACAGCTGACTGCTTAGTAGGTTCTGGGGCTTTTTTGCTGTAACAGATCAATTACCTTCACATCCATGGTTTTTCCATGCAGGAGTTTGACAGCAGCTGTCCAAACTGGGAGTTTGCACGTATGATCAAGGAATTCAGAGCAACTTTAAACTGCCAGCCAATATCTGTAGATGATCCAGTAAGTAAATACTGAGGCTACTAACTGCAACCTGTAGACAGACTTCATTTTGTACTGAAAATTTGGTATTGAGCAGCTGCTATATCACTGCACCTTGAAAATCCTCTGAGCATATTGTGAGCTTGAGGCACCTGGTGGTATGTGTGAGGTCGCTTGCCTTCCCCTTCTAGGGCTAAGCTGCCTTGCTTTACTGTGCATATGACACTAGTGAAGAACTTGCCCTTCAACAGTTATCACACAATGATTTGTGAGCATCAATGTCTTTCAGAGTTTGTAAATGGCAGAGCCATTGTAAGTACAGGCATAATTTAAAATGGACCGTTGCCCTATTACAGAAAGTGTTAATGTGGGTAAATCTTATAATAAGTGATTTTTTAAACTAGGTCAAAAAGTGGAGGAGCAAAAGTAGAGGTCAAAAACTAGAAAAAGCAGGCTTGGTCAGAATCTTCAGCAATTGAAAAAAAAATGTACATATTGCTGTGTGACAGGAGAGGAGCCTGTTACCTTCTGCCTCACCCAGTGGCACATGCACTTCCCAGCTCACCTGATGTGTAGCTGTGCTGCACAAATAGCTTAACTTATTGCATCAGTAAAGAACTCCGGGTCAAAAAAGACCTCTGGGGTAAATGAAAGTATTAATTTGCCTGAATTTGACCATAGTTGCAGTACTGATATCACAAACTTTTCTGGAAGGCTGACTGGGGTCTAAACTTTCTCCTATTTCTGCTACAGAATATTTGAGGCACTTTCTATAGCATAGCAGCACTTCCACTTGATATGTTGGAGAATGCTACATAAAGGTCAATCATTTGCAGCGTTTCTTTTGCATTGAATGCCCTTTAAGACTGACATCCCTTCATGAGAGGGTCTCACCAGTAGCAGAGGCAACACTGATCAGCACACAGAAAAGTAGATGTGAGGGGGGGCATTGCATCTCTCTAACATGAAGTAGGTGTGAGTGCAAGTGGGAAATAATTATTTGTTTTCTTACTTTTCTTTTAGATAGAAGAACATAGGATTTGTGTCTGTGTGAGGAAGCGCCCTCTCAACAGGCAAGGTGAGTGTACTGACCAAGCAGCTCCATCTTGGAGCAGTTTGACATTTTTCATTCTTGTTAAAACTGATGGTGTTTTTCTGTCAACAGAACTTCAAAAAAAGGAGTGTGATGTGGTTACTGTTCCAAGCAAGTGTGTCCTGATGGTGCATGAGCCAAAGCAGAAAGTAGACCTAACCAAATACCTTGACACCCAGACATTTAGATTTGACTTTTCATTTGATGAAACCTCTTCTAATGAAATGGTGTACAGGTAATGCTTGCTGCTTATCAGGAACAGCTTTCAGATAAAAGCAGGGAGCTATGGGTAGATAGCATTCTGGCTTAAAGAAACTGTTACCTGAAATAAGTATTAAAATGCTTTTTGGAGGAAGCCAAAGGACTGAAAAGTCTAAAGCTTGTTTTTGGCATGGCCTTGCTGATTTCCTAAGGATTTGCTTTTATTTATTTTTATTTTTTTTTTAGAGAAACTGATGACAATGAAGCAGGATGTGAAATAATTTGCCTTAATTTTTTCTTTTTTACCTTCTAAATATCCAGATTCACTGCTAGACCTCTTGTAGAGACCATCTTTGAGGGTGGAAAAGCGACATGCTTTGCATATGGCCAGACAGGCAGTGGCAAGACACATGTAAGTTTTTCTCCAAGGTCTCAATTTTTCTAGCTTTGAAGTATTTTAAAGCTCCTTGATGTTGATCATGAGTAGGATTGTTACAAGGCGTTTGGATCTTGGTTTTATTGTCTTAAAGCTTTGTTAGATGTTAACTCTTCTTCTGTAGCTTTACATATTGGTAGGTTTCCTTTGAGGTTTTAAGGAAAATTTGTACTAAAATCCCCCCATAGCTGGCTTTTTAAAGACTTAGGATGTCCTGACCTGTCAGTTTTAGTCATGGCTGTTCCTTGCCTCAAATGGCTGTTGCTTCTTAACACTTGTCTATAAAGTGGGGCTGTTATCCTACGTCTGAGACAAAGGCTACTGCCTATTCTGTGTTTTGAGCTTGGAGGCCTTCCAAAGACTTCAGCAATTATATAAGAATAAGCCTCTTGATGCACATAAACACTTAATTTGTGAAGAGGGCAAATTTAGCGTATTTGCTTTCGAACTACTCCTTCTAGTCTACCAGTTGCAATTTCAAGAGATGTGAAAGCTGTTTTCTGTCTCAAAGGTGACATGCTCTAAATTTTCAACAGCTGTGTTGTCTTTAACATTCTTCTTCTGGGAACTGTGAGGAAGGATCCTCACAGTATGATAGTGGAGTCAAATCTGCTGTCCTGTTCTGCAAAATCCCTTTACCTCAAACAACTGTTGATCTTGATTGTACCAGGCTAACCTGCTGCTCAGGTAGTTGCTGTTTTTCTGGTGTTAAAGCCAAGTTTTAGGCCAGGATCTCCTATTGTTAGTGTTACGTAGTGAGCTGTAGATCTCTTCCTGTAATCCAGAAGAAAATTTGGAAGCTTATAGAAGTCTGAACACAGGCTGCCTTCATTGCACTGGAAAGGGCAGACAAACCTGTTCATCTGAGTTTTGTTACAGGAATAGAACTGTGAGGCACTAAAATCATAGGTGATGAAGTTACTTTCCCTTCCCAATCCTAGGGCAGAACTAGTGCAAGGACAGCAGCCCTACCTTGAGACTGGAGTGTTGCACATTAAACTGGCAGATTGAGCTGTGTTTTAAATAATTGACTCCGTCTCATCTACAGGTTGGTAGAGCAGGTCACTAGAACAGCACTAACTGAAAATGTTGTTGGGATTAAAGGTACCTTGGTCAAAGGAGTTAAAGATATTGTCTGCTCTAAATTTGTATTTTGATGTCATATGTTAACTTTTGCAAGTATCAGCAAAAATGTTACTCAACTTATGTCCTAAGAAATGAGGCTTTGTCTCTTCTGACCAGAGGCTGTTTGGTTGCTCTGTCAAGGCCATGCATTTTCCTTGGAGGAACAACTACTTTGACTCTGCAGCCAGAGCCTTACAGGCATTCAGCTGTTGCTTTGTGTAGTCCAGATCTTCTTTCCGAACTGATAGGGAAGCAGCAAATTAATTTTATCCTGAGTTGCACTGTGTTCTAATCATCTTGCTGACATTGGAGCATATCTACGGTAACTTCCTAGTCTGTTCTTGGGGCTGAGATCAGGTAGGCTGACTTGTTGGTACCACACCTGACCTCTGGCCTTTTCTCTTCACAGACTATGGGTGGAGACTTCTCTGGGAAAATACAGAATGCCTCAAAGGGCATATATGCCTTTGCCTGTAAGTTGATTCTTCTATAGATACAAAAATCAAATTAGTGCTTGTTTTTCTTAAATAGATAAGACCTGGTTTTGTATGGTTATTTAAAATGTGCCCAGTAGAAGACACATAAAGTATTTGTGTTTTCAGTAATAAGTGCTGGTGTTTGCAGGAGGCATGGCTAATTTTTTTTATTGGTTTCACAAAATATTTTCCCTCCAGCCTTTAAGATCCACACTTAACTCACCAAAAGATAACTTGTTTTTGAGGCAAGGAGACGACATGTTCTCTACTTTGGCATTTTCTGGGCTGAACCATTTAATTTTGATTCTTCTGCTTTGCTTGTGTCTCAGACCGAGGACGGTGTTTGGAAAAAAAACTGACTTGAATGCAACACAACTCCATCCATTTCTGATATAAAACTTGTTACACAAAAGGATGTATATGTCAGGTTTCTTCCTGTAAGCGTTAGATGCAAAAAACCTAGCACATACAAAATGATTTCAGAAAACATGCTTAGAAGCCTCCCCTTGATATACTGCCTAGAAAGCACCAAAACCCCTGACCTCTACCTTCCCTTTAGAAAGGCACGTTGTGAAAGCAGTCTGTGCAGCAAGGCAGCTGAAACAGAAGCAACTGTTGGCTGATCTCTGAGAAACAGTTATGACTGGCCCTGAAGGAGTCTTTGCTTTTCAGCTGAGTTTCAAAGTCTGAAGCCTAATTGTGAAAAGTTACAGTGGATCCAGCCACAGGCACAATTAATCTGGTACATTGTCTCCAAACCGCAGCAAAGCAGATGCTCAGGAATGCATGTTTCCTAGGCTTTCTGCTTGAAACACAAACACATGACTCCTTCAGGCCTGTCCAAAACAATAGCAGATCCCAGTGTTCCCCCAGAGCAGTAAGGATTGCTGTCTGTGGGTGACATTAGCAGTAGAAACTTCTGTATTCCCCTGTTTTCAGTCTCTGGATAAGGATGTTGCTGAATCTGTTCTCCAGATGGTAGCTCAGCACTGATTTTTCACAAGCATTTGTTTGGATGACTGTCATTCAGCTGCTACAGACACTGCCTTATGGCTGTGCAATATTTGAAAGCAGATCAAATAGCAACTAGAGTGTGTTTTAAACCAGTTAACTTCTGCCCTTCTTCACTAGCACAAGATGTCTTCCTCCTCCTAAGTCAGCCCAGGTACAGGAGTCAGAATCTGGAAGTCTATGTGACTTTCTTTGAAATATACAATGGAAAGGTAAGACTTTATTTTTAAATCTTGACCTGATTGCTTTGGTTGAATATTTCATAAGTAGCTGAGCCAAACTTACTATTTTCTATAGTTCTATGTATTCTATTGATCTTAGTGTGTGTGGAATTGAATTGGCAGGCTACGATAAAGGTGCTGTTTCTTTATAGTTTGTATAAAGACACTGCAAAATACTTCCAAGGAGACCTTGTTCAGATTTGCCTCAATCTCGTTGCCTGAAATATAGGTGTTTGACCTCTTGAATAAGAAGGCCAAGCTTCGAGTCCTGGAGGATGGCAAGCAGCAGGTCCAGGTTGTTGGTCTCCAAGAAAGACAAGTTGGCTGTGCTGAGGATGTCATCAGAATGATTGCGATTGGCAGTGCCTGCAGGTTTGGTGCCTTGAAACCACTAAGAGTGGTCATGTCCTCTTGTATCTCCACATCTAGAAAAAACATATGATGTCTGGTGCTGGTGCTTTGAGAGTTAAACAGAACCTTGTTTTTCCCAGTAACAGGCACCTCTGCATGAATTCCAGAAGGTGGTTACCCAATAATGGGGTGGGTTCAGCCTGGCTGCCATAAAGGAAAGTCAGAGCTCATCATTCATATGTCCTCATGTAACTCCAATGAGAGAAACTATTCACATGAGGACATGGCTGCCTTTGTGCTTTCTAGGAGTATCAGCTACTTTACAGGAATACAATTAGCTCCCTATGGGCTTGTCAGATCAAGTAACAGCAGCTGGCATCAACCACAGTTGCAAAAATGCTTTGGCTTAACTGCAGACCAGATGAGCTTATTCCAATGACAACAAAAATGCTGCATGTCATTCAGGAATCTTGTCTAAAGAATCCTTGAGAGCAGGTGCCAAGGGACAGCTGTAGGCTTGGCATATCATCCTGGCAGGAAAGGCTGTGGTTGGGGCAGCTCTGCCTTTGTACTGGTGTTTTTAACTGGGAGCTAAAACCTGTATTACCAAACCTTACCTGTTTCAGTTAAGTTGCAGCAGCTGTGGAAACATTACTAGGCAAATGAGAGCTCCTTGGCTTCTGTACTGCACTGCATGTGCAGATATGCACATCCTGAAAGCTCATTCAGCACTCTACTGTGCATCCTGTTTTGGCTGGCAATTCAGTCATGAACTCTTTTTTTAGCCTTGCTTTAGGACGACCTCCCCTCCCTTTCCCTCATCAGTAGGGATCCAGGTGGGACAGTGAACCTGCCAGCATTCTCAGAGAATAAATTACAATGAAGGTCACAGGCAGGTTTAACTTGAAATGCCAATCTGTGCCTTTGCAGTGATGGGACAGGTGCAGCTGCACAGCAGAGGTGAAGTGCCAAGCCAGCTTGGCTGGAGAAAGGGATTTACCATGACTGTAATGTGCTAGAACAGCTAATGCTGTTTAGTGGGAAGCTTGGCTGAGCTTACTATATAATGGCAGATGCATTAGGAAAATGACAGTGGCTGTGCTGAAGGTGTGACTTCCAGCTCCAAGTGCCTGTGAGGCATTAGCATCAGAAAGGCATTCCAGTGTAGGCTGGCTGAATTGAGCCAAGCAGCTTAAATAGCCTTACATCTCTATAACCAGGGTGCAGGTTCATATTTTTCACAGCAGTCCTGTGCTCTTGTATCAGAAGTAACTCCATAATTCACACAAACTTGAAGTATTAATGTGTGGGATAAAACCTGGGAGGTTAAACAATTTAATTGAATGGCTGCAGGTCTTGCCTAGTGCTGTCAGGACCCGTTGTCTCCCGTGACACAGTTCTAATGCTTGTTTGCCATCTTTGCTGTAGGACGTCTGGGCAGACTTTTGCAAATGCCAGCTCTTCACGGTCACACGCCTGCTTCCAAATCATACTGCGCCAAAGAGGACAACTGATTGGCAAATTTTCCTTGGTGGACCTGGCAGGAAATGAGAGGGGTGCAGACACAGCTAGTGCTGATCGGCAGACACGAATGGAAGGTGCAGAAATCAATAAGAGCTTGCTGGCTTTGAAGGTGAGCTAATAGGTCAGGGAGCAAGGAGTGATAATCCACGTATGGATTCTGTTCAACTCCGGGGTTATCAGGAAAAGAACAGCCAAGAAAATATTTAGTATGTGAGCAAACCTGAAAATGGGGTATACTTCCATTTAGAGTGTTTCCAGGAAAGCAGTGCAGACTTGTCAGGCCAGACACTGGTACAGCCTCATTCAAGTTGTCTTTTTTTTTTTTCACATATGATTTTTTTCACATACCTGCTGTCCTGTGACAGTCAAATACCTGGTGTATAATTTAAAGGCTATGAAGGACTACAGAGCAGTAGATGTGACCATTGTTCAGCCTGTTGGGTTCACCAGCAGCTGGTGGTTGATAGCTGGCAGAGCTGTCTGAGGAGAGATACCGATACTGCGTTCACAAGACTTATCTTTTCTTAGGAGTGTATCCGAGCTTTAGGGCAGAACAAGTCTCACACCCCTTTTCGGGAGAGCAAGCTGACCCAGGTGCTAAGAGACTCTTTCATAGGAACAAACTCAAGGACCTGTATGGTGAGTATGCATGTCAAACAAACTGCTTATGGGTTCTGCAATTTGACCAGTACCTGCACACTCTCCTAGAATGAGCAGATTTTGAAGTCAGAAAGCTTCAGATCTCTCAAAAAAAAAAAAAAAAGGAAAGTCATACAGTTTCTTCACAGAAACTTGCCCATGGTGACTGAGATAATAAATTGGTGAGCTATGCCCAGTTCCCATAGAAGCAGAGCTGCAGAAGACACTTTCATACAGTGAATCTGTAGGAGAGTCTGGTGTGCTCTCAAAGGACTTTTCTTCCTGTGGAGGGTGAATCACAGTGGGTGTACACAAAGCAAGTGGAAAGTTTGATATAGGGCTCCTGGCATGTCCAACAGAAGCTATAAAGAAAAATGGACTTTACAGACTGTGTCAACTCTGACCCTTTGTCCTAAAATATCCCAGCTGTGTGGTGAGATCTGTAGAACCATTAACATGAACAAAAGTCAGATGTGAGAGTCACTGAGGTTTCTGTTCTGTTTGCAGATAGCAATGATTTCTCCAGGCATGAATTCGTGTGAGTACACCTTAAACACGCTGAGATACGCTGACAGGTAATGGCCTTTCAGACCTGGGGATTCTAATCTTGCTGCAAAAGGTGTTTTGGCTGCTTTTACTCTGACCTTTGGAATCTCAAGTTCTTTTGTATTGTTTGTAATGGCAACCTGGAGGTTGGTTGTTAGGAGCAAATTATCTTAGAGCTGTCACATGAAACTAACCTGGGTGTTTGCTGTGTGAGACACAACAGAGATGTGTAAAACCATGAGTAATGCCTCCTTTCCTCAGAGGAGTCTAATCTCATGGTAGACTCTGGACTACCCTGGTTCTTGTAGGGAGTTTCCTCTGTCCTGAATGGTTACCTCCGTGCCCTTTACTTTTTGTAGTACTTGGGGTCCTGTCTGTAAGGATGTGCTAAGAATGTGTGTCACAAATGAGTGTTTAGGTTACTCGAAGAATCACTGGCAAAGGTATCGGTAAAAGCAGGTTTAAAAATAAAGTGAAAGTACAACATTGTTTGTTGGCAAAGTTCACTCTACTACTTACTAGGCAGTAGGCAGTTAAAGCACACAGAGAAGAATCAGACTAAAATCAACCTAAAATGATCTACATGGAGGCTGGGGAATGGAAAAAGGGGTAAGGATGGGAAAACAGTAAGGATAAAAAGGAATAAGGAAGACCCTCCTGCTGAGTCACAAGGTTCAGAGTGGACCCCCTTGCCAAGCTTAGCCCTGGACTTAACCAATGGTTTAAGTCTTAAGATTCAACCACACTTAATCCATAGCCTAATTGAAACAATTTAACAAAAGATTCTATAAAATTTACTCTAAGCACAACAATAACTCACAGGCCTAACTTACTTATGAATCTAATGTACTTAAGAATCTAAGAGAGCAACCTTCACAGTATATTTGCTAAAGCACACTGGCACACACTCTGACCTGAGGGACTGTGTACAAGGTGTATGTACCACCTGCTGTGAAGGGGCTTCAGTCCGAGCTCAAGTGGTGTGTGACTGCCAGAGTAGATGGTTGGACAGGAAAGTTTTTCCTTAATGCAAACGTCTCTTGGCTTTCCTTCCCATAGTCTTTGGGGGTATCTGCCCACGTGAGCTTGTTTGGGGGGTGGTAATGTGCAGTGTTTTAAGTGCAGCTGAATGTCTCTTGCTGAGCACTGACTGATTGGAGCAGCTACTTTGTGATGCTGTAGCTGAGAAACTGCTGGAAGAAGAATTTGAGTGACAAATCTTCTTGTTGCAGAGTGAAAGAGCTCAGCCCTCATGATGGAGGTAGTGACATGCAGAATCAGATGGAGACTGAGGAAATGGAGACTGGTGGAGAAGGCTTGGGTCTTCAATACAGTGTACGTGTGTGCAGTGGGCTGAAGAGAACTCAAAGCTGGGAAAAACTTGCTGTTCTTACGTGTGCTGTTTCTTTCAGTTCTCCAAGGATGAGGAGGAAGATCTCTCTCCCCACATGTTCAACTATCGTGAGGCTATGACTCAAGTTAGTGAACGGGAGGAGAAGGTTGTAGAACAGCTTAGAGAACTGAGACAGGTATGTGGAAGTGGCAAGCCCAGCCCAGGCTGCCTTCTACATGTTGATAGCAGCTTGCCTTGTCTGAGCCAAGTGCTGCTGGGGAGGCTCTAGGCTGCAATGTACAGTGCTGTTACTTTTTCCTCACCACCAACTTTTTCCTCTGGTTTCCTGCCCAACTGGTTAAACTGGGGTGTTTCAGTGCTTTTTGGCCTGCTGGATCCTCTTCCTCTCCAACTAGCAACTTCTACTTGTTGCTAATGAGCACTGACTGCTCCTGCTCTGCAGAAGCTCAGCTCTGTTGGCTGGAGTGCCAGATGTGAAGCAACTAATTGAATTTCCAGAAAGTCAACTTCTCATTACTGTTATCCCTGTAAATATAGAGAATGATGACAATGATGAGTGAAGTTGACTACCTCCTGGGAATCACAGAGAAACCCGACTATGATCTCGAGACCTTTGTGAGCAGAGCTAAGTACTTCGTAGAGGACGGCTCAAGAAATTTCCTCAGCGTTAGAGGTATGTGAGTGCCTGTCTCTGACTAGCACTGTCACTAATGCTTTTCCAAAGACCTGAAAGTAACCCCAGCATACCTTTGAGGGTTTGAGCACCCAGTCCTTCTGCATAGCTCTCAGCTCTGCTGAAAGGGATAGCTGGGCTGGGAAACTCAGCTTCCAGGTCAGTCACCCTGTCACTCCTATCTTCCTTTACAGAAACACTGGATGCCCTGGGGGCTGCCATGCAACTGGAGGAGCAAGCTAGCAAGCAGATAAGAAGGCAGAGGCCTTAGTCATTACAGCAAAATCTGGTTCACAAGCAGTCTTTCACGCACTTGTCTTGTCTTGCATGTCTGTCAGTGGTTTGTGTCAGTCGTTTTAAATGTGGTAGAGTGTCTGCAGGTCACGTGTGCCCAAGGGCAGTGAACACGGCAGCCTTTTTCTCCATGGCCTGTATCAGGGGACTCAGCAAAGTGCTAAAATGCACTCACTACAAGGCTTGGGGAGGAAGCCTGAGGGTCTGCAGTCTCTGCCTGAGAGATGCCTGGCATCTGGCCTTTTGCTGGTGACAGTGGTGTCCCCTAATAGAACTAACACATGTATAGTACATAACCTTTCCAGATGTGCTTGAAGCACTGCAAAAGTGTTGCAAGTTTTGCTTTTCTAGAAACAAAATGGACTATGTGATTGTAAAACTCAGTATTTTAAGAAGTTGAATAAATAAATGTTCTTGGATTTAATTATCTTCTGTCCTATAAAATATATTTCTTGCTGATTTTGGTAAAGTCTAACAGCCCTAAAGACTGGCTGGTTGTATAGAGAGGCTGATTTCTTGGATGAAGTTTTTTTCCAAAGTCTTTATACTTGTAATGTTTACATAAAAATCACTTGAAATAAGTTTTGTCTCTTAATTTTGAGATCTTGCTGGGTAGAACTTGCCTAACATGGGGGAAGCTAGTTTAGAGGGTACCTATCCTCCTATATAGTGAGTGGCTCAGCTATTTTATCAGGTAAGTAGGAAGGGCCCTATGAGACTCGTTTGTACCACTGGAGCTTATGTAGGTTTTGAAGATAGTCACAGGATCTTATTTTATATTTCTTCATGTTTCCCATTTTATGCCACATAAAATACACAAAGATGTTCAGCAGCCCCCCAAAATCTGTATTTGAGGGCAGAAGTGCAAAGCTGGGCCCTGGCCCATGTGTGCAGTCTGGGTACTGGTGGGTGTATACACCCTGTCCTCTGGGAAAGAGCAGGTTGGGGAGATAGATGTGAGACATGTGCTGCTGCCTGCTCTTTCCTATTTGTTCAGCTCAGGCCAGGGGTTGTCTTGGAAAGAACAAAACAGGCCTGTAGGCTCTAGGTTCAGCAACATTGGATGCAGCTATGCAAGCATCAGATCACAAGGGGAGCCTTCTACTACTATTCCCTCTTTGAGCTGTCTTCTCCCTCTGAAAGTTAAGGGTGTAATTTCAGTGACAGTGCATCCAGCTCTGCACTCACCTTCTCTGGACTGCATCCTTGCCATGTCTCTGGGGATGCTGACTAGAGGGGAGGCCAGTTATTCAGTCTGGACTGGATCCATTTTTGTGTGCCAGGTTTCAGGACGGGCCTGGAAAAGACAGCAAAAGATCTTTGTGGGATGTGGGCAAGCAGTAGTCATAAGCAGCTAAAGAAGGAATCCCTCAACCCCAACAGGATCCTTCTCCACAGCTGGGGAACTTTGTGATGAGCAGTTTAGATACTGGGGGCAGTGTGGGGCTGAGCACTCTGAAGGTTTCTGAACGGTCAAAGCTGACCTGGATCTGGGCTCTGCCTGCATCATACTCATATGGCACATCCAGAGTAAAAGAGCTGTTATGCCCTACTGAGTCTGGACTCAGTAGGGATTACCCAGCCCTTCTCTGTGATGCCTGGGTGCAAGAAACAAAGTATTGCCCCTTGTTTGTTCTACCTCCCCACCCTGGACTTAATATTGTTTACTAATCTGTATATCTAATGCAGGAGCCAGAGACCTGATTTCTAGGCCATCATGCCCCTACCCTGGATGGGGGAAGACGCACACAACAAATGGAGTCTGGGCCTCTTGGTGCAACCCTAATTGAAAATGCTGTGTCCAGCCCTAGTGGCACCAACAGATAGGAAGAAGAGTCCCAAAATAAACAAGAAATGTTTGGCTGTGCATGGATTAGCAATCACTGTTTAATGATTGGCAAGAGCTTCCTAGTGTTCATTGAAGTCTGGCAAGTTTCTTGTGTGACCAAAAAGAACACAGGATTCAAACACCACCACTGTTACTTCTGCATAGACTGGAAGACTCTCCATGAATGTCTCCCTACCCACCAAGAGTTTTCTGTCATCTGCTTTTGCAGGAAAAGTGTTCTGACAGCACTATCTTGTGGACACTATGGGAAATTCACACTGAATGAACAGATTTTAGCATAAATTGCTGACTTTCCTTAAGTATTCTGCAGTCAGTTGTGGACACTAGGTTTTCTAATGGGTGGCCGATGTCAAAAAAGGGTGTTGCACAGGTAATGTGGAGAATACAGGGGCCACGAGCAATGCAGCACCATTCAGCCCTGTGTGGGACCTAGATTGCTTCTAGGCCCAGCCATAGGAGGTGACAGCATGCAAGGCCAGAGCAGACTTCACATCTCCCTGTAAATAAAACTTCAAGCCAGCTCCAGTGTCAGTAGCAGGGAGCATCTGAGCAATGCTACCTGCAGGCAGCAACTCTGCCCCATTCCTGAACACACTCACCCCTGAGCAGCTTTGTGCTGGAGAGCTGGCACAGCTGGGGTACTCAGCCCAGGGAGCAATGCCAGAAAGAGGGGTGAACCCTCTCCGGGAGGAACATGTCCCAGTCCTTTCCTACCCAAAGGAAGCCAAGTCTCTAAGGTCCCTTCCATGGTCCTGTAAATTTTGCTCCAATGTCTCACTCAGTGACTTTTGTGGCAGCCAGGGTGAGCCCTGCAGAAGATGAGGGACCCTGAGAGAAACACCCTGCTGGTTGCCCTGGCTGGTCACAGAGAGCTGTGTGCTTGGGGACCGTGGTGAACTATTGTACCTTTGGCAGTCTCGTCGCAGCAGGTAAACGCTTTCCTCCTGGGAGGGGTTAATAACGAACCAGGACTTGAGCAGGGTGAGAGATGCATAAATGGACGACACGGCCCCGGTGACGGATGGTGGAGCAGCAGGAGTAAGAACCTCCATCACAAAAACATAGCCCCATGACAATCACATTTAGAGCTCTATTTTTTTCACATGTAGGGATAGCTCCACCGAAATGGAGCCTCAAAAAATTATTCGACACTCGTACTTGTTCCTCTCCACGGAAATCTTTAGTAAAAGGCGAAAGATTTATACGATCTGAAGAGAAACCAGAGTATGCCCTAACTTTCCCCCCTGCACATACGTAGTCTCAACTGTCTCTCTATAGCTCATGGCGACCCCGCGACCCCCCGGTTCCACCCTCCGCTTCCCCGGCCCGTTCACCCGGCAGGGACTGGCCCGGTCCCGCACCGGGACCAGCGGCCCCAGAGAGCGGCGGCACCGAAAGGCTTTACCGGGGCTGCGGTACCGGGCGCGGTGCACCCTGGGAGGGCAAATGAATGAATACTAATGATGCCGCGCGCTCCGGCGGGAGGGGGTTTCGGGATACGTGGCCGGGAGCTCCTGAGCTCGCCCTTCACCCCCGCCACACTTGCCCAGGCCAGCCACGGCCTGCCCCAGAGTGCCCAAGGTGGGTACACAGATCCTGCTTTCCTAATCCAGGTGCACAGAGCGCAGCACGCCCAGCACGGGCTCGTCGAGGGCACAGGGCACCTCTCCCACCATGTCCTGGGGAGAAAGGGCAGAGTGACAGGGACAGCCTTCACACAGTTCTCCAGGCAGTTCTCTTCCAGACACTGGGGCTGCTCAGTGCAGCCCCAGTGCCAGGGAGACGCACACAGCTCCTGTCTGGGCAGGAAGGATTGGCACAGATGCAAACACTTCCCATTTCTCCCCACAAGGCTCAGTACTCACCTGCACGACCCTGAGCATCAGCAGAGCCCGTGCTGGGCCTGTGGAGAGGTACAGAGCAGCACGGGTACAAGGTAGACCTGGTTCTGGTACTTGGGATTGCCATGGCCTGAAGAGTCCAGCAGAACCTGTGTGTCTTCTTGACCCTCTGCTTTGTTGAAAGAGGCCAAGAACTTGGTGAGGTCTGGTACCCCTATGCAGAGAAAGAGATGCCAACTCATGTGCCTGGAGGAGAATAAGTCACCCATCTCAGCTGTTTCACTGCCACCCCAAGAGAACCCAGNGGAGGTGCTAATGAGGAAGAGGAGGAGGAGGAGGCGCGGGCGGAGAGGTGTGGGTGAACTCCGTGGGCACCAGCCCCAGTCCTGGAGCAGATCCCTTCTCCCCACGGTACGGATCGCGAGGGATCATTTCCTCCGCGGCTCCGCATCGCAACTTTGTAACCCGACAATCACTCTCACCGCGCTGAACGCGTGTGTGAAAGATATTTAAATAAGCTCTCTCTGTTTTTAACCAAAATAGGGGCAGCTCCATCAAAATGGAGCCTCAAAAAATTTCTTGACACTCGTACTCGTTCCTCTCCACGGAAATCTTTAGTAAAAGGCGAAAGATTTATACGATCTGAAGAGAAACCAGAGCATACAGATCATATTTCCCGCACATGCACCCCCCCCACGACGCTGCCCCAGAGGACACGGCGACCCTCCCTCCCCTCCCCTGCCGCCTCCCCCAGCTCGGCCCCAGCTCCCCGCCCGTTCCACACCCCTGCCCGCCCCAGCCCCGGCCGGGCTCGGAGGGGCGGCTGTCGGCGGGACCGGCCCGGCGCTGCCCCCACTGCACCCCGGGTATGCTGATCGCGCCGTGCTGGGGAGGCCACGCCCGGGGCTACCTGCCCTGCTGGGGTGGGCCGGGCCCGGCGGGGACAGCGAAGGGAAGCGGACGGGGATGCTGGAGGAGCCCGGCTCCGGTCGCACGGTTTCCTCGGCAGCGCGGCGCAGAGGCTGAAAGTCGGCTCCGGGAGAGGCCGCCGTACGCCTCTGCCACGGACCGAAGGGAGGGGGTCGCGGTAACAACTGGGCTCCTCCGGGATCCTCCCAGGTCGCGCCAACAGCGCCGGAGCGGGGGCCCGGGC
The DNA here is from genome assembly GCF_001604755.1 of Lepidothrix coronata. Classification (NCBI taxonomy): domain Eukaryota; kingdom Metazoa; phylum Chordata; class Aves; order Passeriformes; family Pipridae; genus Lepidothrix; species Lepidothrix coronata. The sequence goes on from NW_016690292.1 coordinate 1,709,537, forward strand.
GGGGCTGGAGCGCCCGGACAGCGGGGCAGGTTCCCGGCTGGCCGCTTCTCCTGGAGCCCGAATGCAGCCGCTGCGCTGCTCCGCCCCGAGCCCCCCCGGTCGCTGCCCAAGTTCTAATGGGACAGGGGTGATGAGGGGGCTGCCCCGGCCGGGGCACGGGCGCTGCGGAGAGACTGAGTACCGGGGTCAGGGTGAGCACCGGCGCGGAACCGACCCCGCAGCAGACACCGCTCCTACCGCTGGAAAGGGTGATAACTGTCCCTGTCGGCACTACAACCCTACAAACTGAGTCCAAATCTAATACAATTCTCTACCGATATTAGTTTTTCTATTTTTAACCAGAACAGGGTCAGCTCCACCGAAATGGAGCCTCAAAAAATTATTCGACACTCGTACTTGTTCCTCTCCACGGAAATCTTTAGTAAAAGGCGAAAGATTTATACGATCTGAAGAGAAACCAGAGTATGCCCTAACTTTCCCCCCTGCACATACGTAGTCTCAACTGTCTCTCTATAGCTCATGGCGACCCCGCGACCCCCCGGTTCCACCCTCCGCTTCCCCGGCCCGTTCACCCGGCAGGGACTGGCCCGGTCCCGCACCGGGACCAGCGGCCCCAGAGAGCGGCGGCACCGAAAGGCTTTACCGGGGCTGCGGTACCGGGCGCGGTGCACCCTGGGAGGGCAAATGAATGAATACTAATGATGCCGCGCGCTCCGGCGGGAGGGGGTTTCGGGATACGTGGCCGGGAGCTCCTGAGCTCGCCCTTCACCCCCGCCACACTTGCCCAGGCCAGCCACGGCCTGCCCCAGAGTGCCCAAGGTGGGTACACAGATCCTGCTTTCCTAATCCAGGTGCACAGAGCGCAGCACGCCCAGCACGGGCTCGTCGAGGGCACAGGGCACCTCTCCCACCATGTCCTGGGGAGAAAGGGCAGAGTGACAGGGACAGCCTTCACACAGTTCTCCAGGCAGTTCTCTTCCAGACACTGGGGCTGCTCAGTGCAGCCCCAGTGCCAGGGAGACGCACACAGCTCCTGTCTGGGCAGGAAGGATTGGCACAGATGCAAACACTTCCCATTTCTCCCCACAAGGCTCAGTACTCACCTGCACGACCCTGAGCATCAGCAGAGCCCGTGCTGGGCCTGTGGAGAGGTACAGAGCAGCACGGGTACAAGGTAGACCTGGTTCTGGTACTTGGGATTGCCATGGCCTGAAGAGTCCAGCAGAACCTGTGTGTCTTCTTGACCCTCTGCTTTGTTGGAAGAGGCCAAGAACTTGGTGAGGTCTGGTACCCCTATGCAGAGAAAGAGATGCCAACTCATGTGCCTGGAGGAGAATAAGTCACCCATCTCAGCTGTTTCACTGCCACCCCAAGAGAACCCAGCATCACATCCCACTGGGAGTGTGGCTCAAAGAGCCAGGAAAAAAAATTCTCTGCCCTTGTCAGGAGCCATGCCATAAACTGGAAAAACAGCTGGCAAAATTCTCAGCTGGTTTAGGTGGCCAAGGAAGGCCCTTCTGCGCGTGTTTACGGAAGCAGAGTCTGGCACTGGAATGCCAAACAGAGCTGCTAAGGATCCCGCTGCTGATCCTACTGCTTCGTCTTTATTGGAGGAAGCTGTGACAGCATGTATCACCCCATGGCCTCTGACAACATCCTCCAACTACAGAACTAACAGGGTTTGGCTTCCACTGGCAAGGAGAAAAAAACGGGAAAAAAATGTTGTAATGCTCTTTCAAAGATAGGAGCTGCAAAACCCTCCCACCCCAGAGGGGAACTCTGGGAAAGTTTGCAGTAGGTGAACACTGCAGGTAAGAATAGAAACTGTTTTGTGGTTTTAACGGGAGGAATTGCAGCCAGCAGGGCAGCAATATTGTGCCAATATGACTGTGAAGAAAGTGAGCTTGTTAAAAAATGAGAGGGGATGAAATGCAGGCACTCAACAATAGCTGAGACTCTGAACTCCTTCCAGCCAGACCAGCGCTGCAGTGATCTGCCATCTGCAGGTGGAGGGGTGGGAGTGGCTCAGCACAGCAAGGAACCCCGGGGGTCAGAGGTCAGGGAGAACATCCTTGCCTGAATTAAAACAATTCCTATATAGATGGATGCTGCCTACTGTAGCTTTCGCAAATGAGCTCCTTATACTCCCTACCAGCATCTGCAGTGAGTGGCAGCAGCTTTACAGATTCTTCTTTCAGGTGGTTCAGCCTCGGTATTTCCAGGGGAATTGAGGCACCTCCGATCTCCAGAAATTCAGTAAGGTATCTGTGGCTTCAAGGATAGAGGGAACAAAGCCAGAAGTGTCTCCTGCCTTGGAGCCCATCTTCCTCTGCCAGCAGGCCGTGCTCCTGGGAGCCATCACCTCCTGCCTCGCTGCAGCAGATGGAGGTCTGAACTGGGCACTGTCTCTTGCAAGAGAGCATGGATCTTCCTCTCACAGGCAGGCAGAGGCAGCACGCTCATCCCAGTGCAAGACAAACACTAATTCTACATTCCTCAGAGACAGGTTACATGGCTTTCCTTTCAATTTCATCTTTAGATAGCCAGGTTGTTTTTCAGACCTGCAGAACACGGCTGGATATGAATGTCTCCATGCAGAGCTTATTCTTTAAACTAATTTTTGGTAGAGAACTTGCCCCTCTTCTCCATCTCACTACCACACAGCACCTCCAGCTGTCTGAGGAAACAGATATGCCATCCTGAGCCATGCTGTTAGGTGAGCCAGGAACAAACTGGCTCCCTGGGAGAACTCCGGCTCCAGCTCTTGTTCTGCCTTCCTTTTAATGAAAATGTCCAGGATGCAGCTTCGAGCAACTTTGTGGGCACTATCCCATTCATGCAAGAAAACCATGAGCTTCCTGATGGCTTCTTGCTCTGACAGAAGTCAGGATCTCTTCTGCCTAGAGAAAAATAAGAAAGAAGTTTAAAAAGGGCTGTGAAGATAGAGGAAGGCCGTACTAAGGAATTACTATCAAAATCACATTTAAAATCTCTGGCAAATAATACTAAAGCTCTTACTAACCATTAATTTAATCTCATTTTCCCTTATACTCATGTCATAGATAGGAAAACTGAGGCAAAAGGAGAGTTCCCAGTATGTCTGAAGCTGCACAATGAATCTGTGACAGACTTGAGATTATTTTCCGGGGCAGGTGGTTTCACTACAGGAGCTCTCTTCTCTGCTCTGTTAATAAAGTCATTTTGATGTTTCCCATTACCCCAGCCCTGGTTTCTCACTAGCCTCATGATATGAACACTGCATCTCGTATCTGACCTGCCAGGGAATAAATAGGGTGAAATGAGAGCAGAAATAGGTATGGATTTATGGGGAGTGACAGGGTCAAGGGGGCTATAAATGCCTCTTAGCGAAGCAGTGCAGCCCTCACTCACGTGCTGGAGTGACAGTCATCTGGACTGGGCCCACATCCACCCCAGGAATATGTGCCTGGCCTTGGCAGGAAGAGTGCTTTGGCACCCTTTGACGTGACAGACATTTACTCGGGTTTTTTCCTGACTAATTTCCCAGGCATGTTTTTAAACAATCTAAGAAAAGCTAAAATGATAAAAGCTACAGGCAAGAAGGCAGAAACCCCAGAAACATCCTGTGTCAGCACTTCCTTCCATCCCTTCACACAGGTGTTAAATAAAGCAACCCACATCTTGCCAAATTTCTTTGGCACACTTTTGGCTCAGTAAGGTAACCCCTATTCCAGCTTGACACATGTGAAGGTGTACTTTGTAGGGAGGTGAAATGTCAGGGATCAAGCTCTCCATTTGCTCAGGTAGGTGGCAATCCCACCGCTGTGTATGTGTTTGGCTGGAGGACGCTGACCAGTCCCAAGGAGTTAGACACCAGGATCTGTGTCCACACACAGATACAGAAGGAGGGATAAGGTTGCCAACAGCTGCATTGACACAGGTGCCTTGTCCTCCACCAATCTCTATCAACATGCCTAAGGATAAGAAAGGAGTTCTCACCTTGTCTAATGCACTTCTTGGACTTCCTGCCCAAGAAAAGCACCATTTTAGGTTTAAGTGTGGTTTAGGAGAAAAAAAGCTAGAACGACACACAGTCTTTGGATTTCAGAACAAGGAGTTTCTTTCAATGTAATACAAATCACCAAGATTACCAATTCCCTAGCTACAAAATTCTTAAGTCCTTTCTCCTGGAATCTGGAGCAAAATTCCAAAGCAGCTCCAAAATATCCCCAAGATACTTGCTCAAAAGTAACTTTTTATTCCTATTATCGGAGCCAGACTGAAAACAGTGACTAAGAGGTGAACATGTATCTCAGAACCTGAAAACAAACAAACAAACAAAGTCTTTAAGGAACAATGTTTAAGAATTAAGATGAGATGAAATTTCATTTGGGAATTTACGGTCTGTGCTCTGTAAGGAGTCTGTGTCCTTGGCAGGGCGTTTTCAGGACCTCCTTTGAGGGGAAGCAGGTTTAAAATAAATCCATTTTCCCAAAATAGTTGTGATTGAAAATGTTATTAGCCATAACAAATGTTAGTGCTGACAGGAGAATGGCCTGTTAGGGGCCTCGGCTGAAACAGTCAAGTGAAAGTCATATTTCACATTATTGCAAGCATTTTCCTGTGATTTACAGAATATTTGTGAAACATTACTTACAAGGCATATGATTGATATTGAGGGAACAGCTCATGTGTAGGGGGAATCTGTATTTCACAGAGACTGTTTGCATGAAATTTACAGTCCCATAAAGTGCTCCTCTGTCCTCAACAGAGATCTAGTTAAAAGAACTTTACAGTCTGAAACATCCCAAAATTGATTCTAAATTAACATTTCTGTATTTATGTTTAAGATGCTGGTGGTGTACTGCTATCCCATTTTTATTATAAAGCTGCAGTAACCCTCCCACTCTTCAGAAATACGAGCACCAGCCTCTGGACGTGAGGATTTTAGTGATACAAAGGGCTTGCCTATGGATCAATGGAAAAAAAAGAGGAGTTTGAAACAGTGATGACATGGGGCTTCAGAGGATACAGTGGTTACTCTGGCTGCTATAATCACAGCATCTGCTGACACAGTAGTCTTTAAGCCAACATTGCAAAGTACCCTGAAAATGTGCATTAATATTGTTATTATGATCATTTTACATATGGGAACATACAGACACAGGGAAGTTAAATGGCTTGCCTGAGTCGATTGTCAGTGCTAGCATCAGCACGTAACTCCTGTTTGTTGGCTTCAAACTCTGCTCTCCACAGTGCTGGGCTGCCACCCAGTCCATTGGACCTAATAATCAAAACAAGGCTGGGTCAGGGCAGGGCTTTATTCCTGCCAAGAAAAACACCAGTGATTTAGGAACTGGCCCTGGCAATTCAGCAGTTCTTTACGTCCAGAGTGCTGCTAAATCATCAGTTTGAGATCAAAAGGCAGGCTGATGCTGCGTCAGCCTCAGTCCGAGTGCGAGGTGCCAGCGACTGATCGCCTTGGACTCGTGGAACGATAGAGTAACAGTGATTTGGTGTTGCAACATCGAGGTTGTGCCCAGCCTCAAGCAGAACTTAGAGCTTCTGTTTCCCCTGCAGGTTTCACCCTCTCCTGGCACACCTCAAGTCCCCCACCACCCTCCTCATGCACAATGCACCTTCCTCAGTGTACCCCACTGTACCCAGCCCCTACCACCCCACAGTCCCGCCGGCCCCTCTCTCACTGTCCGTCCTGGCCCCCAGCCCCACTGCTAATGCAGCCACAGCCCCAAACGCAGCCCTGCACGGCCTCACCCCGCTGCCCTGACCCTGCTTCCATCCCGCCCCTGCCCCGCCTGACCCATGGCAGCCCCAGCATTCCCCGCCCCAGCCCACCATCCCACAGGCCCGATCCAGCCCAACCACAGGCCCTGCGCTCCCTCACACCCCAAACCCCACGTCGGGCCCTCACACGCTCCCTGACGCCCGTGCCCAGCCCCTGCGTCGCCCCTCCTGACTCAAACGCCCAGCTCAGGCCCACAGCGCCGCTCAGCCCCTACACTCTATTCCCAGTCCCCTTGAGTGTGATCCCCACTCCAGGTCCAACCATTCCCCCCATCCCGGCCCCGCAGCCCCTCACTGCCCTCCATCCCCGGGGGGCGGTTACCTCGCACAATAACTGACACGCAGCCGCACCAATCGCCGCCTTTCTTTCCCGCCCGCGGCCCAATGGGCGCTCAGTGGGCGGGGCGCCAGGCCCGACGCTAAGGGCGTTGCTAAGGAAGTGGGGGGCGGGGATGGGGCAAGGCCAGCGGGGAGGCGGGGCGGGCGCTTTCCCTTCCCATTGGCTGCGGGGAGGAGATGGGCGGGGCTTCCGGCGAGGGCGGAAGCGGCGGCGGGGGCGCGGCGAGCTCGACCATGGGCGCCCACGGGCTGGAGGCGGCCGTGGTGGAGCTGCAGCCGGGACCGGGACCGGGACAGGACCAGGACCGCGGTGCGAGCGGGACCGGGACAGCAGGGACAGCAGGGACTGGGGGAACCCTGGGGGGCGCGGGCTTGGGGGGACCCTGAGGGGGGGTGCCGTAGCAGGTGTGTGGCAGTGAGGGCAGGGCAGGGCAGGACGCTTCGCTTTCCCCCTTGGAACAGCGGGGCACGGCAGCCCGTGGTGCCCCCGGGAGGAGGGCTTTCGCCTCCCTGTAGGGATCTGCTCTGCGCTGGCTGTGCGTCACTGGAGAGCGGTGGGAGCTGCGGGGGCTGAAGCGGCGCTGTCCTGCCGAGCAGGGCCCCGCGGGTCACCGGGCTGAGGCCGCACTCGCGGCCAGCGGGCGGATCGAGCTAATGCCCGCTCCCACATTGCATTTAAACTGTATTGACCAGGCAGTCTGCCGTGAGCTCCGGCTCGGGCAGACCGGAGGGGCGTTATGTTAAAACTTGTGATTAGTTTCAGAAAGCAGCGCGGAGAGAGGGCACGCAGAGCGCCAGCCTGTGGTGATCCTGCTGGGCTGGGCGGGCTGCCAGGACAAATACCTGGCCAAATACAGCGCAATCTACAGCCAGAAGGTGAGTAGCTTGTCTGTGTTTTTGTGGCACTGCCTCTTTTCTGCGTGTTGGTAAAGTCGCTCTGAAGCCTCTCTCGATCTGCAGAGTCATGGGGAGGGAGTGGCGAGTTCTCCTGTCGTTGAAAGCTCCTTATCTCCCGGAGCCCAGGCAGTGTTATCTAACAGCTGCTGATGTCACCTTCCTGTGTGCAGCTGAGACAAAAATACTTCCTTGGAGAAACTTTCAGCTGCTCTGTGAATCACTGAAGTATTTTAAGGCTTTTAAAGTTGTGGGATTATTCAGGAATGACGTGAACTCTGTTAGTTTTCCAGGCAGGTAAACATGCAGGGAAAGATCCTGCATTTACTGCTTGCTGTTAGGCCACAGCACAGTCTTGGCAAGGCTGGGCACTGACAGAGCACATCGGCATCTGTCGCCCCTTTGGCTCTTCCTTCCTGTGAAAATGATTCATGTAAATGTTGTAATCTAAATTAATTTTATCCTGCCTCTGAAACACCCATCCTGTGATAGTCATAGCTTCTCACTGGGAGCTCCTGGTGTTTGAACTAGGGAGGTCCATTCTACTGCCAGTTCCCTAAGTTTTGATATTTTCCTTTCTAATGCTGTATTTTACTGGAATGACCCCATCTCATAGTGTGAGGACCCAGTGAAACACTAGATTCTTTTTTTTTATTGGTCAGCATACAAGGAATCCTGTATCTATCCAAATCTGTTTCAGCTATAGGTGGTAAAGTTTGTACATTAACAAGTCTGTTGTTGATGTGTGGAGTGCAGGAGTCATTAATTGGCTCGATCTAGTGAAGAATTAATTCTTAAGTGGCTGCTATGACTAAGAGATGCTGCAGAGCAGATGAGAAGTACATTTCAGGGCAGCATGACAACTTCTTGGAAGATCAGAAAGGTCATAGAAAGGGGAAAGGAGAGAAGGGGTTTTCATAGCTCCCTAAGAGGTAGTGACAGTAACCATGGCAAGATGGTTGAGAAGACTTTGATTTAAGAACTTGGTATTCTCCTCTTCCTTCTGCACTGCTTAGGGAGCTCTGGGAGGGAGGGCTGTCTGGGTGGCTTCACCTTGTGTTTGTCACTGTGTAATGTCAGTGAGCTTAGGTGACAGAAAAGACCTAAAGCATTTATAGATGTGGTTCCATCTGTTCTATTTAGAAAATCCTCCATGATCCTGTTTGCTGTGCAAGGCTTTCAGTGTAAAGGCAGCTGCTCAGGAGTTCTGAGTCTCTGAGCCAGAGCTCTTCTGTTGCACAGCTGGAACGTTTCAGGAAGGTTTACAAAAATCCTGTCAGTGAGTCTCAGAGACAGCTGCAAACAAGTGCTACCCAAGGAGAGGACAAAATTCCTCCTCCTTATTGTATTTGTTTCAATGTCATGAGCTGGATGTGCACCACATTCTTACCAAAATGGCTGATACTGAAGGTCTGTGAATCAGAGAGATGGTTTTCTCCTCCTGAGTGAGGACTAACACTCATGTAAGTGGGTGGCAGTGTCCTCAGGGGCCGTGCCATTAGTGCAAGATTCGAAAGGATCTCAGACATCAGCAAAGCCAGGCTTCTGCCTCCGCAGAGACCTTTTCATAACAGTGTTATGATTATGTAATGTTGTGATTAATGTAATCCTGTTCATATCAGTGCCTTGCTGCTGACTCTAAAGACTTTCTTCTGGCCCTGTGGTTTCTGTTGGAAACCTGTCCCAAATTTTTGCATTCTTTGTACTGATGCTTGCCTACATCATGTAATTTACAGCACAGCCTAAATGTGTTTGGGGTCTCTTTCTGTTCTTAGGGGTGCACTGTCATCCGCTACACGGCTCCATGGAGGATGATATTCTTCTCTGAGAGCTTTGGCATCAAATCGCTCCAGACCCCAGCCAGGCGACTCCTGGAGCTACTCTTTCACTACAGGGTTGAAGACAGACCGGTTCTTTTCCATGTTTTCAGCAATGGTGGTGTCATGCTGTACCGTTACATCATCGAGGCGCTCCGCACCCACAAGCCGTTCCAGAACCTCAGAGTAGCAGGCACCATTTTCGACAGCACCCCTGGCAGAAGAAACTTGGTAGGAGCCCTTCGAGCCCTGGCAATTGTCTTGGTCTCCATGAACGTGCTGCTCAAGTATTTCCTCCTGCTCACCTTTGCCACTGGAGCCGTTGTGCTGCGGGTGCTGCTGTACCCCCTGACCCGCTTCGTCCACGAGAGCCACTACGACGCCCTGCTGAAGGCGCCCTCGCGCTGGCCCGAGCTCTACCTCTACTCCCAGGCCGATGCCATCATCAAGGCCAGCGAGGTGAAGCACATGGCTGACACCAGGCAGCAGCTCGGTGTCCCCGTGAAAGCCGTGGACTTCTCGGACTCGCCCCACGTCAGCCACATGCGGGTGTATCCCACCTACTACAGTAGCCTCTGCGTGACCTTCCTGTCTGACTGTGTGCAGGGCTCACCTCCCTAGCGCTGCAATGACCTGCGCTGTTTGCTTTGCTCAGCTTGTAAGGGAAATTGTCACCCCCTTTACCTTTGTGTCTTTGAAGGGAGGAAAGTAGAGACTTCTTGTTTGGTTTGGTTTGGTTCTGTTCTTTTCCCCCCCCACTGTCTACAAGTCTGGAAGCCTCCAGCCTGGTCTTTGGACCGGCCACATTATAGCAGAAAGTAGATATGGATTAATTTATAGTACTGAAGGTGAAATCCAGTCATGGTTCATGTTGATGTACTTTACCAAGGTGTCACAGACCAGAATTTCACACTGTTATTTGTCTCTTCCTGTCTCTTCTTGTTCTCTGCTTTCCATGTTGTCTCCTTGTCCCTGATGTCCAATGTGCGTGTTCTATGGCTTGTACTGATTTAACAATACAGCTCTTTCATGTCTTTGTTGTTTGCTCTTTTTTCTCTCTGCCATTTCTTTTAATTGCAGTGAGCAAAGAGAACCTCAGTCTGCAGATTTTTTGCTCCACTGAATGCATCCCAACTGTTGTTGTGCTCCTTGATGGAGATCAGGCCCAGAAACCAAGTGTAAGATCTGGAAAAGGTGTGTGCAGGGCATTATGAGCAGCCTGTCACCTGGTTTCATTAAATAGCTGAGGTAGAACAGTCAAAGCTCTGATCCTGGGTGGGAGCTCAAATGTTTGTGGTAACTTTTGTGTTCTTCAACCCAAAGGTTTAACTTAACGTTTTTGAATGTGTCTTGTGTTTTGTTTGTGTGTTCCACCGAGTAGTTTTGCTTTCTTGGAGAACTGCTTCTTTGTTATTGAGTGTCTTTGAGCAGCCTGTATTGTGCATCTGGATATGCAGGGAAACGTTTGGGTTACAGCTGTGCCAGACCTCTGAAATGGAAAGGTGGAATTGCAGAGGAAAATGGAACTGTTTCTTGGAGCTATGATTTATTCTATTCAGATGATCAATCTTTGCAGTCCATGCAGTGTGTAGAAGAAATTAATTCCTTCCACCTAGTGGAAAAGTGGCTTGTTGCACTGAAATTCAGACATGTTTGGTTTTAGGTTTTGTTGTTTATTTGGGGGAGAAGTGGGGATAAAGACAGAGGAGAGCCTGCTAATATGTTTATGCTATGTCACAGCATTGCCAGCAAGTTAATAACATGGTGAACAGAATTAGCCAACTTTAAATTGCCAGGAGGAGGCTCTGGAGGGCTGTGACATGGGCCTGTTTGAACAGGGAGCTGCCCTCGAGAGGTTGGCACGTGAAAGACATGAGGGTTTTTACTGGTGGTTGCTGCCTGTGGGCTGCAGTGCTGGTCTTGCCCACCCTTGGGGTGCTGTCATCCACAATTACAAAACACTTGCTGTTCTGGATCCAAACACAGAGGAGGAGGTCCCCTGGGAGGCACTACAATAATTTGGAAGTTTAAAACAAGAACTGTAACACCTCACAGAAGCGCAGGGTGAGTGGCCAGTGGTGACTAGCACAACTGTTTTTGGCAGACTAGTGTGGCAACCCTCATTTACAGCAGAATAACCCCGTGTTGGGTGTGGTTTCAGAGGGAGGACTGGGGTGTATAAAATAGGTGAGGATTAACTGAGAAGGGGCTGATGGCCTGGTTTGTCTTTGATTTTTTTTTTTTTAAGTGAAAGCTGTCTCCAGGCACAGGAGCCCTTGTTGCTTGGGATACCATCTTCCATAGGTGTGATCCCAGTTTCAGCTTCCACTGTGACGATGGGCTGTGAGGGCTACACTGTGTAAGAACCTTCAGCCTTCCCCTTTTCACGGAGAAATTCTTGTTCCTAGGGTTTGGACCTGTAAAGTCCAGGCGTGGTCCCCTATCCCCAGAAAGCCCATCAGCAATCTCCACCTTTTTAAAGCAGGCCCCTGTGGAACTGTGAACACTCCTAGGGAGCAGAGGTGATAAAGGCTATTTAACTAGCACTTGCCCTCACGCTGGTTTCTATGGGTTTGGTATTTACAGAACAGTTAAACACTCCATAATATGCGCCTCTGAATTAATATGTTTGTTCCTGGGAATCTGCTGTTCCTGTTTATTGCTGTGGGTGTTGTTGAACTTCTCCTATTTAAGGACTCGGGCTGTTGCAGAACGTGGCTGGCAGGAGCTGGAGGTAAACCCTCTGACCTTGTGTGACAGGGTGGCAGAGCTTCCTCTGGGGAGAGCCTCACATGTCAGCTACACCTTCCATCCCCACCTTCACCTCCCCACCATGGGATTGCCACTTCCCCAGCTCAGTCCAGCTCTGCCCTACTTCCCCCACTTCCCAGGGCAGCAAGCAGGGAGTGGGTGCTGCCTGATGGAGCTCCGCAGCCAGAGCTGCCCTGGGTTCTGCAAACAGGAACCTGCTCACGGGCCTTTTCCACTGCTGCAAAAGTGACCCGAAATTCGGGGGTAATTTGTGTGCACACCTCTCTGTGGGAACAGGATGGTCTCGGGCAAGTCAGTGATTTACAGCACCAGCGTTCCAGGTGGGTCTTGTTTTCTGAGTCCCAGCAAAAGTTTTAATTCCGATTGTGAGCAGTGTGTGACATGCACTGTGTGATACGTTGCCCTCTGCTTTCCTGTGCTGCGTGTGCCCCCACCTTCTTGCCCTCTGTATGCCTGTGGCTTGTTATTTGAAACAGAAGGTTAATAACTTGGAGCCCGAAGGCACACGGCTGAGAACTGATCCAAGCGCTACTGGATTTACAAAAACCCAGCCTCAGACCCTTAATCCTTGCTAAACTGTCACGGTTTGGCGCAGCCGGTGCTCCTAAAGAGCTTCAACCTCAACACTGAAAGCCCAAAGGTTGTGATATCTTGGCAAATCCAGGTAAATCTCTGACATGAGCTATGGGGAGGAGGGGTACTGCAGATCTCTTCTTTGGGAGGAAAAATGCAGCGTCCCTGGGCTTGCCTCATGGGTAGGGAGTGGGATGTGGCCCAGAGCTTTTTTCCCTGCAGCCCAGCCCTCCTGTGCAGACTATGAAGCAGTGTGGGTGAAACACCAGCAGTGGTGGGAGAGAAGGATGCCCAGGGGCTGGCTGCCACTGTTGTGGAAAAACAAAACTAACTTTCCCTCAGCAACAAAATCAATTTGAGGGTGTTTTCTTGTGAGAGAGCTGGCTCCTGGCTCGCTCCCCTGTGCTGGCTTCTCTCCCCAGGCAGTGATGATGTTACAGGAAGGTTTTGAAAAAGAAAAAAAGCCACTTAGTGGTCATGTGTCCAGGCTGGAGGGTGCTCAGCTGCTGCTCACAGGGGTGGGAAGGTGCCTGTGCAGCCAGGGTGCCCCAGGGCACTGGGAGAGGCTGTGTTGGGGAACTGGGCAGGCCAGGAACAGGATCTAGCCCAGCCAGGGGGCAGATTTTGGAGTTGGGGGGAGCATCTTTCAGCACAAGTAATTCAAACCAGGCCCCTGGGTGAAGACAGACCTGTGCCCACACCTCACAGAGATGTTCTATTAAAAGTGTGTGGGCTGAGGTCCCATCTTGGCGCGTGTTGGGATGTTCCAGGATTATGGGTGAAGCTCTGCCAGTGATGGCAAAGTGTGAACGGCCTGAGATGGAACCAAACGACCCAACCCCGTGTGCATCTTCCTAGAAGGAGAAGGAGGGAGGTGTGAGGCTGGTCTCCATCGACGGTGGAGGTGATGGAGGAGGAGCTGGCAGAGGGCGGCTGTGCCGACCTCCGTGGAAGTTCCGTGCCGGGTGGGAACAGCCTCCACGAGGTGGCAGCAGGCCCCCTCTTTCCTGCGTGGTGGGATTTCTAGTCTGGGAGACAGTGGAGAAGATCCCAACAAGAAGACCCCAACAGGGCTCAGCCCAGCGCTTCTGCGTGCCTGAGAGCGTGTCCTGCAAAAAGTCTCCTCTTGGGGCAAGGGAGAAAGACCAGCAGGAACTAACTCCAGCAACAATAAGGAGAGATCATGAGTTAATACAGGACAGCGTCTATCCCTAGAGCTGCCTGGGATTTGTACTAGATCCTATTTTGCAGTTTTAACTGAATGTTGAAACAAAGAGTCTAACAGCAAAAACAGCTTTACTGCCCTTCCCGCCCTGGCAGGACAGGTCACACCTGCCCTTTTCATCACCCAGGGAAGGCTATCTGGTTTTTAAGTGACTCTGTGATACTGTGATTAGCAGACCGTGGCCCAGCTCTGGAAACTCCACATATTGTGACTGTGGCACTCCCTTGGGTCCCCCGTAGTCCCCAAGCCTTGGGAAGATGAGCTTAGTCCTGCTCTTCTGAAAAGGCTGGCAAGACTCCCCAGCACACAGGGCTGGGGACTTAGGGGACAGTTAGGAAACAGGACAGCACAAATGGGGGCCACAGCTACTACCTGAGCAGCCCCTCTGCCAAGCCCCCTTCTCCAGCTCACCCTATACACAGCTCCTGCTCTCAGGCAAGGGAGGCAGGGGCTCACCGTCCAGGTGCTTGCTCTGCCTGCCTGACATCAACTTCCCTTTGAACTTGACTCCTCATCCCCTCATTTCTGCCTCCTCACATGGCTGCAAGCCCACCCCAGCACCACCAGCCAGACACAGGCTGGGTGGGCAGAGGTGTGCACAGCCTCCTTCAGTCACCCTCCCAAACCCTTGGGGGCTGGGGCAGGGAGAGCTTGGGCAGCCCCTGCCAAGTGATGAATGAGCTGACAATAGGGTATTGATAAGGAATTAACCTTGAGCCCTTCTTGCTTCAGTGTCAATAGAGCAGGAGCCAAGTACACACGTTTGATTGGAAATCTGTGTTTGGCCTCTGTGCCCATTGACGTCCTGGAAAGATGAGAGGGGGATGTGAACTGCCCTGCTGCCCCCTCCCCAGCTGGGACCCCCCCCAGTGGGTCCCCCTCAGCTTTCCCAACCCGCTGCTGCTGGAGTTGGCCATGGGGACCCAGCTCTAAGGGGCTGCAGCAGCCTCTGTGCCCCTGACCTGGCATGTGGGGGGCTGGGTACTAGGGCCCCTCTTGTTCCCCAAAGGGCCTGTGCCCATCCTGCACTGGCCTACACTCCGAGCAGTTTGTTTAATTAAGTGTTTTGCCTAATGGGATTGCCTCATTTCCATAACAAACTGGCGGGCTGTCATTAGGTGGGCTCCCTCATTCATTACTGTTAATTAGATATGGATCCCCCAGAAGGCGGCGCGGGGTGATGAACGAGGCCCCTGACACACGCTATTACACATTAGCATTTTCTCAATATATCCGATACATCACGGGCCTCCGCTTCCTAAAGATATTTTAAATAAAATATTAGCAGCCTGCTGCGGGGTGGGTGGAGAGCCCCTCACCCTGGCCTCAGGCTTCCTTTGGGCTGAAAGCAGATTGGAGAGTGGCTGAGATGCTCTGCTGCTCCTCACCAGCCAAAAAAGCAGCTAAATTCCACCCCCCGCCTTTCCCTACCCTTGCCCCAGCAGATGGAAAGAGGTCCCTGAAATCCCCACTGCCTCCTCCCACCGTCCTGGGGTGGCAGCCATGGGGAGGGGGTTGGAAACACCCCATCCACCCATCTGCAAAATGTTTGTAAACCAAAAGCGTCGGCGCCAGCAGCGTGCTGGGGGGAACCCGACCTCTGCCCCCCCGGCCCGTCCCTGTGCCAGGGGTAACCCTACACTGCACTGGGGGCCCCTAATGCAGGATGTATGGATCTGTTGGGGCTGGGTGCCTCCTGCCCCCAGCTAATGCAGCTGAGGAGACTTCATTATGGGCGTGTCCCCCGAGGGGTGCCCTTCGCCCTGCCCTCCTGGCTCTACGAGGGGGGACCAGTTGGGGCAACCCATCCGTGGTGGGGTCTGGCGAGTGTCCCAGCATCCCCCTGCATCTGTCCCTGCATCACCAACAGGACCAGGACTCCCCTTTGGGACATCACCCACATCCAGGGGCTGTGGCATGAGGTGGGGGTGTCTCCTCCGCTGCCTCTCCCTGCAAAGGGAAACACAGAGAGGCAGAAAGCGCCTGAGAAGATTTATACTTGTTTAATTAATGTCAAATGTAGTTTACAAACGGGAGTGACAAGTACCTCTTTGTATAATATACACTGACACACAATCATCGACACACCAGAATATCGCTTTGTGCAACTGGGATTCTTTGGGCAAAGATAGGTAACTCTGATATTTCAGGTTTTGTTTTTTTTTTTTTTTTTTTTAAATCATTTAAACTCATTACAGAAGAGGGGAAGTGGCGGATGCCTGTTACAAACCGGGGTGCCACTCTCCCCAGCCTTCCCCCAGCAGCTCCCCCCCTTGAAAACAGGGGATGGCTTTACAATTTAAACAAAAAAAAATAAACAAAAAATAACCCCCAAAACAAAAAACAATGACTAGTTACATATGGTTTTACACATACGTACATAGAGCACACGGCTGGTCCACAACACCTGCCAGAAATCCTGGCTCCCTCCCAGGGCCTATTTCCAAGGAAGGGCTGGTTTGGGGTGTCCTGCCCTGTCCTGCCTTCCTGTCTGTCTCTCAAACCCACCTGCTGCACCCTGTCCAAATCTGAGACGTCGGCACCAGCACACTCCCAGCTCAGCCATGTCCCCCCCAGGTTTTTCTCCCTTCACAAACCCAGTCCGAGCTGTGTGTGCCTGTCCTTCCCCTGCCCGAGTGCTGCTGGGTGCAGGGTCACCCAGCAGTGACAGCCCCCTGGGCAGGCCCTGCCTGCAGTCTCCTCATGGGGTCAGGACCCTCCAGGGTCCCTTGGCTTCCTCTGGTCCCTGGGAGCTCTGCAGGTACATGTCCCTGAGCAGAGGAGGCTGCAGCTCTCTGGTCTCAGAGGCCACACACTGCTATGAGCTTGGAGACCCGGGAAAATCCCAATTAGGAATTGTCACCTTTTGATGAGATGCTTATCAAATAACAGCTCCTTCAATTTGGTTTGGGGTTTTTTGTTTGGATGCAGTGGGATCCTTCTGAAATCACTCAGGAGATGCCAAGGCCAGCAGCTGTTCTCTGCAAAACAGCACCAAGCTCAGGGCAGGGAACACATCCTGCCCTCCATATCCTGCCTCCCCAGCCTTTCCCTCTCTGGAAATACCCCAGCGTCCCAGTTCCAAACCCCTCATCCACCACTGTTCCCAGACTGTCTTAAAACGCCCCAGCCACATTTTGCTGCCAGGTGGGATCTGCTTGGAAAGACCCTGCAGGAGCAGGGGAGATGAGCTTCCCCATCTCCCTGTCTTCTGGCTGTGGGGAGCTAGGGCAGGGATGCACAGTGTGAGAGCTGGGAGAATTCAGCACACGAGGTCTTGGGAAATGGATCGTTATCTCTTTCTTGGGTCCTGACAATAAAAGAAACAAAAACAAAAAACCAGGCCAGATGGCAGCTTTGGTTAAGGCTGAGGATATGGGAGACAGGGACAAGCATGAGAGACTGCGTGGAAGAAGCTGGGGCTGTGGGGGACCTCTGGATTCAGCTGGAAATGTCTCTGCTGGACACTCTGGGGGTGGTGGTGTGGATGAGACAGGGCTGGCTTAGCTCTCTGCCCTAGTGCCAAAACCTCTGGGGCAAAATGCAAGCTGTAGGAGGGTGGCAGCTGCGGGATGTGGGTGCAGGGCAGGGCTGGCTCTGCAGGGTTTGCACAGCTCTGCTGGGCAGCACCGGGCCCGCTGCAGCCTCACCCGTGAGGGAACTGGCCCAGCTCTCTGGGCAAAGCCACCAGCACGACCACCCTGTCCCCCGCCATCCCCACCTCCCCACCGTCCTGAGCAGCCCAGGCATCCTCAGCCAGCAAATGCTGCCTGGAGGAGAGGAAAGCAAAGCCGGGCAGGGGAGGGGAAGGTGCCGCAGCCTTGGAGGAGGCAGAGGGGATCAGCCGGACCCCTCGAGCAGGCACTCCCAGCCCGAGGAGAAGGCAGGGCTCCAGCTGACTCCCTCCTTCCAGCTCCACACCGTTTGCCCCTTCCCCAGCTGGAAAAGGCAAAGGGGCTGAGCCAGATTCCTCCATCCTGCCTGGCCCCCCGGTGAGGAGTTAAAAGCTGTGTCTTTCCGGGGATAACGATTCTATTATAAATAGCCCCATTAGCTACAACTAATGACAAAAATCCACCTCCTCTACTCCCCATAAGTTCTGTAAGTTATGGGCAATGCTACAGCCATTACTAAAAGCTGTTAACTTCATATCTGAATGAGGAAATATACACCACAGAACATTAAACCATTTATATTATATATATGTATATATATACTTTTTTTAAACTAATGACTTTAATGCCAAAACTTTGCTGAACCAAGAAAAATATGGGTTTAATGTTCTCTGCTCATTTTTTTTTTCTTCTTTAAAAAAAATACAACCCAAAGAAAAGAAAGGGAAACTTATTAGTATGTAATGTTTGAGTCTATCCCATTTATACACAACATTGTAAACATATATAATCTATATTACATGTGCTTCATTTCTGTCTGGGTGTGTTTTTTTTTTCTTTAAACCTTTTTGTTATCACTAGAACACCACAAAAAACCAAAACAGAACCAAACCAAAAACCAAACCAAAACAAATAAAAACAAAACAAAAACAAAACTGAACAAAGAACACAAGTTACAGGTTATTTAACATCTTTCTGTCAAGGGTCCCTTCCCCAGTCTCCTGGGGGCAGAGTGGTCAACAACACAGTCCAAAGGACGGCTCACGAGCCATCCACAATGCAAAGCCAGCTCCAGGGAACGGGTGATGGGGAACACTGGTTTTAAAAAAGGGGGCTTCACAACAAAGGGTTTGGTTTTTGCCCGCTGCAGATGCTGAAGGAGGTCTCAACTTGCGGGACCTGGCAGCCGAGGCTCCCCACTGCTCCTGTATCCTCGAGTCCATGTCTGGAGTCTCTGGTTTGTTTTTTTTTTTTTTTTCTCTTTAAATTTTAAAACGTCTTTTTTTTTTGTTGCGCTCGTTCTTCTCCCCCTGGGTGTGATGAGCTGAGCCGATCGCTGGGTCCCGACCCACCGCCGGGTCCTTCATAAGTAGATGCGCCGAAGGTCTCCGGGAGACGTGATGGTGTTGCACTGGGGACAGAGCTTCTTGGCACCCTGCAAGCAGCAGACAAGACACAAAGTGTGAGAGCACGAAGGACAACCCACACGGCCCTGCCCTGGGCCTGCAACCTCACGGGAGCAGCAATGTCACCCCCCTTCCCCTCCAGTGAGGGCTGTCCCCTCCCAGCAGTGGGCACAGGCTGTGAGAAAGGGAAGCCCCAACCAGCACCTTTCTTGCCTGCCCTGCAAGCCCCTTGTCCTGTTCCAGTCCCCAGCATGAGGCTGCTGGGCAAGCAGGAGCTCTGGGGGGCTGAAAGCCAGAGCCAATGTGTGTCACCAGACTTGGCACCACTGGCTGCCAAGGAGATCTGCTCCTTTCTGTTTCTCTCGCTCACCTGCAGCCCTCAATGAGCCAATTCAGGTGCCTGAACAGGCAGAAAATCAACCCAGCTGGAACAAGTTAAGTTTTCAGCAGGTTCTCATGCCTGAGCTCGTTCATGGTGGGCTTGGACCATCCCTTTCAGGGCAGCAAGATGGGGCAGTGCCTTGGCCATCCTGCAAAAGCCCACGAGCTGCCGGCATGAAGGAAACCCTGGTCCTGTCCCCGCAGCTCACACAGATGCTGCAGAGATGAGTCTCTTCTGCCAAGGTGAGCTGAAACCAGCAAACTGTGATGTGAGCTGGGGTGGAGTAATGGGTGGCCGACATGAACACTACATGAAATAAAACAAGGGCTGATGTGCCATCTATTACAGAGCCTGACAGCCAAGAGGTGTTAACAAGCCTCAGAATCGGGGTCAACCTAAGCCAGTCATCATTAGATTGGCAGATGTGACAGACAACTGATGGGAAAAACGACAGAAAGATGGCTCTGCTGTGAGGCAGCCTCCCATCTACAGCACAAGCAGCACAGGAAATAGGGATGCCCTCCCTGAGCAGGGCTTCTTGCAGTGCCTGCAGCAGTGAGTGCGGCAGCAGGGCAGGGCACTGCTTCAGTACTGCTGCCTGCACTTGGGTACATCCCTAGCAGAGGAGGTGGCATTGCTGCTTACAAAAGGCAAGCACCCTTAGAACAGGCCCTCTCTGCTCTGTGACACCACCTGCGAAGGCAGGACAGGGGCCTTTTCCACTGGAAGTTCTTTAGGCTAAGGAGAATCTAGAGGAGAGAGTCCCAGGTACAGAAAATTTATATGAGTGCGAGTAATTCACAAGGGTACACCTCCAAAGAGGTGCAAGTCATGTTTGCTCTGCAGTACTGAGTACTACTGCAGACTAGTTTGGAACCAGCCCCCTCCCTGCTCCCAGTGCATGTTATTCCTGGCAGACATGGACTTCACACACTTGCTATTCCCTGAGCTTTGGACTTTTGAACAATCAGGCTGCCATTTGACAGCCCTTGCTGCTCAACAGCTCAACAGCTGCCCTGACACACGAGGGGACCATGGGCCTTTGCACCTGAGATTTGAACCAGCCACACACAAAGTCTTGTTGAGCTAGAGTTGAATGAAACACATGATGGACACTCAAAACACCTTAGGCATCACTCTCAGGGTGAGTGACAGACTGGCAGTGGGACAGACCATTGGTGGTCTGGATGTTGCACCTAACTCTGATGCTGATTCCTGTGGGCACATCCTTTTAGTTATCTGGGACAACTACTGTGTCTGTTTAGATTTTCAGCCTTCTGGGGCAGGGACCAACCCACTGTGCCTGCACAGAAAGGGCAAGCTCTAACCCTGCATGTCCTAGTAAAAACTTGCTGCAGTGCCAACAATACGAAGGAGAGAAAAATGTAAACATCTGCCCTTTCTGACACTGTGGGCCAGGATATACAGCAGCACCCCCATGGAGGGGCTCACTAATCTGGATGCAAATGTCACAAAATAGCCTGTTTCAACTGAGTCCCTGCTCAGTTCCATGCAGTTCCCTGGTCCTTCATCAAGGTACCTGTTGCACCTGGTTGCCCTCTTGGCACCATCTTTGTACCCAGAGGGTCCCAAAGGAGTGGCAGGGAGGTGTTGAGGAATTAATTCACAGCATGTTGTCCAAGGGACAGCAGTTGGCAGCTGCCTGTTTGAGCTTTCCTGTGTGCCCTGACAAGCAGAAGTAAGTGTGCATGGGGATGTTAACCATTCCAGATGGAACTGCTGGCCACATCTGTGTCCATGCTCTCTTTCCCAAGACAGGCACAGCTTACCCACAAAAGGCAGCAAAGCATCCAACCAAGCACCTGGAGCTCCTGCCTCTCTAGACAATGCACCAGGATACAACGTACCTTCTGCAGGACCAGTGCTCTGACCCATCGAATGCCTCAGCCTGCCTTCAGTCTGGGACAAAGGATGGACAGTGCTTGCTGCCACCTCAGACCATGGCCCCTGCTCCTCAATGCCCCTGTGCAATGCTCAACAGCACTTAGCTGCTTTTCAGCTCCAAGGAAGTCAGAGACATTTGCCTACAGGTAGGTGGGGAGGAGCACTGAACCTCCTTGAGTTCGCTTCTGCTAAAAGCCAACCTC
This sequence comes from Lepidothrix coronata, assembly GCF_001604755.1. Taxonomy (NCBI): domain Eukaryota; kingdom Metazoa; phylum Chordata; class Aves; order Passeriformes; family Pipridae; genus Lepidothrix; species Lepidothrix coronata. The sequence continues at coordinate 1,730,451 of NW_016690292.1, forward strand.
AGCTGCTGCCACCTCACTCTCCTGCACCTTGTGCTCCATTCTGGGATGTGAAGCTGGACTGAGACAGTTGAGGGCAGGTGTGTGTGACCCCTAGCAAGGGCAACCTCCCTAACACAGACTAGACAGCTCACTGCAGGAAAATTCGGAAGTTTGGGTTCCTGGACAGCCACTCTGACCAGGTCTGCAGCAGCCCTCCACCATCAGCCCACAGGGATGGCAGAACAAGCCTGATTAAACCGACTGCAGCTTTGCTGCTCTCTTCCATGGCAAAGCAGGGTCAGGTATGTAGTTCCTTTACACCACAGGGAAAGGGAAGTTGGGTGGATTTATTTTGGAATATCCTGGGATCTCTGACCCTGAGATCTATTTTCTGTACCACATGTTGATGGCTTGATCCACTCTCCCACCTAAGGCTGAGCTGCACACAGGCACCTCAAGTTTCTTCAACCACGCCACAAAGCAGAACCCAAACACACGGAGCTTGACCTATTTTCTGCAAAAGCTACATGATCACAGTCTGATTTAGGGCAGTGGTGGATGTTGCTTCACCTGCACATGGGAAGTGGAGCTCATGCTGGAGCTCTGAAGCCTGGGTACATTGGAGGGAACAACAGCATGCTGGAGACCTTCAGCAGCCAGGCCTGAACGCTGCACAGACTGCACATGGCACGCTGGGCTCAGGGTCTCTCTAGTACTTATGCTTGGTATTAACAGTTCAGGCAAAAATAATTACTTTGGACCCTTGGGGATGCATTTTTCTTTCTTTTTATGAAATAAAACCGTCCTCCTCTGCACACATAAAGCATGTGTGTTAAATTCAGAACTAAGTCCTGATTTTTTTCTTTTCAGATTGAAATTGCTCAGAACCTTGCTCCTTACATCTGACTTTAGGAGTAGGTGTACAACGTTTATCAGCACCAGAGTTTAGGCTCTCCTCTCTTGTGGAGAGGCACATAAGCTTGTACACACACACATGCTGGCACAGGCACAATGAAAAAGCGTTTGCTCCCCCACTGCTCACCTGCCAGCTGGGGTTACTAAACTTTTCCCTTGAAATAAAAATGCTGTGGAATAATAAGTCCCACCTGTCGGCCATTTCTTTCTTTCTTTTTTTCCAGGTCCTTCTGCTCCTTTCATCATAGCTACATGGAAAAGCCTTGATGTGTTATAGCTGTGTGTGCTAGAGTAAAGGCCACCTCAGCTTTTCCATTATAAACCCCAGTTTTGAGGGGTTTATAAAACTCTGCTGCAAGAAGTTTGCTCCAGGGCTGTTACAAAGCAAAGAAACGGGGCTGGAACCAGGATGGAGTTTATTTTTTCTCCTCCTTTCTTAATTAAAATTTGGCAAGTGATTGATCCACAATACAGGCTAATCACTTGGGGTAGTAGTTTGAAAAATACATTAACGAGAGTTGAGATGTTGAAAAGTCGTTAGGGCTTACATGGTGCCAGGAAGGATTGGAGGAGTTTGTCTTAAAGTTGCCTCTTAAAAAAAAATGGTGTGACGTCTGCTATAAATTGGCTAAAGCAGGGAAACTCAAAAGGAAGGATTTTAGGCACTTCCTGCTGTCCTGTGGGTCTAAAAATGGGCAATTTCCAAGCACAATATGCTACCAGGCACAGAGAATAAAGACACACACACACACAGAGCAAGTAGAGGAAGTAAAATCAAAACAGAGAGATGCAAGAGGGACCCAAACCAAGAGCCAGCTTCTGCCAGGAGAGGAATGGAATGCCAAGATCCAATCCTCAACCAAGGTGACAGCCCTCTCTCCCACCCATGCCTTCACATGAAGTGGCAGCTTCTTCTCTGCAAATGCTAATTCCCAGAGAAGCAGCTGCTCCCCACTGCCGTTGTGGGGTACCCTCCAGCTGTCAAGTATTGGGGTTAAACCACCAGGAGAACAACTTTTTTCACAGAGCCTCCTCAAAGGGTGGAGCTCACCCCCACAGGCCAGAGCTGAAAAAATGTGAATAAATGACCAAATAACCTCACTGCACGCAGGAGCATCGTGAACGATCATCATGCAGCATCCTCCGTGCAGCTGCTGACTCAGGAGGTCCCTGTGCTGCTGGAAGCACCCAGGAATCACCCAGAAAGATTGCTCTGTATCTATGCTGTTCTGTACAAAACTACTCCAGCCCACATGGGTATTGAAGTGGCAAAGCTAAGAACACGGTAAACCAGCAAAGGTATAAGTGTGTCAACTGCAGAGCACACATATCTATTGATGGATCCCCTGGAAGCATTCTGTGATGAAGAAGGCTTTTTAGAAGTGGTTTTTTTCCTGCTCTTGCAGTTGTCATTTTCAAATAAGCCCAAGGCAAGCAAGCACAAGCCTAGAGTCAGCAAACACCCATGGGAAATGCTGGCTCTGGCTGTAGAGGTGATGGGGGAAACTCAGTAAACTGCATCTGCTCAAATAAACCCGTCCTCTTTCAGCCCCTGCACCCACAAAACAGCTCCATCACTGGCAAACAACAGCCTGACTTAGCTTCTAACTACATTTACTTTGTAAAGAAAGATACCAGGGTTTGGGAGATCACAGAATTACAGCTCAGAGGGACATGAAGAACTCACCAACCCACTCCCCTGGCAAATATCACCTCAACTTGAATTACTGCAGACAGACACACATCAAACCTGTTCTCACAAACCTCCACAGCAAAGCAGATGGCCCATCTCTACTGTTAGAGCACCCTTCCCAAGAGAAGGAAAATACAAATCCCACACACTAGTAGCTGTACTAGTGTTAACTCTCAGTTAATTGGGAAGGATGGAGAAGGGGCAGATTGTACCACAGGGAGATTCATCCCCAGTGACTCGGGGCTGCAGTCCAACAATCAGCTGAGGACAGACACCTGCCACAAGGACAGTGTCTGTTCAGGGAAATGAACCCGCCTTCTGCTGCCCAGGCTAAGCCTTGCTCCTGCAACATCATTTCCTTTCCTATCTTTGAAGAACCTGCACGTGTTTCCAGGGCTTTCCAAAAGGGATCACAGATAAGTTACTCCAGGCCCATGTCCCAGTTTTTGCATAACTTTAAGATATCAACTCAGTTCTCAGCATGCAGGGTAGGTGAATGAAAAATGTCACTGTGTTGAGTGTCCCAGACAACCAGCAAGTAGGGAGCAACAAGCTCATGGCTGTGGTTTGACACCACTAAAGTCAAGAGGATACTAGAGATGCTCAGATCATTGTAGTATTGTATCCTAGAAAATGTTTAAACCTTAGGTCCACAGACAGATGTGAGCATCAAATTTCACCCCGTGTTCAATGCCCTGCAGGGGTTTAGAAGTGCCCCCAGGCACTCTGAACCCTCAGTTCCAGGGCCTTGTTCAGTACATGATCCTCGCTCTCTCAGACACACTCACACTAATTTCATATTAGATCTTGGCTGGACACATGAACCACAGGGACAGAAGAGAAAGGGGACTTTTCACCAGCAGGGATGGCAGATCTCCAGAATGTTCAAAAGGGGCCGGAAGCCCAACACAACCTGCCCGCCCCAACTCCTATTAACTCCAACAAATTGTTTATTGCACAACAGAAGAAAAATGCTGCCCCTCTCCCCCAGCCAAGTCTTTCCATGTGTGCTGCACGCGCAGGCTCCCTCCTCCCAGCCCCACTGGGGAGCCAGCTTTATACCCAGGGAAAGGTAACAGCAGCGATTATTACACACACTATCCCACAGCTCCTCGCTTGTTAAAAAAAACAAGAGTCTCTTTTGTGCCCGAAATAAAAGGAGATACCTTAATTAGAACAATGCAGGTTGGTAAGCATTAAACACTGAGCCCAGCTGCTGTATGCCATTAAATTCATAAAAAAGGAGGGGGGGAAGGAGGGCAGTCTTAACGAGATTACACACATTGACTTTGATCAAGACACAAAAGCACCAAGGCGTTCCAGGGTTTTTATTGCTGTCTTCAGGCTACATTTTAATGGTTACATTAGAAACATGCGAACACAGGCTGGGAGATTTTTTTTTGAGATGGGAGAGGGAGTGCAAGCATGCCTTGTGAAAAGGCCTGGTTTAATAAATTGGGGGCTGCAGGGAGAGACTAGGACTGGGGAACACATGAGTAGTCACTTATTAATTGCTTCCCCTATGCAAGTGCCAAGTCTTAACATGATGTCTTGCTGGACTATTCCCATCCTGCCTGCCTGGTCAGCAGAAGAGCCATGTGCAGATCACACACAGCCAGCTTCATCCCCACCTTTCTCACGGAATTCTAGGGGGAGATGGCTCCCAGTCTGCAAGGAAAATGCTAATCCCTGAGCACCTGGAGTGAGTTTCCCCATACTCATGAGCAGCCATAACTGCTGAACATGACACAAAGGGGCCTGACTGAAGTTGAACTAAGTTGCTGCTGAGTCTAAGAGCAGCCTGAAATTGGTGTCACAGATTTAGAAGGTGACTTGAGGCTGGCGGGAAGGGGAGAAGACAAAGACTTCAGAGAAAGAAAATGAAAAGTATGTTAGTGTTTTATCCTGTGCTTGCAGCACTGCTGAAGGACAAGATTACTCTTCACTTAGCAAAGGTGGCAGAGTACACATTCATCCAAACACCTCACAGCTATGTGCCCACATATGTGTCTTTTATAACATGCTGCTAAAATGTTTACAAAAGCTTGTATAAACTAAATAGTGACGGGGTGTAGCTGAAGAGCTATAAAATACAGCCCGAGGGATAGCCAAGTTATTGAGTTGCTATTAGTACTCAAGCCCACAGGCACTTCACCATCCTGGTAACTTTTCTTGGACAAGACTTTTAAAAGGCAGGATTTAAAGAGCATGATCAGCTTAATCGTAACTCCAAGCACACAACGTGTTCTATAAAGTAGAGTAATGCCTTACAGGAACAAGTTTTTAGGAGTGGTACTCCCTTACATTTTTTGCAACCCAACACTGTATCATCTTGCTAACAGGAGAACTAGAAAGCACAACTATTTTCCACTCCCCAACTTAAGCAAAATGAAAGTTTGAAAATCAGCTGCAGAGGGGACATTAAAGACTGATTATAAAACCCACAGTTTAAACACAGGAAAAGAAAACACTTCATTAAATAACAAATTTTAACCTGATGTCCTTTAATAAATGTATAAATTGCTGCTCTACTGGGTCACCTATTCTATGTTCAAGGTAGTCCCCAAACTTCTAAACATGGATGGTATATGCTTGAAAACTACACAGTGCTATTTCAAATAATCTAAAAAAATACAGATCCATATTCATAAAAGCTCCCTTCCATATCCTCTTCTCCTGAAGATGATTTCCTTTGCTTCGGGGGAATATTACATTTCTCAGAAGCTACCCATTCCATGAAATCTCAGTGGATTTGGCCTCCATTCTCACAGCTTTACCTCTCTGCATGGATGCCCCACAGGAAATTACCGTAAGGCAAGGTAGTCCCTGGCACAGAGCTCTTCAACGAGCCACGGCTGTGCCCACAAGTAGTGGAGCAACAAGCAAGGGGCAGGACAGCACTTTGGTCACAACGACTCAAAGGAAACTCACTCAAGTCAAAGCTAGAGTGGGGTGTTACACAGCAAGGTTTGGGCAGTCTGCAGGCACAGCACTCACATTATCTAAAATAAAGCAAAAAGCACCTTTCCCTGTGGTGATCTAAAAGTATCAAAGAAGAGAGGGGAAAGGCTGTAAGTGAACAAGAAAGTAGTCAAGAGCCTCACCAGAGTCCGCAGCCAGCATTCTTCACAGTGCACATGCCAGCACTGAATGGAAGTCAGGGGCATTGTGTAGGAGTCCTGAGGAGAAGAAGCAAACAGGTTATTTCCACAGCAGGGATCTACTGATTCTTCACTCCCAACCCCATCACAATGCCTCTCTTTGTGGGTAACACTGCCTGGTATTTTGTGTAATATGTAAGTTGCATTTTTGTAATGTTTGTACAGAAGAGGCTGAAAGTCTCCTGCAGTCCCTTTTCTTGGCTTCCCAGAACTCCTGTTGGAAGCCCATAATCCACTCAAGTGGTGACCTGGCTCAGCACAGTTATTGCAAAAGCATCTGAAGTTGCTGTGGCCACCTGCCATTATTCTCATCAGAAAGGTCACCAGATCATACAAAAACCAGTGACAGGGCAAGATCAACCCTTATCACAATTCACAGCTCTGCAGGAACAGCTTAACTACATCCCAAGAATACTGTTTCTCTTTCAGCAGACACGTGAGTATCTTCTGTCATTCCTAAGAAACCTCTGGAAATTAGCAGCGACAGTAAGTTGTTGTTCTTCCTGTGGGATGAATGGCAAGGGCTGCACTCCCACATCTACAAGCTGTGAGCTGGCTGGGAGAGAGAACCCTGTGCATCCAGATGAAGTTGCAGAGGGAGCTCTCCACCAAGCAGAATGTTCTCCTGATCTGAGCAGAACAGAAACCCAACAGGAGATGCAGAGCCCTGCAGGCTTGGACCATCAGAGGGAGCTGCTGCCCTTCTTTAGGAGAGCCACAGCATCAGCACAGAGCAAGCAGGGCATCAACAACTTTTGAATGCTCAGGCAACATTCCTGTTCCCAAATCAGAGAAAGTGGGTCTCTGATCACAGACTCTGCTCTCTCCTATGCATGTAAATGTGGACATGCAGTAAGAGGATGCCTGATATCTGGGAGTGTTCTATAGGAAGGCTCAAAGTCTTCCTATAAAAAAAGTTGGAACTTTTTTTCCCTGATATAGACAGACAGCTGCCAATACCATAGGAACAACGTAATGCATACGGAAATTTTGGTTGCTAAGACCACCTTCATTTGGAAGGCTAATTGGTGATGAGCTCCCCCATATTCTGCCTGAAAAAAGGAGAAAAGCTTATCCCCTCCTCAGCGAAGATATCAAGACATTTCTGATTCATTACCACAAGTGGAGTGCTACTCACCATGCAAATGAGACATTTATAGCGGTCCCCACGGGAAAGCTGCCTTTCTAACTCACGGACACGAGCCTTTAACGCTTCAAATGTTGTCACTGCAGAGTCTTCTGTAATTCTGCAAAAGATGATGGAGCGTGAGCATCACTGAGCACACAAGACTCGTAAGAGTTTGGGGGAAAAAGGATCCCACAACAGGTACTGCACAGGAAATGGCATAATACTCAAACTAATATATCTGCTTTGGGGTAAAGCAGAATTCCTGAAAAGCCCAGTGTGAACTCTTTAAAGTGTCCTACTAAACACTTCCAAACACATCACCAAAGAACACAACTGATGCTGGAGTTGACAGCTTGATACAGAGCAAATTTCCACAAGATACAGACATTTAAAGAACAGGTATTTCTGCTGGGTTTTTTTTGTTTGCTTTCTGCCTTTTTTCTTGTCTCCCTTAAGAGATTACTTAGGATCACACGCTTGAGGCAAAGTTCTGTACATTGCTTTAAAGCCGCTGAGATAACTTTTTGTGGGCAATAGGAGCTGCTCTTCCCCTTAGAGAATGGAGGCCTTTCCTCCCAATCAACCTCATGTAGCGCAACATCAGCTCATTACACAGGATCAACACAATGCTTTTATATTAATGAAAGCCCTAGTTTTTTGGGTTCTAATACGGAAAAAAAGGAGAAACCAACAGCACTGAGCACTGTCAACAGGCTGGTTATAAAGGCAGCTTCACAATCTGCTTTCCCATTTCCTAGGGTCATTTTTGATGGGCAAGATTCTCTCTTTTGTCACAGAGGCACTGTGCTGAGGGCAGGCAAGTGTATTTTCACGGTTCTGCAAGGCTGGTGAAAAGAGCAACTTGCCAACCTAAAAGCAAGGGCAGACAGCAATGCTTAGCAAATGAGATGCAGGGAGCATTATAGACAAGGATGTGTCACTGGCATGCTGCAAAACCCGATTTATACACAGTGCAGGCATAAGGAGGGGCCCTCAAGCATTTTCCAGAAAAGGTTTAGAGCACTGACATAAAGGCTTTCACTCTTGTGAATAAAAACAAAACAACAATTTTCATTTATGTCAGTGAATTTCAGGTCTGTCCAAGCAGAGTCCAGCTCAGGAGAACCTGAAGAGTATTTCGCCGTCAGAAGCTGCATCATCAATCAAAACATAACCCACAGTGGCACCCACGTGTTCTACCTTTTTAGAGGATGATTCACCAACAGGTGGCTAAAACATGGGTCTAGTGGAATTACTACAACCAGCAAAGTGAGCTGCACTCTCAGCTCTCTCGCTGCACACACGCACTCACTCTTCTGTTCATTAGTCACCTGTCGATGGCACGCAAGGAGGGACCCGGGGTATCTCCAACGAGGTGATTCCGCTGGCTTTTCCCAAGCCTTTGGTAAAAGAGCTAGTCAAAGAGATCTTGGATGATTTTTCTAATTATGACACTTCAGAAGAAAGTGGAGCTGCTCAAGTGCGTATGGTTAAGTACTAATGTTATAAAAAAGCTCCTTCAGTTTTACTCCTGCCTTTGTGCAGATCAGACATGCTCTGCATGAGCTACCGGAGGAGATCTTCATCAGGAGGAGATTCACTGGAAGTGACAGTTGCTAGAAAATGGTAACCATTTCAAAACTGCAAAAAAAGGCAAAGAAGTACACATGTCCCATGACAGCCTAGTGGGTAAGGACTGTCTGGGGACAGGAACACTGTGGATTCAAGTCTTAGAATCAATAAATATTCTTTGGAGCAAGATGAAAGAGCTTCAGTAGGAGACAGCCTTCCCTGCTGTGAAACACCCACTTGCTCCTACCCATTGGTATGAAATATTACCATATCCCAGCTTGAGTTCTCACCCTCAAGGAAGAGTTGCTAGCATTTTCAAAGGAAGTCTAGAAAGGTGTTAGTTTTGTCTAAGGAAGAAACAGAATTATTTATTTATAGCTTGAAGATTATTGCTGGCTGAGAAAATTGTTTGTCTTCCAGTCTGGCCCACCAACAAGCTGATACTGGGTGAAGGCTGAAGTTGAATTTGACTTCCTGGAATCCATTTCTCCTTACTGCATGCACAAGGGCAATGGAGGTAAAAAGGCAGTGAGTGTGACTCCTGCACAGAGCAGGTGGCAAGCAGAACCTCAACCGTTGCTACATTCTCCTTGTACCATCTGTGGAGCTATCTGTCCTCCTCTGATGGGTGGGTGACTCAGCAAGAAAAGGAAAAAGCTGATTCCTTGGGCAGGTACAAGCAAACACCCATTCAACCCCACTAACAGTCAAAGCCTGAATAGGAAAAATTTGCCACTGCAACAACTAGAGGAGATAGAAAATGGCTTGTTTATAGAAATCTAAATGGTTGACCCTCATCGGCCAATTTTGGAAAGCCTCTAAGATAATCGCACCTGTCCAGTAATAAACGAATGAATCAGAAAAGGAGGCTGAATAGAGGCATAAGCAATAATGCTCAGAGGCTGCTTGATACAATGGCCAATCAATAGGAGGGCTGTAGATCAGGGTGCTAGTTAGCTGGAAAATTACCGCACCGCTGCGTGCGTCACGCTGTAGGGATCCTGGACAATCAATGTGGGAGGTATTGATTTAGTTATTATCACTTCATACGCTCCAGACATTGTTAAATATACATTTATTAACAAGGCTGGGGTGCATTGGTAAGAGAAGGAGCTTCAGCCACTGCAGTATCTCCCAGTGCTGATCAAAGCTCAGCTGTGACAGAATTAAACTCCATGTTCTCCCTGCCAAGCGTGCTCACAGGACAAACCCTGACAGACGGCACAGTTGCTGAAGACATAGCTCCTAACTCACGAGAGAGATAGGAGTTTTGGCCACAAGTGAGTATTTTGCACTTGAGATTTCAGGAAAACCTCTCAGAGCAGCAGCAACAAGGGACGTGGCAGCCAAGGGTCAACCCAAAGTGAGCGATAATTGCATGGTTGCTTCCGAAAAGCCAGAGGAAATGAGGTCAAGGGAAATAGGGAGAACATTAGTAAATAAAGGAAACTGAAACTACCTCCAGGGATGGAATAAAGACCAGAGTCACTTCCCATGTGTCTGGCTCCTGTGGTGGCCAGCACACTTGGGACACATGCCATTCCATTTAGTGACATTTTACCGTCAACCTGCTGCTTGTATCCTAAAGATAAGCATCGCTTAGGAGCAACTCTTCCTGCAGCAGCAATCTTGGGAACTCCCTCAGGCTTCCCTCTTGTGTGCACACCTCGTGTGTGCTTGCCCAGACACAGCTGGGAGCAGCCTTGGGCAGTATTTTTACAGGGTAACGCCAGGGTGGAGCGAGGGTCAGAAAGCCAAGCTCCATGGACAGGGCAAGGCTGTGTACAAGTTACCCTGCCAAGTGAGGCAGAGGGAATTACAGGGAAGAAGGAATTGGCTCTCTGCTTTGCCTTGACCTCGTGCTGGATGCAGGAGGACTTTCAACAATTTTGCGCCTCAGCGCTCCGATTTGACGTGTTTGGATAACGTCATTTATCAGCCTCCAGAGAGACCTGCTGAGCACGACTGCTGCCAAGCGCAATACCTTGAGACCCAGCGCTGATGCTTCTCCAGCAGGTGCAAGTGGCCTCCCTGACACCTGAGTCGTCCTCCCTGGCTGAGGCCGTACCAAGAGGGCACCTCCATGACAGAGACTCGTTGTGGACCTACACCACCACTGCGAGGGAACATTTATACAAGAGCAAAAACCAGAAGGGAGGGCTCCTCGTGGAGGAACCTGTGTCTTGTACTTCTCTCTGGACTTCGTGGTTAACTCTGCCACAACTTGGCAGACACAGCTGAGGATGCTGGGTACCAAGGAGCAAGTCTGTGAGACTGGGCAAGACAGTACGTGGTAATTTTCAGCCTTTATGCCCAACACACATTTTTCTACTACTCACAGCATTTTCCCCTGAGCACTGAAAATAAGAACAAATTTTATTTCTCTGAGCAAATCCTTGCTTTGTTTAGATAAAAGGCCAGAAGAAGTGCACAAAACTACCACGGAGGAGGAAAAAAGACCTATCAGTAGCTTTGAGCTGTTAGGAAGCAATCACCTCCTGGGAAATCTCCCCTGGGAAATGGCTGCCCCCCTCTTTGCAAAAAAACTTTAACCCAAACACTGGTTATTTGTTAAACATTAGCATGCATGTGATCTTTGTTTCTCCAAATTAAATCGAGCAATTCCTACCCGCTGTCCCAGTGGGCAATCACAGGCAATTCCGTTAATTAAATTATCTCTGATTCTGCAGCTCTGGAATCTCTCAATTGACTAAGTCTGTGCTTTATCATCAACAAAATACTGGACCAAAAAGGAAACAAAAAAATGCTGATGTCAGAGTGATTGGCTTCAGTTAACCCTTCCCAGCTGGATATTAAGGGCTGCTCAAGAAACTGTTGTACTGGAACGAGCCCAAGAGCGAGAGCCCTGTACCACAGATACCAGCAGCAGCTGTTCACTTGTGTTTCCTTTCTGTTGTACAGAAAAACACAAACACCACACAGCCACTGCATCCAGCATCCTGCCTATCTGAGAGCCACAGAAAGATGCAAAGCATTAGCTGCTGAAGAAGCAGAAAAACACCTCACAGATCAGCAAACCCCTGCAAATACTCCATCCTCACCTTATCTAGAGCTAACTTGATGTATCCTGCTGTTGAGGCGTCTCCATAAAACATTCCCCTTTGGTTTATTTCAACTGGATATAAATTTTCCTTTCTTCATAAACGGCCACACTGTACACAGCATTCCATAAATTTTTACAATTCCACTGTTTGTATGTACCTTGTAAAAAACGCTTAGCACTGATTAAATGCACTACCAATAAAATTTCATGGGCTACTTTTGACACTTGATATTCTGACCTTCTTCTCTCTTCCTCATACATTTATTTTTGCTTTCTTACGCCTGTAAACACAGACTGGCAGAGAGGAAAATGTACAGTACCACTGACAAACCCAAGAGTGATGTATTTATTTTTAAACAAAGCCTTTATCTTCCCCTGTACAAAGTGGAGAACCTGATCCCAGCAGAACATACATGCCACCTCCCTGCACCAAGGGCAGAGGTCGGGTCACTAGCAGCTTACATATCATAAATATTAGAAACAGACTGGTCGATGCTTTGACGGCAGAGTCAAGTTAAGTAAGATTTCAGGAGCAGAGAAATTGCCCCTGGCCATATCCAACCACGACTGTAGATGACAATTATCATAACCACTACTACACTACAGGAGAGAAAGCCTGCTGCAGTCCTCACTTTGTGGGGCACAATTCTTCAAGACTTGATAAAAAGATCCAAAACATGACCCCAACATCAGTTGCACAATCATGTAATTGCAAGCCTTCTCTCAGAGCAAATTTACATATGGGTAAAAGGGCAACTTTTTCATAGAAGAGACCCTGTTTTATTAGCCTGTAACATGCTGTGCACAGCTCTGTGACACTGGTAGCACTGTGGAACAGCAGAGCACTGTGATGCTGTCTCAGCTCTCACTCATACGTTGCCTTCAACACAAAATCCCTCGCTATCTGAGTTTCAAACACTAGCTATAAACACCTTTATCTGCTTTGTGATAAGAATTGCTTCTGTTTTCAAAGTGACAAAAGAATTTGCCCCCCCTTTCCATTTAGCAAGCATCACCTGCAGCAAGTGCTAGAGCTAAGGATACAGGGACTTTATTTTGGCAGACGTGGGTGAGCACCACTGAAGTCAGCGGGACATCCGCAGACTCAAAGGCCTTTTACACTTACTGGAGTGCAAGAACATAACATGAAGCTAAAAACCCCCCCCCATTGTTACTAACAAGTAAAACACACTGATAAGAAAGTTTTTAAAAAGAAAAGTGACAGGTGGCTTTAAAAGGAAACAGACACAGCTCAGGCATTTTCAGTATCTTAACTCTCTGAAAGAAGCCCAGTGTCAGGCTGGTGGCAGATTGACTGCGAATCACCCCACAACATGTGGGCTACTGGATTGGCACAATGTACTGAGATTTTATTTCACTAGATGAGCTGGTTACAGCAGAAGGGGCCAGCTCCCTTGCTGTAAAAAACTGCCCAGCAAAGCTGTTTACAGTAGAGCCATGTCAAATCACACCAAGTGAAGTTTAGACCCTCAGTCTGCAAGACTGCCAGCGCTAAAAGCAAATCTTCTGGCAAGACATCAACGTTTTAGGAGCTGGCTTCCCCTTTATTTAGCTAAAAATCTCATTTATTGGGTTTATTTGTTTTTAGACTAACCTTCTTTAAAGAGGCTGACTTATAATCCTGTAAAACATTGTCACATGTATTGAGGAAATTGGCAAGGATGCTAATTTATTGTCCTCTAGGAAAAAAAGCTCTCTTTCCTTGATTAATGTATGTTTTTGTATTGTAAGATATTAAAGAATGTTGCTTCACCTGTAATTATAGAGAATAGTTTACTCTGGCAAACTGCCCTGGCTTCTGGTTGCCAAGTTATGAATAATGCAATGTTCCCCATTCTAATTTCCGTGTTCTAAGTTGTGAATTTGGAGCGGGGTGCATGCAAGGGCACACACACACACACAACACTGAGGCGCTCTCAGTCACGAGCGCCTCTATTTTATACTTGCTTGCACAACTTGTTAATACTGGCATCTGCCTGCCAAATTCAGAGTTTGCTTCTGACTAATTTCATCTTGATGCAAACCAAAAAATGTTGTCTCTTTTTCCCCACAGAGGAATTATTTCTCTTACACTTGCATGCACTGTCACAATAGCACTGAGGGGAGCTTATCGCTGCAAGAAGGCATTTTAAGCCACGTTTAGTAGGGACTTGGGTAAAGATTCCTTGAAGAATTTAATGACAGAAAAATTCATTTTGCTTTCACATCTCCCCCGCCTCCATAACACAGAACCAAACAATGTCTTTACAGAAGCGGGAAGTAAATTCAGGCACTGGCTCTTTCTCTTCCCTTTTTTTGGCCCGCGTTTCGCTGGGACACATGTGCCCAGCCCCAATCAAAACAGAGACAGATGGCACCGCTGATCATTCAGAATGGAAGAAGCCTCGGAGTCAGCATGTTTGGATGCATTTGTAGGGCTACGCAGTATCCGCTGGCCACTGGGACTGATTTAAAAAGGCGGCGAGTGAAAGTCTGAGCTTGCGCCAAAATTTTAAATGTGCCATTTGAGCAATTATGGTTCAACATGAAAGCTGGGAGAAAGAATGCGTGGGTCATTCTGATTTAGATTTAGAGACTATGTCCCCTGTTCCAAAGAGAAAATAAATGCAATCCCACTGCTTTACTGGAGCAGATTTGGCGATAAAGGAAAAAGCCATGCTACAGAAAAGTGGTTTGCTGCAGCAAACCAGGTTCTGTTGAGGCAGCACAGGCTGAGTTAGAAAATCATTCTGTAAAAAAAGTTCCTAAATAGAAATAATTACTCAGCTAATGTGTTAATGTCTCGGTTCACTTTTGAAATGTATTCTTCATGCTGGTGAGCCTAATAGTATTTTTAACAGATTTGTGAAGGTGCATCATGGTCTTTATCTTAGTACAAGCCAGGTCCACAAAAGGCAGGCGGTGGAAATGGAAAACGCAGCTCCTCTGAGGCACACAGGTTAGAGGTTCCAGCCTACTGAAACTTGCCTCCATCCACAAGTAAACATATTTGGATTATGACCAAACTCCACGTATAGCTAGGCAGGTCTATTTTTCTACTGGAAGACTTATGGCAGCTGTAACTTGTCATCCTACTGTGGCCTGGAGCTGGTCTAGTATTATTGGTAGCTTTGGTTGGACGATCAGGGCACGGAATTATAAAATATCCATGAAGGTGAAAAAGGAATAGCAGATTCCTAGGGCTGAAAGGTGCTCAGAAGGCTGGACATGCAGACGAGCCTTGCAGGCAGCCTCTGCGAGCGATTAAATAAATGCCTTCTACTCCCATGGCCCACATCCAAACGACCGAAATAAACAGGAAATATCTATGCTACTACAGCAGCACTTGGACTCATCTATAGCCTTTTAAGGGCTTTACCATGGAGGTGATATGCTTTCCAGAACCTCCATTCATGACCGCTGATTGGAGGTACACAAGGGCAGTGCGGTGACACATCCTCCAGACAGCTTCCTACAACTGCTGCTGCCGCCCTAGAACTTTTACACTGTTGCTGTTTCCTTTACGGGGAAAGAAAGGATCAGAATTAGCATCATTTAAGGTAATCGCGCCTTCAAAAAGAAACATGAGGCTATTAAAGGAGGCCACGGCACATTAGTATCACATAACCAACTGTGGTCCCAGAGCTGGAAGAGGAAACCAGCAGTGCAGTGGAAGGACAGGTCATGAGCCGGCTATCTGAGGGAAAAGCCGGAATGCTTATGCAACCGAGAGGGAAACAACAGCTTTTTACAGACAAAAACTGTCAAAAAGGAAGAAAGAAGAGAATGGAAAAATATGGATGAAATGCCCATAGTGGTGTGGAGTAAGGTTAGGACAAGCAGTGACACTGAAGCGAGGGCAAAAAAATCACCACAGATATTAAACTACTTTAATTACATTACTAGCTACTACACTGCTTCTGTAAAGGCAGTGCTGGGTTCTGTGTTACAGCAGCAAAGGAGATATGAAAGTACAATGAATTCTTCTTGCAGTCAATTCTTTGGGAGATCTTTACCAAGCTTTAACTAAATGTGGCTTAACGCTCCTTCTTGCAGCGGTAAGCTCCCCTCAGCAGTATTGCAACCATGCATGCAAGTGTAAGAGAAATAATTACTGACTCTACAGTTGTCCCAGACACAGTTTAGTGAGGTGTAACACAAACTGGTGGGTTTTTTAGTACTATTTTATATTTATACTTACTAATTGTAGCCTAAGAAATGCATAAACTACCAAGAGCTGTAATTACAATCATCCCGTTGTCATACAGCAGCTGGCACAGCACAAACACTTACTGGGTCCTGCCACAACAGTCAGTGAGTGCCAAGGAAAGCAGTAGCCCTGTCACCATCAGCACACAGCCAGCCTGTGCAGCCAGGGCTGCCCCTCAGCAGATGCAGGAGAGTGACAGCGAACTGGCAGCGGACGGGGCACAACATGATCCCGCTTCTGCTTTTCAAAGGAACATTTCCATCCAAACACGGAACGCAGCCCACGTAAAAATAATTGTTACTTTTCTCCTGAGAGCATCTGGGCACCATACAAACATTTCCTAAAAAAATATCAGTCCCTGCCTCTTAATTCTTGCAGTGTAGCTAAGGGATGTGAACAAACAGTCACATCCTCAAAATATTTTCAGAAGGAACACGGCAAGATCCACAATGCTCCATCAGAGACATTGTTAAACACGACAGGCTAATTTTAGGGACGAGTCCTCTATCTGACAAGCTGCTCACACATCTAAGGGAAGAATTCGTCTGCCAGTAGGCAGCTGTTTGTGTTTTATAAGCTAAAGTTTCTTTTACCTATGGAATAACTCCAATATTTCACAGGGAATCATCATCCATCTAACTGAAGTACCCTCTAACAGACCATCAGCCTCATATCCCCTTTGAAATAGCACAGCTGAGCACTTGCTGGGCCACGATTTATTTTTTACCTTCTAAGACATCTTGGTAACTCTATAGCTCAATAGTGACAGTCGAATTTCACACTGCTATAGCCCCCCATCGATTTTTCATTCCCAGGAAGCAACTCTACAAATTAAAGTTAACAGCATTTCTGAAACTAAGGAAAAAAAAAAAAAGAAAAAAAAGGAAAAGAAGGGGCAGGCAAAAAGACATAAATGGCAAGATGCTTTAACTGCACCCCCAGCATAGGAATAAAATTCCTTCCTGGGGTTTTCACCAATTATGGGACAGAGATGCTACTGCCCCTGAAACCAGCAGACCCCTGGGGTTTGCAGATGGTTCAGCTCTAAAACATCACAGGATCAACAGACGTAAGAGTTCCTTCCTATATGAAGATGACAAAATCTACAGAAAACTGTCCCAAGGCATGAAATCAGACCAAACCTCTGGACAACAGCTGCACTAAACAGAAACACCACCTTCCCCCAGGTCTGAGCTTGTACAGTCAGCCTGCCTCGCTGAGCTTCGTTAACCACCACCCTGTGAAGACATCGATACAATTACACTTTGCACAGTGGTTATAAATGTTTGAGACCACCATTGGCACATGAAACTTCTACCCAACAGTTAGAAGAGGGAGCAGAATAAAGAAACACAGCCCAGCTCTCCACCGTCACAACCCAGAGGGATGAAATGGAGCATCTCCCTCTGCACCCTTTCAACACTGAACACCAGTATACAGTACAAACACAATATTACATATTACTAAATTAGTGAAAAAGACTAAAACCTAAGAAAGATAAAAATCTAGACACAAGCAGCACAGCCTAGCAGCTCATTCTCAGCTTGGCTTTGACAATCCCACACTTCAGTTCAGCTTCCTGGATCCTCTCTCAAGTTCACACAGGCTGCTCTAGGACTGGACCCATCAGCAGCATCATGCCCTCGCAGAACACAAAGGGTTAGTTCATTTATGACCCAAGTTAATTTTTTAATTCTGTCTTTGCTATGAGATGTTCTTGTCTCCAGGCAAAGCCTATTAATAGTGTGACACTATGGAGAGGAGCTGGGAAGCGCTTATCCTGTGGTGTGAATTCACAGCAGCTTCTGTTTCCCTCTGACATACCAGCTTAAGCATGGCTCCTTCCCTTTCAGGCCTCTGCTAATCCTCTGGCTTCACACACACTCTGCTCCCACCCTGACCCACCTGCCTGGGAGCAGGGTCCCCACGACAGACACTGCTACCTCCCTGACTGCTCTCACACGCTTCACTCTTCGCACAAGGACCCCAACCTAAACTTGTTCAATTTTAACTGATGCTCCTTCTTGTGCTGCTGCACCAGAGCCCCTCCAGAGTCGATGTTTCAGAGCAGCTGGACTGGAAAGAGGTGAGGTGGGGGGGGGGGAAGGGGAGGAAAGAGGAGACAGGAAAAATAAAACAAACACAATTGCTTTTTGTCTCTAAAACCCTCTTTTTAACCCAACGAGCGTCTCATCCAATGAAGCATGATAAGCATGAAGTGTTATATAAAGAAGATAATTATAAAGGGATTTAATGCTTGGCAGGCTCGTATCGCAAGGTTCAGAGCAGAGGTAGCATACTCACTTAAACAGCCTTGTGTCCAGGTTTGCTATTATGCAGGCAGCACGGCTAGGGCCAAGCGGAATCAGAAACAAGATTTGTTTTAAAAAAAAAAAAAAAAAAAGCACAGCCCCCTTCCCACTGAGGATGGCAGTTCCAGTCCCACCTCCTTCCACTTCTGTCCCATCCCTGATTAATGATGTTGTCTGCCTGATTTATGACCCACCCCAACAGATTAGAGTTTCCCTCTTCAACCTCCCCCCCTTTCACCCCTCCCAGAAGGCACAGCCACACTCCGCTGGAAATATTAGAGAATTATTAAATAAACATTCATACGTCATGTCTCTTCCCATACTGAGCTCATCGTAGTCAACGCTCAGCGGCCGGGTCCTGTTTGCTTTGGGGCTGACACCAAACAGCTGGAGTGATTCATGGAGAGGCTGGCTACAATGCTCTGTGCCATATATCATGCTCGCAGCGCTCCCTGCCCCGGCGGAGATAAACTGATCAACCACAACGGGCTGGAATGAATTTATGACAACACAAAATTGAGGAAAACAAATGGGAGGTGACCCAGTGGGCCACTAACCCAGACTCTCTCGCTGGCCTGCAATCTAGTCTGGTGGCAGAAAGCAAAATTGAACATTGGCACTCTGAATTAAGATGCTGGCTTTTAACCCCGGGGAACCTCGGTTTCAAAACGGCACCAGACCCTCGCAGGAGGCATCTTGGGAGGGAGCAGGGAGGAAGACTTTTTGTGGGGAAGATGCTTTTTGCAGCTCTCTGTGCGCAACAGTGCTGAGAATACGACGCTGGCGGAGCAGCTGGGGGGTTGCCTGGGCAATTAGGGACCAGCTGCTCTCCCTGAGCAACGCTGCATCTCAAGTTGAGGTAAAGTAGTGTCGCACTAGCTGAGCTTTGCCTTGGCAGTGGCTGGGGTCTTCAGCAGACAGGCAGAGCTCAGACAGTGTGATGCTCCTTCACCTGTCCCCATGAGCCTTCAGCACCCCAGGGTGTCTCCCAGATGCCCCACATGGCTGAGATTAGAAAAGCTCAGCAGGGCTGAGACACCCTGCAGTGTTGGGAAGGAGAGCTGGGAGCAGCACCTTGTCTCTCACCATTGTGGCTGCCATCTGAAGTTCAACACTATCAGATGAGATCAGCTTGTCCAAGCTGCTGATGACCTGGCACGGCACAAGGAGTGGAGCAACAAACACAGACTTACCCCGAACCCCATCTAGTTGTTCTGCATGCAAGAGACTCTCCCACAAAAACCCAAGTTTAGATTAAATGAACTTGGGCAGGCAAACAATTTCAGCTACAAGGAGGACTGCTCGCTGTACTGTATTAATGGATTAAAAAACAAGCAAAACCACGCTGCTCTCTTTGCTTGGACTTATTTTTGGAAGAGGGGAGGAAGGAACGTCATTCTTACCAGAGAAGGATCAATACGCAGATCGCTGCTAACTCTATTAGCTACTGCTCTGAACGGAGAGCACGGCTGACACAGGTGCTAAGCCATGTGCTTCTGGACAATTTTTAAAATGCTAATGAGGTGCTACACAAGGTTTAACATGCCAATCAATAATACTCAGATTTAAAGGCAAAAACTGAAGTTACAAACAATGGAGTAAAGTGATGCTGCCAAAAACTTCCTGTAAGCACCACCCAAAACAAGAAAAATGAAACCAATTTAGCCCCAGATTAAGAAACAGGAACTAGAGATGAATCAATTTAGCCTGTTGGGCTGGGTCGCCATATATCATGGCTCAGCAGTGGAGTGGGAAACAGCCAGACAGTGAGAAACCCTTCCCCCTCCTTTCTGTAGGCTTCTAGTTCTGATCCCTGTTATCAATTAATTTAACAGAACCCCTCTACACAGACAAGCACACAGAGCATTGAGACTCCTTAAATGGCAGGACAGAAACTATTTATCACACATGAATCTCAAAGGAAAGAAGAGCAAAAAAAAAAAAAAGCAGCTAGGAATTCTCCACCTGAAACACCATCTTGTTTTCTGAACCTCGGTAAAATAAAGCACCTTAAATAAAAAGGTGCCCCTGCAACTTTCAAAAATTAACATTTTTGGAAAGACTGAACAAGACATTTAAGGAGTTTCCTGCAATTTCTATTGGGTTTTGCTGACTTTTAGCAGAACTGAAGCTTTAGTGGGGCAAGGTTATTGCAGAGCAAGGTGTGTGTTCTTATACATGCACACACACACATACACGCTCTCCCCACTTCACAGCAGTGTTAGCATGAGAGTTGTTTGGAAAGGATTCTGGGACCCTTCAAAAGATGCTAGCTAAAGCCTCTTTGATCAGATTATTAAAGCTATGTCAGTTTTATCACTTGAGCTCAAGTGTTCTGGAAAATGTCAAATCCTTTCAGCTCCTGCAGTTTAAAGATTTTCAATAGGAGTGGATCTGGGAGGGTGGAGAGCTGCTGGGCTGACAGGCAGGAGGCCCAAAGGGAAGCCAAGCAGCAGCTGAGACAGAGGCTGACAGATCAGGGCAGAAGGCATGAGCCCTTGCCACCAAGACAGCATGCACTGGTTGGCTCTCACTCCAAGGACAAATCTGCTTCTGCACTGACCTGCAAGCTCCCAAACTCAGTGGTCCTTGGCCAAAGTCTGCTCACTGAGAGGCATCGAACAGCAGACAGCCAACATTTGGGACATGCTAACAAAAAGGCTTGTAAAAAGGCAAGTGCCAAGGCAGCAAAGCAATGTTAAAGTTTCCTCTGCAGTAGGGAGTTTCCCCAGTTAACCCCTGACTGTGAACATATGTTCTTCCAGGCTGCCTGAACTGTCAGAGATCCAGAAATGTACTGGGGACACAACCTCTCAAGTCAGGACCAGGGGCAGAAGGAGAACAAATTGCATTAAAAAAATTACAACTTTCTGTGAAGTCAGCTTAATGGTACCACCAGATTTTTCCCTATCCTAAATTATCCATGGACTTCAACCCAAAATGTAATGTTTAAAACCCACCATTTACCTCATTGCTTCCACCTCATTCAAGCTGTTTGGTCTCTCACTTGATCTTGGGGCAACGTTTTATATCAAGCAATAATCAACTTAAAACACTGCCCCATCCCAGCTAATGCAGTCCATGGCAGCAGAGAAGAGTCTGCAGTTTTAGGTTTGGACCATCAAATCTGTCTGAGCAGTAAGTCACCCTAGCAGCATGTGGAAGGAGGCTGAAAATGTTACTCAAATGAACAGTGCAGATAAAACCATTTATTTTTATCCCAGACTAGACTGCAGCACATTCAGAGAGCAGAAAGGGACAGGAAAGGAGATGCCCAGGAGTCCCCTGCACTACTGTACATTCAAACACAGGGACTGAAACTTCTAAATCACTGGAAGGACTGCAGGTAAAAAACTCAGGAACTGAGACATTATTTCTCTTAGAAACCATACAAAGGCACAATATGGATCTTATGGAAAAAGAAATTCTCTTAGTGTGGCTTCTGCCAAGTTACAGTGCCGTTGAGGAGCAGCATCTCTCCCTTTTGCTGGAGAGATGGAAGGTGGAACATGCAGATATCACGGAGAAAACAGAATAAAGACCACATGAAAGACTGCCCTCAAAAACCAAGGTGCAATGACAAGGTAACTTCTCCAGTAAAAGTAGGATCCCATGATACATTTGCAGGGGGAATCCAAAAGATCGAAGTACAGCTTGACGAGCCAATTGCTTTTGTCAGGTTAAAGTGGGTTTTGAATCTTTACCTCTTGTCCAAAGTTCCAGCTCCGGTCTAGGCTGTTATGCAACACACAACATTTAAAACCCCACGTTAACTAGAATATGGTGGAAAGCATGGACAGATCTATTTTAGAAGGCGGCAATTTGCAGTGGAGAAGCCCTCTGGAAACTGTGCCCAATTCCTTGTCACTGGGTACCTGCCCACACAGATATGTGCTGGAGAACTCCCCACAGGACCTCTGTGACCACAGCAGCAGCAAGTGCTCCAAGTCCAGGCTTCATGTTGGAGCACAACTTCCCTTCTCAGTGCTAAAAGCTTCAAATATGCCCACCCTCAGATTACCACTGCTTCTGGGAGCACCAAGTGGGACACTACGGTTCCTTAAAACAAGAAAAATGGAAGCTATCCGCTTCACACTCACTTTTCAATGTCACTGTTCTTACAGGTCTTCTGCATGGTCTCCTGTTTACTGCTTTCACCATTACTCGTTGAGGGCATTTCTGCTGAGGGAAGAACAGAAAAATTAGCAAGGAACATCTGATTATTGCAATGGAATAGTCTGAGTGAGTCACAGTTTCAGAGGACCCCAATGAGTCATTTTCATGTCGATTCTCAGTATGAGAGAGAAGACACGGATGCTACATGTCCCTGTCTGGCAGGGGGAGGTTCTCTCTGGACAGAATGCTTCTATGATTCAAGGCTGAAGATACAACCTCCACCCTCTTCCCATTTCATCCTGACTGCTGCTCACAGATGTACCAGTTGTTTAAGCCAGGATTTCATTCAGAAGGATTGATGCAGCTGCCACACAGAAGTGTACTTCTACAAAGGTGGGTCCAGAGCAAATCCACACAGCCCAGACCCGGCTCTCAGCTTCTCCCTTTTGCTGAGAGCCTCAGATACAAGCAGAAAAATGCATGTCAGGTAACTAGTATGACAGAACTGCTCATCATGGCTGCTCCCAGCACTGGAGAGGGTGTGAGACACCAGCTGGAGATGAGACAGATGAACTGTCCTGGGGCCAGCCCTGGGGCTGTAGGTTCAGCACTGTACTTTCAGGTAATAAAAGGTATGAAGAAAACAGCTCATAGCAAATGTCATCAGGGCTGCTTCCCTCATCACCTCTGTGGCTGTAGCTACTGCAGCTGATCATACCTACAAGCTGTGGTCCTACATCACAGAAAATAAATGTGATTGCCTATCCCACAGAAGAAAATGCCTGCGATAGATATCCTATGTTCTCCATTTAACCATCATGCCCTTGGCAAAACTGGTTCTACTCAACCCCCTCCCACTGGCAAGCAGTTATGTCTTGTAGGTACTTTCAAGGCTGGGAATCAAATGCCCAAAGCATGACAGCTACAGAACAGGGAACAAAATCATTGGGACAAGTCTCTTCAGGTCGCTGAGCTTCAGTTCCCTTCCTAAGGGAGCTGGAGCAGCACTGCCCAGCTCTGGAAATGGATTTGGCATCTGCAGCTGGAAAGCGCCAGGTTTTATTATTCTCATATTTCCACTAGGTTGCTGTTTACACTTTTAGTGCTGCTGGCATTAAATAAAAAAACCCAGCAGTCAAATGGTTTTAACGCTTCCCCCTTCCTTAATGGTATGAGCTTTTAAGTAATGCATGCAAAGGTACATATTCACATTAACTCATTTGCTCTGGAGTCTCAACTACAGGTCAAGAAGTAGGACAGCTCCTACAGTTACCACTCTGAAAGCTTCAGAGACGTAGACTTTTCTTGCCATACAGAGGCCACCAAAGACAAGATCTACCCAAAAGACCATGATACAATTCTCTAGCATACCCTTTCAAAGAAGGGAAGATAAGAAAGCAGATGAAAAAAACCCAAGCAATAGGTGCGCCTGTGTAGTTTAAACCCTCAGCAGCTGAGCACCACCATCACACAGACTCTGTAGGTTCCCTCTGTAATACAGCAGTTTGCCTTTGACACAACAGCAAGTCAATCCAATCCCTATCTCTTATAACCATACCAGTTAAGGTGGCATTTTTGGGAACTTCCCCAGCTGCCATCGACTACAATTAATTGTGCTGTAAAGTTTCAAAAAGATGGTGTGACTGTACGTGCATATATATCTGATGAAACTCTGCATGAGCATTAGTAACTACTCTGCCCAAGTACTGGCAAGCAGAACATATGGAATATCTATCTGCCCTCCTGTAGCTTACAAATTAATAATTTACAAGTTCAACACTCACCGTCACTGGCCCATTTAGAAAACTCCGGTGTTATTCGAGTACTGGGTGTGCCACCACTAAAAGAGAAAAGGGCAGAATGCTAAAGGTTGAATATGGAAAATTTTGCTGCTCAGAAAAAGATACCCCTTCCACCCACCACTTCTCTCTCAATAATTCTATCCATCAGTCTAGGCTTCAAAACGCGAGCGGACGGCCAGCTGCAGGAGGTGTTTTTGCGCTACTCCACATTTCTACCACTGTTCTCCCTACCTGCACTTCTAGCTGTGACCTCTGCAGAATCCCACAGGGGTTGTGATGCTGACTGAAGGCTTGGGATTCAAACAGCACCTGTGACCTAAGGCTCATTTTTGAATGCACTGTTTCAAAGATGAACTTTACTTGTGAACAGAAACCCACTGTGTTGCAATAGCTTCTCCCTTTAGGAATAACTTTACACCTTCATAAGCCCCATCTTTTCCATCTTCCCATTTGAAAAACAGTAGCACTGAAGTACAGACAACTCCTAAACCTGTCCATTCACTTGCAAGCCAGTAAGAGAGACTGTAAGAGAAAGGAATCTTTGAGCAGGCTGTGAGTGTATGACGCTTCAGCTCTCTGTGCCAAGGCAGCTGCACTCAAAGGTAACACAGGCTCAGGCTTCATGGCTTCAGCTACACCACTGCATTTCTACAGAAACTCACCAGAATTTCAAGGTGCTTTTACAAACAACATCACCTCTCCTGTTTTAGAGATGGGCAAACAAGCCCAGGAAACATGCAAGGACCTTGCCCAAACAGCAAAACAATGTGTTAGGTGCAAGACACATGAAGGACCTGGGTCTCCTGGCCTCAGGTCCTCGGTTGTCTCACCAAGCATAAAGTGTCCACAGCCACTGATAACCCAGTGTCTTCCTGCTACAATACCACAGTCCTGGCTGTGAAGGACGTTCAGCATCTTTGAGGCCCTGCCTTTGGACTAGCCTGGTTAGCAAAGTATTGAATGGACCAATGGTTTGGATCCAGTATGGCAGATGCCACTTTTCTATGGAGTGAAACCTAATTTTGTACTAGTGTTTGCAATAGGCTAAGCAGTAAGAAAACTTCATTTCACTGCTCTATCAATCCCTTCAACCTTGACCTCAGAGGATCACTCAGTGAAAGAGACAGAGGGGTAATCTGAGTCATGTTTTATGCAGGGCAGAGGGCTTGGAAAGCAATCCTAGCTCCCTGGTAAGACTTATTTTATTTGCCTAGAATGCTTCCCCAAGTGCCCTGAATGCTGGCTGCCTACATTCTCCACATATGTATGTGGGCAGAGCACACATCCTGCAACAATCCAGAGCTGAATACAAAAGGATTAATTTGCACATGCCACGACATGTAATGGGATGCAATGAAATCACAGCCTGGGTGCCAGACTCCTACTGTGCTGAACAAGATTTGGATGGGCTCATGCTATACTACTAAGAGACCACATTTAATAGTGAAGCAAGATGATGCCTTAGTACAGCACGGTTTCCTCATAAACAGAATTCATCTTCTGTCCAGCACTGTTCAGAACAAAGACTGCACTGCCTGGGCAGTGGAGTGGCTCAGGGAGGGAGAGTGTGCAGGGAAGCTTTCTTGAGGCTGCACAGGTAGAAATGGAGACCCACCTGTCAGACTATGTCTCTTTGTAAGTCTCTCGTTGTGACCTTAGCATTCAAGTGAATGAAGACTTTCCACAAACTGAGATTCCCCAACAGTAATTAAAGTGATTTGGAAAGGCATGATACTTACTTTAAAACAGCACCTCGGAGCGCCTCCCTTTCTTTGGCTTCACCTGGCTCTTCTCCAGTGCAAGGGATAACGTCTGCCTCTGTGTACCTGAGCACAAGGGGTTAAGGAACACACAGCCTTGCTGCAGAGATGGTTGGGACACTACGGGATACAGAATTAATTCCAACTGGGAACACCTCAAAAGAAGAGGGACTGGTAACCCTGAAGGGGCTTGCTTTTAAACTCTGGATTAAAGTTTTGTTTTAGGTGGAAGGAAATGGCAAAGTCTTTTGAGAGTAACTTAATGCCACTGCCTCTTAGAAGGGGAAAATCAATTCCTCAACCCCTGCAAGCCTAACCTGAACGATTCCACTATTTCTGTTTGAGGTACAGAGATCTTTTACCAGCTAAGGGTTGGGGCTTCAATCTTAAAGGCTGGTACAGATTTCAATAAAACCTAATTCCATAGGTTTTATTGAAAAAAAAATTACAGTTAGAGCAGTGTCTGCCAATACTCTTGCAGGAATTCCTCCTTGATGGTTGTTACAGCTGCTGCAGGGCAGAAGTCTGCCCACAACTCTCCCAGAGCTGTGTCCGAAGAGCCTGGCTCCCAGGTAGAGAAATCCCCAAATGACAGCTGATAAGAGTAATGATCTCCCAAATTACAGAAATTCCCTTAATGATACATTTGCCCATAAACTGTTTAATGAAAGCAAAAAAAAAAATCAGTCTGTCAGAGGGGAAGGTGAAAAGTGCTTACTGAACAAAACCCTTGAAAACAAAGGGGGGTCTTGTGGAAAATAAACTCAATTCCTACCCATGGAGCAGGAAAAGCTATCCATATGGAAGAAACCTGGATGGAGACAACAGACTGCTTATGGAACAGAATAAAGAAACACTGACTGATCCCCGGCAATGTCTCCTCCAGACATCAACCAGGTCTGAAGTAGTGCTGCCATCAACAGAAGGATCTCAGAGGGAGTAACTGGGAATCCCTGCTAGTGCAAATAACATGGTAACTGGAGAAGGCTGTGTCATTTCCAGTAGGGCTGGACACAGATTATCCACCATTCCCCAGGGCAGTGCTGTATGAAAGGTAGCTGCAGATGCACCTCTGGGTTCCCTCTCAGTAAGAGCCTTTCAAAAACGATACTGTGGTTTCCCGTATTCAAGTGTGTCGTCTCCATCCACATCCAGGTCAGCGTCGCTGTCTGGATTCTCCTTGCCACTGCACATGATAAACCCAGAACCTGAAGGAAAATAAAACACATGGATGAGCATTTAAATTGGAGATGAAGTGTAGATCTCCTAAGAATGGTGCTGCAGCACCAGTCTGCATGATGTCCTTTACTCTTAACAGCTTCATAAAAGGTATCACCTCCAAAGACTGCACAAGAACAGTCACAGAACTGCTCTAACTTCCTAGATTTTACGTTCCAAATGCCCCCCAACATTTAAAATCAAGCATTCCTGACCTTTAGCTCTATATGAGTGATTTTAAAATGTAAGGGTTTCTCTCAAAGGCAGAAAAAACAATGAAGCAAAATAGGAAAGACTAATTTTTCACAGAAACAGTTAACACAAAATTGACACTATTAGCAGGTAAGAGAAGGCCACAGGGACATTCTGAATTAGTCCTTAATTCAGATGCAGAGGGCAGGGAAAGGCTAAAATAGAATTAGAAATATATTTTTCTTTTTAAAATGCATTTAGTCATGGCTTAGATTTTTTACAACTTAATACACTTAAGAACAGCAAACCTGTTTTTAGAAGGGGGGGGGGAAATCAGACTTCCCAGTCATTAATAGCTCCTTACAAGCACTTCTTATATGAGCAAATTCCAATGCAACTCATCAAGAGAGTTCTGCTTTTCCAGCACAGGTGGGTCAGGCACACGACCAGTCCCAACTCCAGCAGGAAGCAAGCCTTTACAGTTCCACCTGAGACTGACTGTGCAACAATTGCCACTTTCTAACAATTTATACATTTATTTTGGTTACCAAGCATTTTGTTGACCGTTACTGCAAACTGTACCCAGGCTTCCTTTTAATTGAATCCGCCTAAACACCTACAAAGATTAATCTTCACATGGTATTTGCTGTCTTAAGGTTTATTAATAGGAGGGAAACTATAGAAGACATATTTACTCTTTATGAGAGCTAACATTGAATATGCTTTCTCCCATGAGACAACACATTAAGCAAAGGTCTCCTGAACCCCAGAGTGTTGGAAGGTCCTCTTTTGTGTTCAATTCTGCAGCAGGTCTAAGCTGTTTGGGGACATAAGCTTTGCAGATAGAAATGTGCTCCCTTCACCTGCCTTCAGCACTCCTTCACTTACACCTGGCTCAGACAGAGGTGCCTGCTGGGGCCTGAAGGACCATCCAGATGGCTGGTGACCCAAGTCTGTGGTAGATCAGAAAGCATGTCCCAGCTGCAAACCCTGAAAGAGTAAGGCAGATGTCGCCTTGGCCTTGCACAAATGCCCCAAAACGGGTATGTTCCTGCACTGTTAATGTGGTTCTAAATGCAGGATACAGGCAAAAAATTATTGTAGCAGCACTGAATATTATACA
>NW_016690292.1:1758718-1825681 GCF_001604755.1 Lepidothrix coronata
TATTATACACATGTCTGAAGAATGAGGACATTCCAAAGCATTAGGGCAGCCTTTTTAGTGCTACAGATGTCTGAGCCTGCTCATCCCACTGGACTCTCACCAGCACACTTACACAAGCCCAGAAGAGTGAACTATATTTCTAACAGTCTGCATCTGTGCAGAGAGCAGGGCAAAGCAAAGGTCTCATTTCCAAGGACACCATGCAGACACAGTTCTTTACTGTGGCTCTCTAGGAATGGATGCTCTCGCTGATTCATTAAGCCCCCAATAAAATTTGTTTATATGGATTTGATATTTCTCTTCCCTGAATATCAAGAAGGTCCTTAACGAGTGATAGCTGCAGCATGACAGCGATTTTAAGACTAACCTTTCCCTAGAAGCATAAACTACCTTTTACTTCCAAGTAATTGCCAGACTTAATTTTTAGCAGAGGTAACACAAGCAGCACCAACAATGCAGGAGCCATCCTTGTAGGTCAGCCCCGTGGTGTCACTGGGGCAGCCCCCTTCCAGCAGACCCCTGGTAGAGTGTTTCATACTGGCTTTATGCTGCCAGCCAACACGTGTCACGAGCTGCCTCCTCTTGCTGCAATGGCTCATCTAGTAAATCTTGACTCATTCAGTTCATCACAATGTTTGGGAGAAGATTTAGAGGAGCAAGAGAGACCTGTCAAAGAAGCTGGATAGTCTTTCAAAGCTGCTTTAAAAGTCAAGAGTGGGCGATGGGGCAGTAATTTATAGGCATGGCATTTAACCTGCAGTAACACCATCCCCTGCACCTGGCATTACTTTAGCCCATCACTTCTCAAAGGCCATAAACTTTGGACACACAGGTCTTCATTTTTCTTGTAGCTGTGGGAAACACAAATCATGTAAAGCTGGAGCTGTGACTTGGCCAGTCCCAGGAGGTGATCTGAACGTTAGCCAGACAATGAATACTTGGAGCAAGTGCCCTGGTTGGTGGGGGAAGGTGTCCAAAAGAGTGAAATGTAAGTGGGACCACTCCCTGTGTCCCTCTCTCTGCAAGGATGCCAAGCACACAGCAAACGTGCACCTTTCCATCAATTTTGTTTCCAAGTGACTCAAGCCAACTAGTGGTTTATGGCTAGAGCTTAAGACAAGAAGATCTGCTTACTGTGATACAGGTTACAAATATTAAGGCACCTTGACTTCAGAATCCTGGTGTCCTTGCTCTCAAAACCTTTGTACTTAAGAAAATCCCTTTTAAGTCTGAAAGGAAAATACTCCAGAGCTTTTGCTGAATCCATGTCTATAATAGGAACCACTGCAATGCCAACAGAGTGCTATGCTCCCTACATAGGGAGAGGTACAAGGGGGAGGGTTTGGATAGTATGTGTTGCAATGGCAGATACACACTGGGATGATCTGATATAGCCTTTTAGTCAGAGAGGAGGGCACAGCAGAAGTGGAGAAGTTCACAGGTTGAGGGGCACGAGAAGGGTAAATTTTCTTTTCTGATCAAACAAGGACTCCCAGACTGATGACTAAAGGAAGGCACAGTGAGATGATCCAACTCTCAGTTTTTCAATAAATTTGGATTTTATATTTTTTTTGACAGGACCGAGTGCAGTCCACTGCAATATGGAAAAAACCTCCCCGATTCAGAAACTGTATGCTAACCAAAGTAACCTCTGTGAATCCAGAAAATACTCTGAATATAAGCTGTGCTATCAGCTTTAGGACATCAGAAGCTGCTTTGGAAAAAAAGAAAAACAAACCCCACAAAATACATTTCTGATGCGAATCAAGATTCATAAAACCCAGTACTGCCCCTGCACACAAGAGAACACCAGAGGACAGGATGCAAAGCTTGGCCCAGCATCACCTGTGGAATGAACGGCCTGACATCAGCATCCTAATGCCCTTTTTTCTGCAGCAGGGATGGATTTTGAGGCCAGTTCCAGTGGGATGGCGTTTGGTGCCACAATTTCAACCTGACCCTCCTTGTCTAACTTCCTGGGGTTGCTTCCATGCACAAAGCCAGTGAAAACACCCACGCAGCTGTTCAAATATTTGACGTCTGAACTGCTTGACATTATTCATTCATCTCAGGCTCATTCAAACCAGATTTCTGGACAAGTGCTGTTATAAATGGATTAAGAGGACCACTAAATGCAAGGAAGGCCCAAAATGATCACACCTGCTTCTCACTAACTCAGCCCAAATGTAAAGAGGGCTCACAACTTCCAGCTCCTGCTGGTGGTGTACACTACCATCCAGGAGCAAGGAAAACATGAAACGGAGCGCAGAGGGCAGAGCGGAATAAAATGGCCTTTGCAACAGCATTGTTTTGGACCTATTAGAGGAGAACAGGAGCTTCCAGAAGACCCCCTACCACTACACTTGGGTGATTTGCAATTCAATAGCATGCGCTGGGAACAGAGAAGGGTTCCTCCAGCAAGGCTCGGCTTCTGAAGGTCACGCAGTAATTCACAGCCATCAGCATCAGCAACACTGCCTAGAGCAGACCTCTAAAGCCAGCAGAGGTCAACACTCGGGAACAGAACTTTATCCCCACGTGTTAATGAAGTAAAATCTGGCAACTGAATGTTAAGTTGCGAGTTTGACCCAGGAATTCATAAGAGACATGATCTGTTATTCACAGAAGCAGCTGTGACTCTCTGGAGTCACCCAAGGCCTGAGGAACGTAATTCCACATCTGAATTTGAAAATGCTGCTTTCAGATGCAAAAAGAACAAACCCAATGCAGCCTCTCCTATAATGTTGCTGTTCCTTGTTGAAGAACTTTTTGCTCTTGCTGTGCATTTGGTAGGAGGCAACCACTTGTCATAGGCTGCCAGCCCTGATACAATTAGCCTTCTGATGCTAAAGCAGCACGATTCTCTGACAGTCTTAATCCCAGCTGCCTCCTTAAGGTCCAGACAAACAGGAGTGAGCAGGCAGGTCAGACGCTGGGGCCATTAAGCAGAGAAAAAACAAAGTTACAGCTCTGTCTCCAATCCCCATTGCTCTTGTAGCCAGGTGCTCTGACAAGCAATTCCAGCACTGGTATTGAGTGGCACCTCTATAAACCCTGTGACAGTTTGGGAGACAAACTCACCCATCAATCAGAATGTAACCTATCAACATCACTTACCTAGCACTGTGTACACAGCTTTCTTTGCTTGGGCTGGCCTCAGAGCAGTCTGCCTGAGCACCAATTCAAGGCACTTTCTGAAAAATTTAGGTACTCTACACAAGCAATGGTGTTTTTGAAATACTGACTCAGAGGTCTGAAAAGCAGAAAAAATTTGCCTGCCTCTTCACCACTGCCAGCTGCAAGCACTGGCAGGCTACAGGAATCAGCTGAGCTTGAAAGAGAAAACACTTCACACCCTTTCCATGCACCTGTTAATAACGGCTGGAGATAAATCTCACCAGAAATCCTTTCCTTCTCCTTTATGTAAGTTGTCATAGCACTTTTCTTTCTCCTAAATCATCTCCTATGCCTAAGCATCCTCTCTGACCTCTGCACTGCTTCTCAAATCTCACCTCCTGTGTGCAATTCCCCCAATGACCGGTCACCTCAAAGATCTCTCAAGTGAATGGTGGCCCAGGCTAAGATCGAGACTCATTAACATGACATATAAGCAGATTCACAGAACAGATAAAAGGACTTCACATTCAAGTCCCTCCTTTTCTCCATCATATTCAGTGGCAGATGGTCAAAGTGACAACATATGCTGCTTCAGGTGCTGGCAGCACTGCTGGCTCCTGCACAGGCACAAGCTTACAGGGAGACTGGCAGTCTTAGGGGTAGAATGGTAAGACAACCAGACCACTGCAGACCCAAAATGAGCCTAATTTCATGAGGACAGGTAGGAAAGCACAGATTTACTGTGCCTCACCTCTGCTCCTCAACTCCTGTCTGGGCACATAAGTCAGTTTTGGGGGCCAACTGTTCTGCATACATTTAATTATACATTTATATGTAATTGTCACTCCAAACAAAGCCAAGGAAGAAAACTAAGATGTCACTATTATTATTTGCACCACCATTATGAATGCAGCTACCAGATGGTACTCATGCAGAGGATCAAACTCACCTAGATAACTAACATTTCTCTGGTTTGGCCCCCAAGGAATATGGGAGGGGGTGTCAAATCTATACTGGAAATATTCTAGAAATCCAGAATTTTGTGTAAATTCTGTAAATGGGTCTAAATTCAAATCCATCTCAGAGGCATACAGCTCTACTGGGGCCTGTTTTGACCAGGAAGAGGCATTCATTCCGTTTGCAGGTAATTTACACGCGTTCAGGAAAGAAGAAAAAAATCCTCCCATAAATCTCCAGAACTGCAGCCTTTGCTAATTACACTCCTTGCAGTGACCCCCTTCTGTACAACCTCCCTTTCCAGCACGTTCACTCTATTTTCTTACCGAAATGTCACTCGTTGGCTTCTTGGAGAGTAAAAACAATGAAGGCAATAAAAGCAGTTTATGCAGACTCACGGCCAGGCCTCACATACTTCCTGAGAATGGCTCTAAACTGGGTTTATTTCATCATCTGCTGAAGTATCCCAAACTACTGCTAAGAGGACAAGGTGGCCTGGATGCTGTTTTATTGTAACAGGCATTTGGGAAGAAAGAGAAAGCCATCAAAAATTCTTAAAAACAAGAGGAAGGCAGAGATGAGGCCATGTTGAACAGAGGCCTTTCTACAGATGTGTAATACCTCCCCAGCCTTATTTTTGGACCGTGAAATTGTTCCCCCACGTTTTCCTAGCACAAACAGGGACAGACTAGTTCTGGTGACATTCCCAGCCTGCCGCTGACAAAAATTACATTCAGAGGCCAAGAAAAGCTGCTTACAAGACAAGGGTTTTATCTCTCTAGAGCCAGATCCATTTAAAGCAAACCAGTGATTTACCTGGAAAACTGACACCCAAATGTGTCGTTACAGCACACACCTGAAACAGCAGCTGCGTCCATCTGATGCCATCTATTAGCTCTCACAGAGGCACAAATGGGCTGCTAGAGACCTGACTGCTTACTGGTGTGGATGCTTACAATGATCTTTGCTAACAGATCACAGAAACAGCTGCCTTTAAAGAAAGGGGCCATATAATTTTACGACCACTAAAATAATTTTGCAGCAGCCTGCTGAACAAAGGGCAGGCAAGCCCTGCTGTACAGGGTAAGAGCCAGCTGCTGCAAGGCTCAGGGAAGAGGCTTCCCCACCCCTTGCACAACTGAGGAGTATTCCAGTGATGTCTTTTATGGCTCTTGTAACCCGTCAGGTACAGATCATGGCTGCAGACAGAAAACAGCACTCAGAGCAAAGGTCTGATCTGGTGTGGCCACTTCTGGCTGTCTCCTAGAGCCTCATGCTGGCCTGATGCACTAAGGTGAGAACAGCCCCAGGTTTATCTCACAGGCTGCTCTTCAAAACCTGGAGCTGAAGTACAAAAGCAGCAGCAACAGCCATGGTCTCTGCAGCTACAGCTCGTTTTCCACAGTCAGGGAAAGGTGGATCTGAAAGCTTTTGTTCCCCTGGGGAGAGGGTGGAAACAAACAAAAAAGGAAGAGGGAGAATTAAAGTAATCTTGAATCACTAAGCAGATTCACATCACTGGATCAATAAGCACCACTGACAGGGATCACAGGAATGTCGCAGCTTTGCCAATAATAAAACAGCACAGCAGAGCTTGGAGGATGACTTTTCTAAGGCAGCCGAGCATGAAGCAGCAGGGCTGGTGAACAGCTGAAAGTGACACCCTGGCTTACATCGGGCCGCTGCCAGTGGCGGGGCTCGATGCAGTTTGCTTTAAATAATGATGAGCACAGAGATTGTATTCATGGGGGAAAGGCAACCAAGGACTGGAGAAACCAAGGGCTAAATTTCACAGGCCAAACACATGTGCTCTTCCCCCCAAACTAATTCTTTTCTAGGTTGGAAAGAAGAAAGAAAAATCAGTGCTAATTTAATCAATTGATCAGCCTATTGATTGCAAAACTGGAGCTGCTAGTTAGCCATGTGCTGTAATGCCCTCAACTCTGAAACCACAAAACACACCATTGATTTCTTCACTTCCAGCTCCAAAACAAGAAATAAAACCAGGCTTTCAGTGGAAAAACAACTTCCTCGTCCAGGGAGAAGGTGCAAGCAAAGAAGAGAGGCCAGGAAACAGGGACAGCCGCATCTTGCGAGGTTCAAACTGAAATTAGTTACAGATGCAGTCACAGTGTCTTGTGTAAACTCTATCGATTGGGTGGCTGACAGTCTTGGGAGCCTCCATAGTAGGACAATCAATCCGGCTGCAGTGTCACCTGCCACTTTGCTGAACAGTTGACAATGCAATTATCCAGTGTGGAGGCAGGGAGTTGGCGTGTGTCAAACGCAGTTAGCCACTTTCCGGGCACTACTCGATAATGCGTTTCACCGCCGCGTGTAAGAGACGACGCGCGGAGACAGGAGCTGCTCAGAGCCACTGAGACCTGTGCTCCCTTTTTGCTTCAGAAACATCTCACTGCCCCTGACTTAACAACTGTATTCTAAAATGCTATTAAAATCGCGTCAATCAACTATTGTGTGCTTAAGGCTGAAGTTTGACCTGAGCGTCCAAGAAGCAGGCTGCAGTTCTAGCAAAACTGCAGGCACTTGGGAAAAGGAATTAAAAAATTATCAGATTACTGTCTAAAAGCCTGGGATTTTCAAAACCACAGCAGACAGACCACTAGAAAACTGGATTGCAGAGCAACTGCTGTCCGAGATCTAGTAAAACCGAAGTTTAAAGAGATGCCGTCAACTTGAAACCCAGTTTATTTCAAAAAATTGAGTACTTTCAGGTGCTCTAGCTGCTCCCTTACTCCCTCTGCCAATTTTCACAGTGTTACAGCTACATTTAGTTTTTTCTTTTTAACCTTCTTCGTCTAGGAAGTGGGTGACAGACATCCCTGCTCATCCCCCAAATACGATACGTAATACTGTGAAATGGAGAGAATTTCCCTTCTTCCCACAGAAGATCTTTCCCTGGTTAGAGTGGCTGTTGGTGTTACATAAATCAACCAGCAAGGTTTAGTTGATTGTGCTCCTTTCAGCTAATGCATTCTGGCAGTTTGAGCATAAAAATTAGATTCTTACATTTTTGCAAGCATTTAAGTTAACAAAAATATAAATCAACGAGAAATTTTAACAGCTGTACGCACCTATTTCTTTTTTTCCAGTTAAAATGATTTGTACTTTGCCAAGTCCCACTAATTACTTTGTGTTCCACAGTGAAGAAAACGCTGTTCCTTGAAGCATTATATGAACTTTAAACACATGACACTGAGCACCAATTACATGGTGGGTCATGCTGGCTTGTGTATGTAAGGTAGGATTTTTTTTAATTTTTAAATCACATACTATTCTAATCTGTTTTCCCTGCTCACTAGAGTCAACTTCTAGTATTAATATACAGGACAATACCCAAGAGACATTTATTAGCCACAGAATCCTTCAAATTCTATATGCGGACACAAACCGTGGATAAAGAATCGGGTACAGCCCGCCCAATTATTGTATCTAACACTAAGCAAACTGTTAGCATTTTTATGTCAAGTTATTACCTAATGGACAAGTACTTCCTCTCAAAGGAGAGAGGTATAAACATTAAGGAGCAGTTGGGCTACTCTGTCACACCAGTCAAAAGTACTGTCCTTCAGCAAAAGAGGGATTACCATCATTTTACACAAGGGCCAAGGTAAGGCATACTAGTGCTCTGGGACTCAGCAGCCCTCTGAAGGGAGTATAAGGCATAGAATAAGCACTTGAGAAACACGAAATTTATACATCTTGCCCTCTTAGAAGTTTACAGCAGGTAGAAGTGACCAGCGGAAAGTAAAAACCTAAATATAGGAAGGCTAAAATACCAGGCTGGAGATGCTGGGAAGGATGCTCAGATGTATAGATGCGTTCACCTCAGAGAGGGATGCTGACACTGGAAATGTGGCAGAGAAAGGCACTGAACTGAGCTCTTGCTAAGTGGGAGGAGATTAAGAATTTCCTTACAGCAAAGATTCCCTATACTCTTACCACAGACTGCTCTGGCATCCAAGTTGAAGTTTGCTTTATCCTGCCAGGGTAAAATGAATGAATTCTGGCTCAAGTACACAGAAATAGGGAAGATGATTCTAGTTACTAGACTACTCTTCCAAAAGGCCTAAATATGCCAGTGACATCTTCCATTTCCCACAGAGTCTCTTAGGAGAAGTCACACTTTTACTGTACAGCTCAAATGCTTTTGCTGCATTTGAGTAGATCAGTTTATACCCTCTTACTGGTATAACCTTAAATGCAGCCTAAACCTCCTGGCATGGAAAAAAGGAAAGTCTCCTTGCCTCCTGAAGCTTTCCTGCATGTCTCATTATATTTTATCTGAAAAAGAGGGCACAGCTGGCTACTAGCTGAGATTCTAGAACAAGACTTTTCACGTCCGTTGCCAGCTTTGCTGCTATCATTACAACATTAGAGAAAACGCTTCTCCATGGTTCAGTTTCCACACACACGTCAAACACCGATTTTAGGAGTTTTGTGTTAGAGTTCTGTGTTCATGAAATTGCACAGAGAAGCGCAACTGAGTTTTCCTGCTCTGTATAGAGCTTTCTGCCAGCCAGTTACCTGACACAAGAAGTCACGGTGTTCACAAACACCTGCTGCTGAACTGAAAAGTATCTACTTAGAATCTGATGCCAGGACTTCACACTTGAGAGCATGCTTCTAATGCTGCATGGATTTAGAAGGAGAAAAACTGGAGGAGCATACAGCCATTGCCCCTAAGCTCTTTCTTGGACAACTAACCCACAGTGGATGAAGGCTGGCCTACACCACTTGCTGATGAAGCACATCTTGATTCTCTGGCTATAGAAAGCCAACAGTGGGACTGCAACCATTTGCTGGAAACTTTTAGACATTTTAATACAGTCCCACTTTCCAGGCAGCTGCCTTAATTGTACATGACATGAGATCCAGGTGCAAATGGGCACCCAAGGATAACTGTAGTTCGTTACAGCTTATAAGGCTTTACCAAGTCTCTCTATGCTAAGTCGTGCTGTTCTTTTCCCTTGGTAAGACATTACCAAAAAGATACAAGCCCCTTGCTAGCTTGGGAGGAGGGCAGCACGGAGAAATAAAGAGAAATATCAGAGAAATAAAGAGAAACTTCAGAGTTAAGTAATCCCTGTGTGTTTCTCCTTCTTCAAGAATATCACAATCTATCAGACAGATCCTTGTCATGTTGATCTTTCTCAGACAGTATCCTTCCCTGAAAATGCCCTGCTTGCCATTTTAACATTTTCAAAGTCTTTCTCTCTTCTGTGTTATTTTTGATGCAACTGATCTGCTGAAGGAAAAGAAACCCAGAAGAGCAGCGGTGACTAGCTTGCTACTGCACCCAGAAGGCGGCTTTTTGGTGGGGAGCTGGAGGGGAGAAGAGGAGGATGGGGCAGGTGGAGAGAACTTAGCTAGAATTCTTCAATTCTTTCATATCTAAAGAGGACAGCAATCTCTGTTCTATCAGACCGCGCGGTTCGTGCTTTAAATGGTACTTGCTGCCAGCTTGCTTTCCCTGTCTCTCTCCCTTTGAAGCAGACTGGACAGCTTCCTCAAGCTGGCGTTATCACTCCCTCTAACCACTCTTGGCAGGCAATCTAATTCCCCCTGAAAAGGTCACCGCCATTTTAACTGCCTTTCAATCACATTAAGCACGCTGCCGCTCGTGCTCAGAGCACTGCGCCCGCAGCTCTCCTGACTGAGGTGCGATCGATAAACTGACATCCCACCCCCCACCTCAGCTCCCCAACCGCCCCTCGCCTCCTTCCCCTCTCCTGGACAAGCTGCCTTCCCGGAACGGACGGCGAGAGACCAAGTGACAAAATCCTCTCCTCAAATCCGAGGCAGCAGAAGGGAGCTGCTAACCTGGCATTTACTAATCTTTGTCCCATCTGTTAAGAAACAGAAGGGTGCAGGCATCCCCCCCCCACCTTTCCTAGACCGACTTCACAGGACAGTTTGCTTAGGCACCAGTCCAGACACCTTTGAAGCTGTGTTACAAAGAACAAGCCTCCCTCAAGCTTCCCTCAATGCAATCATTACCGTTATCTCTCCCCCCGTGCTGCTTTTTTTTTTGCAGTTACGAGTTATGTGTTCCACCCATCGATCCCTGTGTAAGACACTGTTTTAAGTCCTCTTGCCTTTTGACTGTGCTAAGCCGTTTAAGAGATGACAGCAGCTTCTATCAGTGTGAAGCTGATGTGATTCTTTTCAGATAAAGCACTTTTTTTCCACTTCCCCCCCTCCCTTCCCTTCTTTCAAGTAAGAGACATACACACAAAAAGAGACACTGAATCTTTCAAAGAAAAAAAAACCCTTTTGAACTTCCCTCAGGAATTCTTTAAAGGGATAACCTTACAGTGTAAACACTGAGGGCAACGTGCATCCATTCTGGAGAGGAACAGAAGAATTGCTACAAATATGTTGAGCATCAGAAAAAAAAAATCCATCAGAGAGGAAGCCACTTGATGCTTTCACTTGCGAAGCCTTGCTGGCATCCTAAACAGAGAAACTCATTAGAGATGGCATGATATAATCCCCTGCAACAATGACTTTTGGAGAGGGATGATTCAGAGATGTTGGGAGAGAGAGTTACTGAATGTTCAGGTACTTCAAGAGAAATTTTAGTCTTGTGACGTTGTACTGAGACAGGGAGATATTTGATTACTGTATCTGTTTAGTTTTTCACTTCGAAGTACAAGCTTAATTTAAACAGAGCTTGGTACTTCATGCTGGTATTCTTCTGCACCCACCCCAAACAGAAACAAGAACTCTCCTACAAACCCCCTACTTCAAGCAGGACTTCTGCTGAAACAAAGTGGTTCCAAACCCTATAAAGCTGCCAATCTTCATTTACACCCTGCATTCTTCCAGTTTTGGTAAGCAAATTAAGTGATAGCAAACGATGCTTTAAGAAGCCAGGAGGAATGCTAGAAGTACCAAATATTTCCTGACAGAAAGCCTTCACTAAACTCAACAATTTCAGAGACAACATACTGATCCCTGCATCTCTCAATTATGTCATATTCCTCCTTGCTGCCACTGCCTGTTCTTTCCACCTGCTGCCCCAGGTATGCCAAGCTGTGCCAGCCAAGGTGTGCCTTGGCTCTGCTGCACTAGACCTCACTGGGGGTTTGCAGTTGTAACACCAACACAGAAGCCAGAATTCTTTGTCTTCTAAGACAGCCCCTCAGGTTAGAGGAACAAGTTTTCCCTGCAAGTGCTTTGGAAGCAGGAAAGTGTCACCCTAGGAACCATATAAGTGAGAGTTTTAGCCTGTGATTGCTCTTAAGTATGAGACCATCTTCCAGAAAATCTGAACAGGGCTGTTCATTTCCCTGACCTTTCTGTTTTTAAGAAGAAAAACCCCAAGATCTCTCAACCTTACTCCACCTGGGAATCTGTCATGCCCTTTCATAAAATTGGCAGAGAGTATTCCTCATGCTGAGAGTGACTTTGTCCATTAACCAAAAATGATAAAAAGAAGAAGCCAGGACCTGTGTTAAGTCCTGCACCCCCTTTGCCCAGCTGTGACATGTCCTTAGAGCAACACACCATTAAAACCGAAATTAATGAGACACATGGCCATCTATTTTCCCCTCTGGTTTTATGTATTTCCCCATGTCATCTCTTTAGACACTGGTGACATCCCTGTAGCCTGGCAAGGGCTGTCTGGCATTATAAAAGACCTTTGATTTCCACATCACTGCAACTTCTCAGCAAAGGGAACAGAGCCAAATGCAAAGCCTCGGGTGACGGGGGTTAACGAGGGCCTTGCCAACTCCAGACAAAGCAGTTTTAAGCATTAGAAAGCATCTACAAAACGTTGTGCTGGGCTTCAGGGCTGTAAATTAAGAATTCTGTCCCTAAAATAAGGCAAGAGCCAACACTGGCAGAGAAAGAAGAAAGGCAGTCACCTTAAGATTACCTGAGAGTGCAGAAAGCAGGCCTGAGTGATGGAGACCTCTGAATGCCAGCAGTCAGAGACAATATGAGAGCCACAAAAGACAGCATGAAAAAGCGTGATTTGATTAAAAATAAATACAATCAGCCACCTATGGGAGATCACTCCAGCTCTGCTTTGGCCTTCCAAATTTTACAGCAACTTTTTGTGCAGAGTAGGTAGGTATCCTGCATACACTGCCTGGTTATCCCAAAATATTAGGTAGAAAGTTGGTGGCAAAAAGGTTCCCCTGTTTAGGGAAGAGGACACTTCTCTAGAGAAGCATGGCAGCTGCTGAATTCAGCTGCCAGCAGAGGTGTGCTCCAGAGGAGGAAGGCCAGGTGCTAAGGACCTGCCAGCAGCTCAGGTGGAGTCACTTCCTCAGCAGTGGCTCTGCCACAAAAAGCTGCACAGGGAGGATGTTCCTCACTGCAAATGCTACAGGGATGTTCCCGTGCTTGTGAGCTGATCTACAGACACCTTTTATCCAGCACCACAAAGGGAAGCAGTCAAACCCAAAAGCCTTCCCACCAGGGTAATTATGGAGGGTTTTAGAACTGCCTGTAGTTGTGCTCTACTTTTCTCCTGGTCTTTCAGTCTTTTCCTGGGTCTGTTCATGTAACTCCTGAAGGTGTCATGAAGGTCTCAAAAAGGAAAGAAGAGACAGATCCCATACTTCTTGATGAAAGCAAGGCAATTTCTAAATATGAACTACAGAACTATCTGTCCATGTATGTGTACCCATCTGGCAGAGGTTACAGCACTGGCTGATGCTGGAACCTCTCTAACTTCTGGTGGAGGAAAGCAGGTGATCTACAGAACACAAAGTTACGTACTTGAAAATTCCTTAAAATAATGAAGAAAATGCAGCAAAGAGCAAGTACTTTACATTTACACAGCCTAACCACATCAATTACACACATTTTGTCCATCTGAAGCCTCATATGAAAGAGGGTCTCCATATGACTGAATATGGAAGGTTCAGGTCACATTTCAGTGAGTTAACTCAAAAACAAGTGGGAAAATTAAGGTGAAGACAGCACGATGTCCACACCAAAGGAAGGGGAAGATCATGCTCTCCTCAAATTCAGGTGGTATGGTGGGGGTGACGGAAGAAACTACTCATGCACAAAAAATGGATGAAATGAACTAAGTCTAATCTGGACTAGCAGTGACAACAATAAAGGCACACAGACATCCCAAGCTTTCCTGCGATGGATTGTAGTGTTTATACTACATAAACAAGAGTCCAAGACCTTGCATGATCTCATCAGGCCTCTACCTGGAATCATGTACAGACACAACTCCCCATGGAGTCACAGAAGTTAGCTTACAGACACAGGATGCAACAGTGTGAGCTTC
Source organism: Lepidothrix coronata (assembly GCF_001604755.1). Taxonomy (NCBI): domain Eukaryota; kingdom Metazoa; phylum Chordata; class Aves; order Passeriformes; family Pipridae; genus Lepidothrix; species Lepidothrix coronata. The sequence continues at coordinate 1,772,076 of NW_016690292.1, forward strand.
CCTGGGTGTCCTTTAGAACCCAAAGAAGCTGCTCCTTCAAGTCTGTGCTCCTAATCATCTGCTCTGCTACAACCCAGATACAATTTAATTTCAGAGGAAGGCAAGAGCAGATCAGGAGTGTCTGGTTGTATCTGAGCACATGGCTGGCTTTTAAGTCCAACTCCCTTATGCAGCAGCTTTTCCCCTTGAGATATTTTAAATTAAAATCCAAGCTGATATAGGAAGAGATCACATCCCATCCTCTTTATTGAACGAAGGGAGCCAGCATTCCCCCTCTCATTAGGCATGCACTACATGGATTGCTTGTGAGAGACTCTTCTGAGTGCCTGAGGTTCATGCCAACGAACAGTTTAGTAAATCCTCCTCTTTGAGGCCAAAGGGCTTAGTGTAAGAAAGGGGCCAGGTTTCTAGATAAAATTACATTCACCAATAAAGCTCACGAGAGGTCAAATTTTGCCATAACTCACTCCCCCTTCGGTAACTGATTTCCCCGTCACCGGGGAAGGAGTAAAAGAAGAAGGAAAAATAAAATGTGTTTGTCTGAGTGCCCTAAGGGCTTGTAGTGCTGGAGGTGCAGAGCGGGTTCCTGGATTCTCATTTATCAACCTTAAAAGGGATGGAGTGATAAATGCACAACTGGCCCTTTAATATTTTATGCAGGTGCTACAGCGACTTAGCTGTCACCTCCAATACATCACCAGAGGCTGATACACCAGCTTTCGTCACTCCAGGCTGGGAATTTTTACAATTTCATTTCTATTTCCCTCTCTTCACATATTTCCATGTATTTCTTACTATGTGTAAGATACAAAAAGCTATTTTCCCCAAATGATCTAGCCATTCCTACTCATTCCCTCCTCAGACACATTTCTTGAGGAAGAAATAAACGCCACGCTTTTGTTCAGGATTTGCACAAATTCTGACTCTCGTCATTCAAGAGAGACAGAAAACACTTTACATTCTGGCAAAGGCTGATGGTTCCGCCCTTTCTGAGAGGCAAACCCCCACATCCCTCCCTTTAAAGACAGGTCATGATGAACTTCCACAGCAGAAAGATTTACAAGCGCCCCCAAAACAGCGGCGCACCTCGGAATCCTCCCTCCAGGAGGGTAGTGGCCCGTATCCTCTTCTGCCCGCACCACTCGTACTCTTCAAAGCGGTTCCCGTTCTCGTTCTCGATGTCCACAGAGTCATCCTCAGTCATGCACGAACCTTCTCTCTGCACAGGGTAAAGCAGGGGCAGAGTGTTGAGATGTACGAAATAGCTCTTCGGGGTTAAACAACTCATGGTGGGACGGAGAAGGAAAGCTGGGCCGTTCCCGGGACAGCTAAGTATGGAGCGGACAGCAGCATCTACTCCCGCCCCCGTTCCCAGTGACCTAAATCTAGAAGTAAATAGGTGCTGGAAGAAGTTGACAAGCTTAAGATCAAAACAAGTTGCAAGGTTCATAGTTTTTACACATGGAAATTTAAGCTCTGGTTCCTATAACAATGCTGGTGTTCATTTCAAAACGTACTCCCCTGTCTTGGATGTACAATTCCTCTCATGTAAACCATAGATTCCTTTGACCCCCAGCAGGAATGTTCTCCTATAGCATATTTTTGGGACATACTGATCAAAGATACCTCTACAATATGCACCTCTCAGGGCAGCAAGAATGAATTTGTTATCATCTCTACTGAGGGTTTTTCCTGAGAAACACAAACAGAAAGCCCTATGACACAACTGCCTCCCTCCCGTAGGGCTTGTTTGTCCTTCTTCCTTGCTGTCTTTAGGATAAACAGCAAGAGAATGGTTTAGTTTAAATGCTCTTCTTGGAGTAAGATGGTCATGCAACATTTACAAATTCCAGTCTGTTACAAAAGAACGCAACAAAAACTAATTCTAATGTTTTCAAAGGCACAGATCAGAAAGAACTCTTCTTGCTGTGCTACACAGGAAGCTTGAGGTCCTACAAAAGGCTACATAAACTTCAATAACACCACCTTTACAATCTATAACTTAGACTTCTGTAATAGCAGAAGGGTGCATAAAGTAAAAAAAGTTATTAATGCCACACAGCAGAAAAATCCAGAAGAATCCATCTTCCAAGACAAAGAGAAGTGACTACAAATCTTAGAAAGACAGTTAGCACTGCCTGCAAGCTCAGCAATGTTAGTTTTTGCCCCACATTAGGTCAACTGCAGACAAAGCCGGGAGTAGGGAAAAGGGAATGGCAGCTGGTGATCCTGCTGCGCCTCTACCTTTGCAAGGCATTGTTCCACATGCCTACTCATCTCCTCCTCGGATCCTGACAGAGGTCGGCTGCAGAGGGGACATACCTGCCCTTCGTCTTGCTTCCTCCGTTTCATTTTTCCAATCCGAGCTGCATGGAGAAACCAGGGAAAGAAAACAAACAAAAAAGGAAGACATGTCAAGTTTGTAGATCCGCTCTTCATTTGCTCAGCTCCAAATAATAAACCTTTGGCAGAAATGGTAAGATTTCGCACCAGAAAATCCTGTTGCAACTCCCTGTTCTGACCTCTATAAACAGTGCAGAGACTGTTACTTGGCATTTTTCAGATTAAATCTGCAACATGTGGATGAGTACTCCCTGATTTCAAAGAGGCAGCTAGGAGAGGGAACATCTGCTGCACATCCCCAGGTAAGTTATTAAAATGGTTAAATACTTTCTCTTGGAAGGCTGAAATTGTTTTCAAAGTTGAGTGATCAAGCCAGTGAATTCTGGTTTGGATTCTGCCTTCTAAGTCTGAGGCCCTTCCACTAACACGTCTATTCCCTACAGGATAACATAGCACCTGAAAGCCTCGGACAAGGTATGGAACAGTCACCTCCAGGACCACAGAGCCTCCTGTACACCCCGAAAAATTCCTTCCCGCAACACCACAAACAAGTAAGAGCACCATCTTACAAGCATAGCTTCTGGCTCTCTGTTTTATTTCATGAAAACTGGAGGCTACACTGGGCACGCTCTGGGAAACAAACATGTTAGGAATCATGATGATTAGAAAAAGCAGCCAAGGTAGCCTGTTGCTTAATCCAATATCTGGTTAATTTGAGCCATCGTTTAATGTGATCAAAACATCTGGAACAAAATCATTTGCATTAAAAAGAACTTCTGTCTTTTATTATGATGGCTTTAGGCAGGTATTACTGAATAACTCAATCACTGGCTGCAGGAAAGTCACTGTTTAATTAATAAGGAAGGTCAAAATTCTGAATGAGAGACAAGGAAAAGCCCAAGGAAAGCCCATGTGATAATGAGAGATGACACCACCAAAAAGCTGCATTAGCCAGAAATCGTTACTGACATTGTGAGCACTGCAGCATGCTCTGAAAGCCTTCATGCCTCAACTCTGTGGGATCAACAGCTCCCTGCAGCCAACGAGTCAGAGAAAGCTGCTGGAATGCCAGGATGAGAAGGACCAGTGTACAGGAAAGTTTCTGTCAACTGTTTTCTGAAGTGCATCAGTTTAAAGCACACACATCACCAAGCGATTTATGAAGTTCCAGCTGAACACATCAACACAGACCTGAAAGGCCTCTCACAAGGCTTTCTCATTGGCTTCCCTGGACACAGGACCCTCTGGGTTAGGATATACTTTCCCACAATCCAGAACTAGGAGTATTCACCATGCCCTATACTCTCTGACGCTTCAGCAGTGAGAAAGCTTCAAATTATTCCCTGGGCATTGCTTTTTCTCCCTGAGACAGAGATGTGGGAAAACTACCTGAAAATTCAACCTCCCCTCCTCACACGATGAAAAGGATTCTGCAAATGTGACATTCCTAGAATAAGGGACAGCAGCTTGAGACCAAAACAAAAATGTTTTCAATATCTGGCACTTTGAACAAGAGAGACTCTCAAGTTAACACACACAGCTTTCACCGTTTGTCTAAATTTTATCTGCTGATGCTCCACAACCTTCTCTCGTGTTGGATACACCACACTGACAGCTCCCCAACCCTCTACTGTAGTCAGAGTTAAGCCATGTTCTTTCTCTTTTGTACTTGAGCACACAAGAGACTTCTGAAGTTCTGGTTTGGTGCATGCCTGTATCCTCCAGCATGGCTCTTTCGTGTAAGTTAAGGATGCTCTTTCCTTGCTCCTTTCTAGCTCTGTAGAACCAGCACAAAATTAGGAAGAAGGCTGGAATCAGACACGACCATTCCCCTAGCAAACTGACTGGAGAGAAACACAGGAACAAAGCCTTCTCTATCCTGACTGCAGACGTGAATTTCTCTCACCTCATCATGTTTTCAACCAGGGAAACGTAGGGAAGGAGCAGTTTAATTAATGCTGGTAGGACTCCCCATGGTCAAACAATTCAGCTAAGTCAGTCTGCCTGGTGAATTTATTAGTATTTTTAACTTTTTTTATTGCCATCTTCCAGTTCATGCACTGTAGCAGTGACACAAGGAAGAAAACTTGTTTTAGGTCTTCTACTGCTAAATTCCTGGGACCGTTTTGCCAGAACAAGCACCTGATCTGCTGTTGAAATGTTAGTGTGGAGCTGGGAACAGAACCTCACCCTGCTCCAGCTCCACACAGGACCCAGCAGCCGGCCCCTCTCCTGGCTCCTTTAGCTCCGCAGAGGAGCGTCCCTTTAAGCCGCAGCGCCACAAGTGAAAAAGCCACCGAAAAGAAAGAGGCGTTGAAAACAAATCCCCCTGCCGTTTTCATTCCGTGGTCATTAGCAGCGGCAGCGCTGCGCCCACGCAGGCCAAGGGTGCCCCTGGTGACTGCGGGCAGGGAGCGGGGCCGCCGCCGCCTGGGAAGCACATGCGAGCAGCGCTGTCCCCGCCCGACACGGCGCAGCCCGGCCATCACTTCCAATCAGCGCCGCGGCGACAGAGCGGCCCCAAAGGCAGGGGGTGATTGTGGCGCTGTCCCGGAGGGGAGCAGCTCAAAAGAACACGCGAGTGAGACCACAGGATTGTTAATTAGTGTTGATAGATGCGATCATTTCTAATTAGCTCACTAATCCCTCTCCCCCCCGTGCTCCTGTCGCAGGAGAATGGGAGAGGAAGGGAAGGAAAAAAAAAAAAAGAAAAAAAGCCATTCCCTCTCGTAATTCAGGAAGATAAAAATACAGACAGCAGAGGACTGGATGCACGAAGAGGACAGAACTCAGGGAAGGAGGCTTTGGCACAAGGCTGACCCATTCTTACCTCTGACTGAACAAAGACTCCATAGTTATTATTCCAACCTTCTGCCAGGAGGTGAGGAGTTCACTAATTTTTATTAGCATTAATAATTATTATTAGGCCATCAGAGGGCTTCCAGCACCTCTGAGGCCTCACTTTTAACAGATGTACATTACCCTACACACCGCTCCTGCTGCAAGTGCATGTTCTCCTTCAGATTACACAAACCCATCAGGCCAGGGAGTTTAAGTCACCACGGCAGATGAATGAGAAAGTAGCTTAGGGAGGTGAGCAAGAATTGGGACCCTCTGCAAGAGCCAGGATCTCACCTATGGTCTTTGCCTTACCTTAGGAGCTGTGCTGGCAAAGGGAGTTGCTCTTCCCTTCCCTAATATGGGACTATGCAATGTGAAAGGGGGCTTGCACTAGACAAGGAGCCAAACTGCACTCGACAAAGCCTCTACTCTGAGGGAACACTGGCCCCTGCCTTCCCACAGGTGTGGAGAGAAAGAGCCAGCCCACCACTGCTGCCTTATGGGCAGAAGAGTCTGAGGATCTTTTCTCACAGTGGGCTCTCCCCAGCAAGGCTAAACCTTATTAATGCCTGAAGATCATGTTACTCTCAAGCCCAGCACAACTTCCTGTGAGAAAAGCTAATGGATTTCAGTTTTCACTGGTACTCCCTCCCCAAGCAAAAATTCACCTTCAGGACAGGGCACTAATTACCTCAGAAGTGCTCTTACACAGCATCTAGCAGTGGACACTACACCAACCTCTACTGCAGCATCAAAGGAGATGATTAAGTTACTAGGAATATCTCTTATGATTCCCTCCACCAGTTTGAGTGGTCCCCCGAGTCCTATGCAGACATCATTAGCAGCGCCTGCAATGGCAGGCCAATCAAATTAAGTGGAAACATTTTTGTCTCCTTTCCAGTGAAAATCATCCAGCTTTATTCCTCCCCCACCCATCAGCTACAAAAGCACACGACAGGCTGGTGGTGGTTCAACAATAAACTGTGCACTGACCTCCTCCATGGAGGTCTGTTCAGAAAGACAGGCTTAGGGTCACCACCAAAATGGGAATCAGCTTCTCAAGGAAAGGAGCAAAAGGAGCTTTGTAAGGACCCATTTTTCAACTCACCTGAGAATGCCAATTTTGCAAATAGCCCTAAATTTGAGTCAAAGATATTCAAGCACAAGAGCCAGCACCTGGTCTCTGCAAATCTACCAGAGAAGTCTTAAGGAGTGGTTATACCTATTTTTGTTAGGCCTATCACCAAAAACTTGTGTGGATGATCAACTTATCCAGACCATTTGATCTAAGGGAACAAAGGCAGCAATGGCAGAGCATAAGAAGCCATCTCAAGAATAAGAAAAAGCAAGAAAACAGATGGTCAAGAAGGAATCTGTTTCAGACCTTATATACAATTTGCTGCTCATCTGCCCGAGAGAGAACATTAAGGGCCAGATTCACAAAAGGGTCTCGGTGGGGCTTTCAGATTTGCATGGCCAAAGTTCCACAGAGATGATTGTCAGCAACCTTCAATCTGACACTATTCTCTGAGGCTGGCACATACTTAACCTGCTGAATCCATGTTCTGATACACTAACCAAGAACTTTGTGCCTCTAATACTGAATGACTACTTAACCTGCTCTGCACTGCTAAACTCCATAAGCATCAATTTACAGGGTGGCTTAAAATTTCCAATGTGGCAACACTGGAAATAAGGCAAATGAAATAAATGCCTTCTTTATCACATGGGTTCATCAGGAATCAGCACCTCATACTCCTGGGTTCACAAGGACACAATCTCTGGATAGTGAGTTTAGCACAGGTGAGAGGTGCAGGATTAACTCACTGAGGCTGACAGGGAAGTTGGGATACAAACACTCAACCAACAGCCTAAAAGAGAACATTAATCTCCTGCTCCAGAGCTTGAAAATGCATTTGCCTTACTTACAGCTCTATTTAAGTCATAGGTTTGACTTACAGAAATAAAATTCTGGCCAGTCAGGTACATGTAAACCATTTAACTATCAGGACCTAATCATGTTGCAGCCAGGCAAACAGCAGCTCACAGAAGACATTGCCCTCTCCACCTTCTCCTTTCCTAGCTCCTTTTGCACATTCCCAAATGACTACAACAGCATAGAACACATAAAGGTCCAAACAAGACTCAGGCAAAAACAGCCCAGGAAGCCAAGATTTGGTTCAAGGACTATGTGGGAGAAGAGCAAACACTGTGGGCCCCTTTTTATGGGAGGAGTTTCCAAAGTGCTTCTAGAACTCAACTGATAGAAGCTTGACAGGAGATACCAAGATAAACTGGTTACAACAATATTGAAAAGTACATCTAAAACACAAAACCAAATTAAATAGTTCTTTGACAGACAGGCTGCATTTGATAAGTTTCTGCAGTGTGCCAATAAGAATGATAAACAAAAAGCCAGCTACCTTTGGATGAGTCCTACACAACTTCTGTTCATGTGAGCTAACTGGGACACAATGTCCTCATTTGGAATATGGCTCTAAGTTTTGCTCCCTCTACCCCAAAAGGTACATACAGAAAGAGTAAAAGGTCCAGCAAAACGCCGTACAAAACTACTGGCCTCCCTTCAGATGAGCCCAGCCTCGCAGAAACATCCAAGAACAGGGGCCAAGAGGAGTTCCTAGATCAGATCACAGCCTGCCCAGATTGTGCTGCAGCCCTGCTTCGGGTTAGGGCCCAAAGCACAAAGCACTGCTGAGCCAGTTCAGCAGGGCACGCTGCCATCAAGAGCTTCCGTCCGCAGTGATGGACTCCACAACACCAAGAATTCCAAAAGTCTAGCTCAGACTTTTAAAAAATATTTAAAATAGGGTAAATACACATTGTTGGCCTGAAAAAAGGCGGAAGGTGGGAGCTTAGCCCCAGCTATCCAAAAACGATAAAGGAACAGCTTGACATCCCTGACTCTGGAGACCTCTGTCACACAAAACAAGCCACCACAGAGCAGCACCTCTGAAGTCTCTGTGTCAGGAAAGCGTCCACCTGCCAGTGCTGGCAGCTCACTGCACTCATCTCAGAGTGCAGATATGAGCACACCTGCCAGCAGTCACCTGGAACTGATGCAAGGCAACTCACCTCTTTGTTGTATGACTTAACAGACTTGCAAGAGTTCACAGGTTTTTGGCCCTCTGGGTTGATATTTAAAAACCCCCAAGCTAGCTCTGAATTCACTTATGTGTAACTTATCACAGATCTGGGTCGGGAGCTTCTGTTTGCTTAAGACTGCACTAAACGTGGAGGACTCAAAATTCAAGCAAACCATTTTGCTATTGGCACACTCTAAAGCCTTTTGTTATTTTGTTAAAGTATATCTTCTTCTAAACAAACTCTATTAGCACAACATCACTGGTGTTATCTTTAATTAACAATTCAGGAAGCTCGAGATTAATGAGCCTCCTGATAGTCTGAACAACCAAATTCTGACTAAATGTTACATAGTGAAGGAGCTACAAGCAATATAAAACCAGATGAGAGATTGTTGTAACTGTTTAAATGGTAAGTTCTGACTTCACTGAACTTTGAGAAAAGTTTCAACTCCCTCAGCTGTAAAAAAAAGTTTTGTTTCAGCTTTCTTTTTCCAATTTAGAAGCACAGAGATGGGATACCTCTCTCTGAAATGAAGTGAGGTCTGATTTGCTTTTTTAAAAAAACACCAAGATGCTTTCCTCTAGAAATACTTGTTTACTTGCTGTTAGGAGCACACACAGATACAAGTTAGTACCAGCATCGGTGGCTTTGAGAGGAAAAAAAAACCCAAAGAAAACAAACCATGACGTCAGACGACGCTCAGGCTGCTGGTTTAAAAGTTTACTTCAAGATTCAGCCATGTGAGCTGTGAGAGCTCAGCAGCCGGGCCCCGGAATGAAAACACGGTATCCAGGGCCTGGTTTATCCCGGGCGGTGGAAGCCGCTTCCCCGGGGAGCCCAGGTGGGAGCAGGGCTTCCCCCGCACACCCCCCGCGCCCCGTGTGCACGGCGAGGCCGGAGGCGGCCCCCGGCCCGCGGAGGGTCTTGGGGGGGGTCACAGAACTCGGCCCAACTCTGGGAAGTTGCCCGGGCGGGGAAGGGGCGGGGGCCGCACTCACCGTTCAGCCGGGTCTGCCGGTTCGCTCGCACCCGCAGGAAGGTCTGCAGAGGGGACACAAAAGCGGAGAAGCGTCAAGGCCCGGGTGTAAACAACTCGCCCCCCGTCCGTACACAAGGCCCGGCCCACCGCCGCCCCGCGAATCCCCGGAACAACGCACCGGCCGCGGGCCTCCGTTCCCCCTCAACACCCACCTCTTCCCGGCCCCCGCCGCCGGGCCCCCTCCTGCCGCTCTGCATAGCCGCGGGCGCTGCGGGCGGGCGGCGGGCCCGGGATGCGGGTGGATGCGGCGCGGCCCGGCGGGCGCCGCCGCTCAGCCCCCGGCGGCCGCCGCCATGTTGGCCCCGGTCATGTGACCCGCCGCGCGCGGGTGAGAGTTCACCCGGCAGTTCCCATGGCAACCGACAGGGGGCGGCAGCGCCTGGCGAGCCCGGCCAATCAGAGCCCCGGGACGGCCGGGGCCCGGGGGACTGGCCAATCAGCAAACAGGGGTTACTGGAACACAGGGAGGCCTGGCCAATCAAGGATCGGGGGTGACTGGGACCCTGGCTGCCTGGCCAATCAGGAATCAGAAGCCACTGGAGCCCAAAGGGTCATGACTAATCAGAGCCCGGGGGCAGGTGGCGCCCAGGGGCCTTTGGCCAATCAGATCCGGGGAGCAACTTAGAAGCAGCTTCCCTTGTCCAATAGGGATTGAGCGCCCTTCAGGCCCAACATCAATGGCCAATCGGTGCCTTGGCCCCAACTGTAACCCAAAGGCATTGGCCAATCAGGCACCAGGGGCAACACTCTCCAACCTTCCCTGCCCAATCAGGGCCTGGGGGCCCAAGGGCTCTTGGCGTATCGGGGCCCAAGCAGTAATAAAACCCAAAGGCTCGCAGCCAATGGGCGCCCAGCGGCCCCTGTCCAGCCCCACCATGGAGCCCAGGGCTGCTCCCAGCCCCTGCCCTGGCTGTGGGAGCAGAGTCCTGGGAAGCAGAGCCTTGTCCTTCCCGATGTCCCGCAGGCTCAGCGCAGTTGGACACAGACACCAGATGGGTCTACCAGGGCCAGGCTGTGCGCCCACCTCAGGTCCAGAGCTCTGAACCCTGCCTGTCCTCCCCACTGCTGTGGGGGCACAGGTGGAGTGCTGCTGCCTCACCCCTGTTTTCCAGCCTCTCCTCATCTTTTCCTTCCCTTTTCAGCAAACCTCAGTGGTCAAACTTGTCTTGTGGATTTCTCTCCCTCATTTGCCCCACAGCTGTGGTGGGAGATGGGCCCAGTAGATGAGCCTGAGGTTGGGACAGAGGTGGGGGCTACAAATTGGGCAGCAGAGGCTCCTACAGACACAGATCCCATCTGTTCCCCCCCTCTGAACACTCCCCTTTGCTTCTTGGAATCAAACCTGTGTTTCGGGTCTCTGCTCTGGCACCTGACAATTTGCCGCTCCCTCTTCAGATGGAAAACAAAACCCCCCCGATATGTTTCTCTGTCCCAGGAGCTGATGGGCAGCCAGCCAGGTCAGGTGCTGGCTGGTTAATCTTCACCCAGTCCTGACCCACATCCTACATCCCAGCTCTGCCTGCCCATGGAACTCGCAGTTGGATTTTCATACATGCACGCACTCACAAATCCAAAGCTGCCAGTTGGTTTTACCCTGTTAATGAATTGAGCTGTCTTTCGGGAATCACGCTCGCTGCTGAGCTGGGGTGAGGGAGATGAGCCTTCCCTGGACAAGGATTTTAGGCTTTCAGTTGTGCTACACTTGTTTTTAGTCACAAATATCCCGTGGGTTCAGCTGACCCAGGCAAGGGGGTCTCCCTCCAAGCCTGAAATGTCATCTTCGCAAGTACGACGTATCGCTTGTAATTTGCTCTTGATTTTTCCATTGGGGATTCAGGGTTTTATTCAAATACTTCTAAAATGGCTTAATTTTTACTCGCAGCGCAGGAAAAGCCCTGTCTGACAGAACATACTGTATTTAGGAGGAGCAGCCACTATGGACCAAATCACAAGGTCCTGCACTACATCGGCTGCCACCACCTTGGTCCAGTCAGTGTCCATGTACCAAACTCCAGCAGCCAGGCTTGGCACAGAACTGCCAAGAGGATCCCCCTTCCCGCCATCCAGGAGCCACCTCACTGCCTCCACTGCAGCTCCCTCTCCGCATGTGGAGCAGTGCAAGCAGCCCAAGTGCTCTGCAAGCCCGTGTTCCTGTAGCACTCCTATTTGTAAATCTCCTTCTTCCCTAAATATCCCCATGGCATATAAGTATGAAGACTAAAAAAAACAGAGCCGCAGGAATTCTGGAAACATAAATGCCCACAGCCCATGTTCTAGCATGTTACTAATATGCTGTATAATCTTGTTAGATCACAAATAACACAGGGGACATTCATAATTCCAGCACACCTCTACATATAGGAAGCTAAATTTTGCAGCCTTTAAAGTCACCACCATGAGAGTCTTCTGCTCTGCTTCCTGGGCATTTCTCTTGGTAAGCCAGGCAGACTGAATACTCATTCATATTGTGGCTTTATTAAGGATTACATCGAGGCTTTACACACTCCTGGCACCCACCCTGAGGTCCCTTGACACTGCCAGCGCAGCATAACGCAGCCAGCACAAGCACAAATGAAAATCAGGCCCCAGAGGTGTTTTCTCCCTGCAGTGCAGACTTACAACTCCCATTACACATTTGCATTAAGGGCTGCAGCCCTCCATAAAATGCGCTTACAAACTTAAAGCACATTGGAGAGTAGCTGGACTCAGCATATAGAGGGGCTTCTGCTGAGAATATCTGTCCTCCAGAATGACATAATAAAAATGTATAGGAACAGAGGACTGCAAGGGGCCACCAATTTCACAGAGACTCACGTCTGGTGGAGTGGGAAGGGAGGAGTGTTCTCTGACAAACGGAGCCATGGCAAAAGTCTCTTCCATGCCCTTTCAAAAAGAACGTAATTTATTTATTAGCCTTAATAAACAAGGCAGGAAAGAGAGCAGGATTACCTGAATCAGGCATTTCTGTATCTTCTGCAGGGTTTTGCTCCTCTTACTTTGCACTGGGCCTTATTGTTCACAGGAGGGTAAAGTGGCTGGGATGTGGCACCAAGTTATGACTGAAAGCCACATGGGAATACGTAGCAAGCAATGGAGGATCTGGTCCACAATTGATAATATCACCAATAAATAGGACAGATGATGGAATAATGGGTAACAAATGTACAAATCTGCCACTAACAGGACCTACCTTCAGGAACACCTGTTGTAACTGGGTCTGCTCAGCTAAGAGCCCCAAAAGTGGTCATCGGCCTCTCTCTGCCAAATAAAGACTTGGCACGTGCAAAGTGGCTGATGCAGGCAGATGTGACCACCTGCCTGACCCTGGGCACTGGGTATGGGTATGCAGAGCACACAGGATGCAGGGTGATGGGTGTTTGTCACGCTGGTACAGCCTCGGCCCACCCAGCCTGTCCACACAGCAGGGTCTGTGCTGATGACCTCCACTAATTTATCTGCTGCATTTCAGAGCTTATTGAAGCCAGTGGCTGAGCACAGGATTGCAGCCAAACAGTTTGGATGTGAGCCGAATTAGAGTCAAGTGCACCAGCCTACCCCAAAAATACAGACAGACTTACAACCAGCCAAGGTGTACTTGTGCTGCTGCCTTTCTCTTCTTTTCTTGCTCCATCTCCCTCAATTTTTATTCATTTCATCGCAAGTCAGGACCTGCTGCTCCTCTGGGCAGAGTGTTTTATAAAACAAGGTGGCATGGCTGTGGATGATCCAAAACCATTGTTTTGGATGCAAGTCATGAGTCAGTTTGCTGGGCAGTGGCACACTGGTGAAATGGAGAACTTTGGCCTGCTGCAGACTGACATCATTCACTCTTTTTCAAAAAAAAAGGTCACTTCTCTGAAAGTTTCTCAATGGCATGAGGTGGGTAATGATAAACATAGCCAGGGAAATTACTGAAATAATGAATATAATGTAACAGAAACCTCTATTTAGATGGTTTTGTACAGCTGTGGTTTCAAGCTGGAGCTGGGATGACTCTGCAGACAGAAACACACGCTCACAGCCCTGTGAGGGACCAAGTGCTCATGTCCCCATGCTGCAGGCAGGGAAGCTGGTGCAGTGATGCACAGCCAAGAGCAGAGCTCTCACACAGACAGCTGTGGGCACTGGGGCGAGCTGGCTCCCTGCCTAAGGCTGAGACCGGCAACGGCATCCACCTGCTTACCTGGTATCTGTCCGAGTGATGGATGTCATCTGAGGAGTGGGGTGACGCTGTCGGAGAATCTCCTTCCCGCTTGATTGAGGCCGACAACAAAATTGACTGCAAGAGAAAGGAGAAATTCATGCTGTGAGCATTGCCAAGCTCTCTGTCTCCAAGCTGTCCTCAAAGCCACAGAGAGTGTCTGCCAGGCTGTGGGACTGCACTGGGGTGGAATCCTGGGCTGTGGGGATGGCTCTGGTCTTCCCAGTGGACTCTGCCCCACGAGGGAACCAGGCTGCTGGGTCTAGCAAAGTACAAATGAATCAGGCAACAATGGGATGGTCATTTTTCTCACGAGTCTGGTGGTTGGGGCAGAATCCCTGCTGGAAATGATACATGAGGACACCACCAGAAATTCACATGCTGAGGTGGAGCAGTGCTTCCGTGTCCTTGTCCACCCCTTTTAAGTGCCACTAAATCTCTCAATGGCTTTGTAAACTACACTAAAGCTCTCAGCACCTTTGCAGTGCAACTACCCTTTCCTTCAGTAATGATGCTATTTATTTTAATAAGTAGCACAGGGAAAAAAAAAAAGGGCCTTTTAGAAGGTTAAAAAGCTCAGTGATATTTGAGACCTAAGAAATCACTGATAAACTTCAAGTCAATAGTAGGTAAGTCTAAATTCTACACACAGTGAACTCTAGCAGGAAAATTACTGTGGGAGTTTGACAGCATCTAAAGAAATGTACACTGAGCTGCAAGTGAACTTTATTATTAGAATAGTTCGAGGGAAAAATGCAATTTAAAATTCTAATTTAAATTATAAATTAGCTAAACAAGGCTAAATATAGCCCAGTGCATTGTGAAAAAAATGTACACTGGAAATGCAGCTCTCCAGATGTTTGTTTCTGAGAATCAGCTGGCAGGATTTGACAATAAATGACTGCTCGGAGATGTGTGTGTTTGTGAAGGGAAGTGTAGATATCATCTGAATTGGACAGGTCAAGTGTGGTGACAACATTATTAAAAAGCATAATACCTTAGAGAAAGGGAAGTATTCCAGAAACATTTGCCTCTGGGCTGAAATGAAATGTGAAAAAATGTGCATTTTTTGGAAAGATATGAGCAAGTGGAAAAATGACTCAGCATACAAATTGGTTCAGTCAGCAGGATGCAATCCCCCAGGCTTGGACAGCTCTCCGGTGAGAAAAGCACAGCAGTGCAGTTGGCACAGACATGGAGGGAAGGCAGGCTGGGGATGGAGGTGGAGGAGCGGGATTTGGGATGCTGGGTTCAACCCCATGGGTATGAGCTGTCAGCACTGCAAGAGTCACGAGGGCAAGAGTCATGTCCTGGTATGCACTGCAGGTCTCTGCCATAAAGCATGGTTCTACCAGCTGTGGAGAGGTGTGATGTCCTGAAAGGGGTCACAGAGGAATTGTCTGCTGGGGTGCTTTGTTATCTCCTCAGGCACAATCCCTTCTGCCAACTGAGGGCTGTGCTGACCACATATTAGAGCTGACTTGCTCCTCAGCTCAGCCCAGGGATGCCAGGCACTGGGAGGGCCAGTGGGAGCCCGCAGGGCTGGGGGCACCCAGTAAGGGCTGCCTCAAGAGACCAGCCCCCGCTTCCCAGGGGACAGACAGGCAGAGCAGGGGGGCCCTCTGGCTTCATGTGTTGGCTGAACACAACTGCTGATGGATTTTGGTGAACAGCTCACTTATTTCTGGAGAAGCCCACTGTAGAATTCCTGCAGAGTGCAGACCCCAAGCTCCTGCTGTTGTGCAGTTTCTTTATTTTCTAAATGGAGAATGAGGACCATTTTTGAAGAAGCAGGATTACACATGTCCTATCAAACAGAGGGATGGGGCTCAAAGCCTTCAGCTGTGACTCAGAACAACAGCCCTGACTGCAGCAATGGTAATGCCCTTTCCCTCCTCTAATAAGCCAAGCACCCTGGAGCTGGGAGGGTTAAATCTGTTTTGTCTCCCAATGTATTCTAGAGAAGGGGAAAAAATACCCATCTCCCCATTCCTTGACGACAGACAGACAAACCCTCCCCGCCTCCAGCTCCCCCCTCAGCTTCTGGTAGCTCTAATTCAATATTATTATGTGAAAAATGGTTGGGCTAGCTATGGAGACAGTAAATTAAACGTTATGTATTAGTTTTTAGCATGTGGTCCCGGGAAGAATGCCGGCCCCATTTATTCCACAAACCTCCTGAGCACCATGGCAATGACCTCTGGAAAAACGCAGGGCTAAACTAATCCCAAAGATGTCAATCTCAAGGCCTCTTCTACATACACTTGCAGTTTAGATTAATAAACTGTCTATTTTTAAATTGTGTGCAAGCACTTCAATTCTAAATACCTCGCCGGCATGTTAAACACAGCGTTAGAGATGCCAAGTCACACTTCCCCTTCACTCTTAGGAAACTTGACTTCATTTGTTTTTCTCATTTCCGTGAGCTGTGCCACACTTTGCCTCTCAGGCAGCCATGGGGGCAGGCAGGGATGCAGGCTCAGAGACTAAGGGATTAGACAAGGCACTTGCCATCAGGGTGACTTTCAATCTTGCATTAGGCCTCTCTGCCATCCCAATTTTGGCCTCTTTTATCCCAATTGTCATGTTGAGGCTGTTTTCCAACGGCTAAGTGGTGAGGACACCTGACCACAGTACGCCAAGCTAAGGATTTGCTGTCCCCTGCACCCATTCTGCTCATTCCCAGCCGGATTCAGGCAAGCAGAAAAAAGGCAGCAATTCCCATTCCTCTCTCAACTAGGTTCTGGGAAGGTGGTTGTGGAGGAAAAATGTAGCTTTACATGTGCTCTCCCAGCCCTCAGGCATGCCCATGCTGCAGGGTAGACCTAAATTCTGGCATCCCACCCCAAAAACATGGCGCTGGGTGCTCTGTGTGCAGACAGGCAGTGTGCTGTACGGCTCTGTGGAGATGCTCCTAACTTGAGGACCAGCTGCTTCGGCAGGGTGGGAACAAGCCTTGATGTTGAGATGTTCCTTTCCACTTGGGGAAAGGCCTCCAGCCAGCTCATCTCTACCTGACTGCCAGTACATCCCAGCTCCCCTTCAAGGTGTGTCTGAGTGAGGATACTGGGGTGAGAGCACCCTCCTCTCTCGCTGGTCTCCCCTCCACTGTCAAACCACAGCTCCCACCATCAAAGGCAGAGCAAGGGCCTCATGCGAGCGGCGGTGCAGCCTCATATTTCTCCCTCCTCTTTAAATCATCTCTCCATTGGGTAGAGGCACTCTCTGTGGAGGTTATAAACCCTGAGAGGATCAGCCTGAGCATTACACCTGGGGCAAGCTAAATAAAAAAAGGTCACCGGCGCTTTTTAAACATGGACAAAAAAGCAGTAAAATGTGTTTGGAAAAAAAAATCTGGCATTAAATCATGACTTTTTGCCTGGCTTGCCTCATTAAAAGTGGCCTTTTGGAAGGTAAAATTATCATTGTAAGTGATAAGATCTTTAAGAAAATAATTCACGGCTTCTTCACCCTTTAATATGATAGCCGCCACCGGCTAATTTTTTTCTTAATGGCAACGAGGCCATCAATCTTGTCCAAGCCCTGTACTCTCTCCTTCCCCCTGCCCCTCCTGCCATGCTGGGCAGCCATGGCCGTGCTCAGTGATTCCTTCCCACCCTTTGGAGCACAGCTGTGCCGCGCCAAGGAGAAGAGATACATCTGGATGTATGGCTTTACCTGCTTGTGTCCACGGCTCCCGGCAGGGAGCGGGGACCACATAAGCCTTGCTCACACGGCAAGGCTCACGCCCTCGGCCGCTCCCAGCACGCTCCGTGGACTGTGCAATTCTGCGGCGACGGGCTGCGCTGTCTGCGAGTGTTTCAGCAGCTCACCGCCACTAGGAACAACACGCGGTTTAAGTATATAAATACAGGGGCAGGTTTGGTATGAGCCAAACGTGCATCATGCAGCCGGTGTGCCAGCTGCTGTGATCCCAGGGCGCCGATCCCCAGACCTGCTCCTCCCTGCTGGGCCGGAGGAGCCGTGGGCAGCTCCGAGGCAATGTCAGCGAGGACACACGTGCCAACGCGACACCGGCTCCTGACCCACGGGCGCTCCAGGCGTGGGCCGGGGGCAGCACGAGGGGAGGGGACGGGTGTCAGGGTGCAGCCGCCAGCCCGAGGAAATGGATGGAAATTGCCGGCACACGCTGCCCCCAGCCCTAAGCGCTGCCTGTGGCGGGCGGCCGGGGCAGGTGTCAGCGCTGGGAGAGCCCAGCCGGTGGCTCTGACATTCTGCTGCCTCTCAAGGCCAGTCATTTGAGAGTATTAAAGTGCCGGAGTCCTGCTTTCTGATAGCCCTGGAAAAACACAAGGAGTCTATTTTTCTTAAACAATCCATCACGGCTGCTGTCAGCAGAACAAATACCCTAACCCTGCTTTTTATGTATCTATATGGCCTTTTTAAATTTTTTTTTTTTTTTTGGCACAAAGTGTTCCCTGCTTGATGCATTCAGCTTTAACTCTGCCGTCTAAATAGGTACTTATCAGTTAACATGGAGGTGATGGCTTGACATGTTTTCTGTCTCCTGCCCTCCCCTCCACGGTAGGGAAGCCGTCAAAGTGTTGCTAATAGCTGTTATCACTTGGGAACTGTAACCCGAAAGCAATGAGTGATACCAGGCCTTGCTGCGATTTTCTCCCTTAACTCTGCCAGCCATTTTTTATGTTATTGCTGGAGGATCCCCGACACAAAGATGCTGCTATTAGAGCTGAGTTTCATAGAAGCTTTTGGAGGGTCCACATTTGCTACCGGGAAAGTTAGAGGTAAAATTATCTAGTGGCTTTTAGCTGGCAGAGATAAAGGTGGGATGGAGCTAGGAATGAAAGGCTTAAATGTGAGAAGGGTGTGAAAAGGGAACAGAAATAATAGTATCAGCAGCTTTTGGCCTTTGCTGAAAGATTCCAGTGGTTTGCAAGCAGAACAAGCTTATAGAAATGTGATCTACTGATTTATTTCTGTGCATGTTACAGTGACATCTGGGATTGTAATGGAGCTCTGGGTCCTCTTGGACGAGACACCAGCTACACAGTTCCAGCAGAACTGCCCATCAGCACTCCGGAGATGGAGGGGGAAAGAGGTCTGGCCCAAGTCTGTCGGGGTCTGCCAGCCTGTTCTGCTCCCCTCTACAACCACATCCCTCTCTGCTTCTTCTGCCGAATGCAGTGGTTTCCCCCAGTCTAAAGTAAGGGTACAGCTGTTTGGCCCAAGGGGAGTGAGGGGCTTTGTTTGTTCATGGGGTAATTTGCTTTATAGAATAAAACCTGGCAGAGACTTGTTTTTGGAGTGACTCTGGTATTCATCACCCCAAAATGGCAGGGAGCTTGGCCAGCCAACACTCATCCTACGTAATTTCCTCTCCTCTGTGTATCTGTGGGTTGTTCTCATATCCCTGGCTTGGCCACAGCTTTGCCACAGTACCCAGATTTAGCTTTTTAATCTTTCCTTGTAAATCACAGTTACAGAGGGAGGGGACACAGATACAGCAAATGACTTCTCCAACCTCTCCAGTGTGTCAGTGACACAGGAGAAGGAGTTAAAACCCTGGGGCCCTGACACCCATTTTCAGTTCCTACCACCAGATGTGATATGGAGAAGTTAAATGATCGTGCTAGAAATTTCATCTCGAGTGAGGCAGCTGGGAAGGGCTTAATACAGACATTCTGTCAAGGTTTAAGGCTCCAAATCTTGCTTGCTTCGAAGCACTTTCTCCTTGGAGGGCTTTAGTGGTCAAATTTCCCACTAGATGCTGTAATTCTCTCTCAAACTGCTCATTGAAGCTGTAAAATCACGGGGGTGGGTGGGGGAATCAAAGGGCTCTGGCACTGTGGCTTGCTTCCCAGCTCTGCCGGAGGTCTGGGAGCAGTGTGCTGGCCACCTGCCTGCGGGCACCCTCCGTGGAGCTGGGTGCACACCTAAACAAACCAGCCACAAACATCTGCTGGGTGCATGAGATGGATTTTGTTCGTGGCCACTCATGTCAGTGTTTGTTTTCAGCAAGAGCCAGAGCACGAGCTGGACTGCTAGTGGGAAAGGCAATTTGCAGCCATGTATTAGGAAGCAGAAGCGGGAAACGAGTGCTAAACCTGCCACAGGAGTTGGGATGCTTCATGGAGCCCAGTCTCTTCCCTTTCAGTGGTCAGTATCAGCACTTCCACAGGGGATGTAAGTTTGCCTGTTAGGTGACAGGCAACAGTCTGCAGTTAATACCCTGAAATTTAGGGACTGAGATCTTTCTGGACAGTGATGATATGGGGTTTTCTGGACAACAGCCCACGGAGGGAGAGCCACAGGCCACATGGGCAGTAGTGAAGAAGTGCTCTTAGGTAGCTAGGAGGACCTGGGGACACTGACTCTCAAAATTCCCACCAGCTGCATAAGGAAGAGTGGGAACAGCTGGTCTGACACCTCATCAGAATGGGTTCAACACAATGTGTGCTCCTCTCCTGCACAACACCTTGCAAGAGGCAGCCAAGGCAAGAGGGGAAAGGCAAGGGGAGAGTGTGAAGTCCAGGAATGATGCCCAGGGGAACTGCACACTGCTGACAGCTACAGACAGACCCCTGGGCAACCAGTCCAAACAGAGCCTGTGGTGTTGTCCATGTGCCTCTGGAACACATCCCTGCCGCCTGCTCTGCCTGAGCCCCAGCCTCTGGCCATGCTGGGGAGTGCTTCAGGGAAGCTCAGGGCTCACAGAGGTCTGAGGCATAGCTGGCTTGGACAAACCTTCAGAAAGTGTCCTCCTGAGTGACAATCTGCTTGTCCAAGTGTCTTGTCCACACTGGCATATCACCACTGATTGGGCATGGTCTCTAATAGCAAACAAGGATCCTGAGTGCTGAAGAACTTGGTGCTCACCACTGCCCCCTGAGCTGCCTTTGCAGAGAGGGAGCCTGGGCACCAAGCAGACGTGCTGGCTGGTGCCCCCCAGCTCACAGCCCTCGCTTGACCGTCACTGCCTCAGTCGGCTCCGATAATAGAAGAATCTGATACAATAATCCTGCATTCATCACATCCCATGTTGAGTGATTGGATTTTCTTTGACATATTGCCATGAAAATTGACCCGGCGCAGCGAGTGACAGCTCTTCAGGGGCAGGGGAGCAGTGAGCGAGGAACATACATTTACATCTGGGCTTTTATTGCCAGGAGAGGCATTTGCTGGGGCAACTGTGGGGAAGGGATGGGAGCCAAGCCAGGAGACAGACCATGGGGAGGTTAAATCCCCTGCCCCAGCTGCACCCCAGAAAGATCCTTAGGCCAGCACAGAACTAGTGATGGTAGTGGTGCTATAAGCAAAGGTCCTACATGAGCCCTAAAGTGGACTCAGTGCCACCGGTGACCACAAAAGTAGTTGCCAGCCTGCACCCTATCCCAGTTCCCATGTCTCTGAGTGAAACCAGCCTGCCCCTGTTTGTTTTGCCAGGTGATGCTCCTGAGGGATGGGAAGGTGCAGCCCCCTCTCCCACTGCTGAGCTGCTGGAGGTGCTGCCCCTTTTGTTGGCATCAGGAGAAGGAATGTACAGGAAACATTGCAGCAGTCCCCATGGTCCTCTCAACCCCTTCTATCAGTGCCCAGGGTAGGAAGTCAGACATGGTACAGGTCCCAGCTCTTCCCAGGTGGTGCCTGCCAGACCTCCAATGATGCCTGGGTGCCTGCACATGGTCTCCAAGCCCACCCTGGGGGTCTGTCCCTCATCCCACTGCCTGGGACCCCTGTTAAGGGTGGTCCAGAGGCCCAGCTTTGTCCCCAGCAGGACTTTCTCAGAAGGACATCACATCTTGATGGGCTACTTGCATCCCACATTGTAAACATAAAGCGGGCACAAAGGGAAAGAGCAGCCTTCATTTCCCCACCACCCTCCTCCTGGGTACAAAGGAGTCTTTAATACCAAACTCAGGTGAAGGTGACAGCATTGTACCTTCCCATGCCACACAGGACTTGTCTCCCAGCAAAAGCCACCTAGAAATAATGAATCCTCCTGGGCCGAGAGGCTTTCAAGCTCTCTGAGAAGGGAATGAAAGATTTCCTGATTTCACCCTCTCCCTCCCTGCTCTCCTGGCTTCTTGAAGTTAATGTTCTTAGCCCCAGACGTGACGGGCAAAGGGAAAAGATCCATGTGGTGACAGGGGACGATTGATCTCTTTTACATAGAACGACGCTCCAGTCCCAGTTTAATCCCCCCGCTCAAGGCAAATGGGATTCTTTGTCAATGGAAACTTCAAAAGCCCAGCCCTGCCGCGAGATGGACCTTCTTCTTTATCTGGTCTCTGTCAGTCACTCACTGTGTTTGCCTCCAAACAGCTAATCTGTCTTTCTAGCTGTCCTTCTCCCTCACAGGCGATGTGTTTGGGACCATTGAGTTATCTACACTGAGACCTGATGAGGAGGGAAAGGGAAGATTGCAGAGTCCAGCTGCTTTCATTTTGCTGGTGCCCTTTCCAGCTCCTTCAAGACATGCCAAGGCAGCCTCACACTCCATGGGTTATCAATGGTGGGTGGGTTTGGGGATTGCTTTCTGCTCTGCTTGTTCTTCATGGAGAAACAGTC
This sequence comes from Lepidothrix coronata, assembly GCF_001604755.1. Taxonomy (NCBI): domain Eukaryota; kingdom Metazoa; phylum Chordata; class Aves; order Passeriformes; family Pipridae; genus Lepidothrix; species Lepidothrix coronata. The sequence goes on from NW_016690292.1 coordinate 1,794,155, forward strand.
AGGTCTCCACTCTGCTCCTAGTCTACCTGGGACAGGGCACGGGAGACAAGTATAGTCACACAGTAGACAAAGGTGTGGAGCACTATGGAGTATCATTGTGATTTCTGTTTTCCCTTGGACAGTTTGGGAAATTGTTGGGGTTATCTGGGATTCATCCCTACCTTCCAGGAACTTAGGTCAGCATGGTGGCTCCCCCCTGGTGGGGCAGACAAGGTGTTGATGTGCTTGGCAAGACACCCAGCCCCAAGGGGAAAACCTGGAGCTGAAATCTCAGTCTTTGTTTCTGACATCACATGCCAAAATATGACCATATGCTTCCAGAAAAAAAAAGGGAAAATGAGACCTGAAGTTGATTCTAGTAAAACAAGCATGAAGACACCTCCCATGAGAGACGCCCTGCACTTGTCTGGAAGTGGGAAGTCTCCCTTGCTTGGACTGTGCCACCAGAAGCATAGGAGAGCTTGGACCACTTGCCTTTGCCCCCCTTGGGGAGCACAGCATGGTTTTCAGAGGCTGTGCAATGCTCAGCTGCCCCTGCAGTGCTCCCTGCTGCCCACTTGCCTGCCCAAGCTCCAGTCCCTCCCACTGCTGTGTCACATGTAGTCCAGCTAACAGTAATACCAATCAGTAAAAAGTGCTCTGTGCACATTGTATTTCTGCATTCTGAGCCAAGGGGGTGGGAGGTGGGTCCTGGGGAGGGGGATGTGGCTGAGACGGGGTCTTTTAGTGATCTGGGCTCCTCCTCGGGTGTGCTTTGCTCCTCTGAGGCAGGCCCAGTCCACTCTTCCAAAGCTGGCATATGGCTCTGGCTCCCGCAACTCCCATACGTGATTTCCCAGGCTGAGCTCAGCCTGCGTGTGATCAGCTTTCATTAGCTGTCATTAGACACAATCTGGAGTCCCAGAGCCCGCCGGGTCCTTCAGCTCCACCATCCCTTGGCTGCAGGAGAGGAGGATCACAGAGCCCTGTGCAGGGACTTGGATGCTCCAGCCCAGCGGCTGAATGGGGACAGCAGCTTTCCCCAGTGCTGGCTGGCCCCAAAGCGTGGCCACCTTCCTGGGAGACACTGAGTAGCAGGACATGAAGCAGGTTGGGAAGATGAGGGGGTGTAAAGAGCATTGGGGGGAAGAATGCTGAATTGTGCTCACTTACCTTGGGGGTGCCCGCTGCCATGGCATCCTTCAGGATGGAGCTCTTGCTGCCAAGAGAGAAGACAATGGGGTCAGAATCACAAAACTGGTGGGCAAGGAGGGGAGTGCTTTGAGGGATCTCACAAGGTCAAATAGTAAAGCACATTGTTCCTCTTCACTGGACCAATGAGAGCCTCCTCACCCTGACTGGAGTGGCATGGTAAGGAGGGCAGTGCCAACTATTTCTGCAGCTGGAATAAAATGGCCCTGTGAGTGGAACTCCCCCAACCCAGCCACATGAATCAAATACTGACTCTTCCCCTCCTTGGGGCTTGCACAGCTCCTCTCTCAGCCCTGGGGAAAAGCGAGGAGCACATCTGCAGGGACATAAGGAAAGCCAGGGCGTGGGGAGTGGAGGTGGTGAGCCCTGTGTAGGGTCAGGAACAATGGAAAAAAGGAGGGAAGGAAAGAGAAGAGAATTAAATCAGCATAAGAGCAAGAGAAAGAAGATCCCCTCAGCTTCAGCTGCACTGGGGAAGCAGCAGCTCTGCTGGAGGCTGGAGTGATTTGTTAATTCAGCTTGTTCCCCATTTAGCAGGGAAGGAGGTCCCTGCCACAGTGCTCCTCCTCGCCTGCCCTCGCCAGCGGGAGATGCTATAGATTTAATAACACCTTCCCCCCTCCAGACAGGTTAAACTTGAAACAATTACATATCAAAACCGACATGGCGGGGAGGCCTGCACTGTAATTTTTTGGTTATTAAAGTAATCTCTCTCATGTAAATTCTCCTGCTAACATGCTGCAAACAGCATTAGGAAATAAATTATTTCCCCATGATTCGATTTGTCAATGCAAAGCACCTGCAGCAGGCAAAAGGCTCTTGAAATATGTTGCCAAGCCCAGTGCCTGTGCTTGTAAGCACACGCCGGTGGGGTGGCTGGCTCCCAGCTCCCCATAGCCCCAGGGAGATGATGGATGGGTGGGTGGGTGGAGGGGGAGGTTAGCGGGGGGGAGGCGGAGGTTGGGGAAGGGGGGGGAATGGAATTGTGTTTAATAACAAAATTTGTATGCAAGCCTGCATCCCAGGCTAAGGATGAGTGATCGGCAGCCAGAAAGTATTAAAAAGCCTCGCTAAACAGATGCTGACAATAGAACAAGACATATCAAATCAGATCTACTTCAGAAGCATTAATATACACACGCACACACGCTCGCCCGCGCGCGCGCACCCGGCTCCGCACACCCGCGCTCCTTTCTTCTCAATCACAGCAATATGGGAGACATCAATAAATTTTTATGAGACTTTTAGAAGATCAACACGGTACTAGATGTGACAAAAAAGCAATGTGCCTGTCATGTTCGCTTTGTCGGGGACACTTTAGCCCCAGATGCCGAGCTGCAGTGCCAGCAGGGAGAAATTGAATTTGGCTGGCTTTAATCTGCCTTGATTTGGCAGATGGCTGGGTGTTATGAAATGAGCAGGGATGGAGGAAGGTGTTTTCTCCTGGGGCTATGGCCCCCCTCCTCTCCCATTGCCACTGCCTTCCGCCCCCAGCCCTGAAACGGTGGAAATACACAGTTATCCACTGCCATCAGGTCACCCCAAATGCCACAGCTCTGCTCCCAGCTACAGCTTCTGGAGACCACCAATGGATGGGCTGGGGCATCATCTCCCACACAGCCCCACTTCCCTGAGGGGATGTGCTGCTGGATGCTCACTGGGGGGAATGCAGGATGCCCCTGTGGCCTGTCCCCCAACTCTGCCCCCTGCTCTCAGGAGACAGCACAGAGCAGAATTAAGTCTCTGCTGCCCACTGAGATGCAGACCTTGCACCATCTCCAGCCTGTACAAGAACAAGCATGATGGGAAAGATTTCCATTCCCTCTACATCTCCACCACTACCTTGAACTTCTCAGTCGCACAAAGTGTGAAACAACTTTTATAATCCAAATGCCATGTTAAAAAACCAAACTCATTTCCTGTCTTTTCTTGTTAAAGGTGTTTAAAATTATTTCTTTTCAAGGGGAAGGGGAAGAATATCATTAAGTCCTCCTAAAAACGGCATTACCGCCAGGAAACTGCAGTTTTCAGAGTGAGAGTCTCTCTGGTCAGCCAAAACACCAAGCCTCTGCTTGGGACCGATAAGGAAGGGGATCGGTTTAGATAACTTGGCAGACTTTATTTTATTCTTCATCTGGAGGATTATTAATACCCCCACCCTCCTTCTTGCAATGTAGCCCTACTCTATCGCTAGACTCTTCAAGTTGTTTTTATTTATTTCCAGAGATGGGTCAGGAATGGGTGCAAGCCCTGGTCATCCAAGCACCTAGATCCTGCAATTTAATGGCGCTTTTCTCCATCCTGTTAAACAGCCCCCAAATTACGAGGGCTGCAGCCCCCCACGCCTCTTAAGGATGCTGGCAGCAGGCTGAGGATCGAAAGGCCGTCAGCAAAGAGAAACCTTCCCCTCCATAAACACCGCAGACAAATTAAAAATGGTAAAAGGGAAATCAAGACCTTTAAAGTTCAAACACTTTTCGGTGCCTTTTAAAGTTTTTTCGCTCTAGGCCCTTGCAGACAGCACAATCTTTGGAGACCTTGGGATTCTCTTTAATCACCCAGCCAGGCTGCAGTGGTCTGAAATGATTACACATTTACATAGTAATAACCCCAACACTCCTCACATTATTTCATGGCTAGCATATTTCCACTCGGCGAGTGATCCATGTGTTTTAAATTATAACCTGTACATAGGAAATTAGTTACTAAGTACGATATTCACGGGCTCGTCTGACACTTCTAATTAAGGTGATTTACACAGAATTATCTTATGAAATAAAAAAATGGTGTTTTGCTAGCTAATAAAATATAATTACTACCCGCTTTTCTAAGTTACAGTTAGTTTTAATCTATTTGGGGAATTGTTTATCTAGTTCATTACAGCCAAACAACTTCTTTCCCTTTTAGGCAACCCCCCCAAAGTACCAAAGAAGAGTAAGAAATGCCCTGGGAAGACCCAGCAACCTCCTTCTCTCTCTCCTGAAGACTTTGCATTTCCAAGTGATGCAAGGCTGCCAGCTGCATCACCCATTAACAGAAGCAGCACAGCCAGGTCTCCACCTGCCCCAGGGTGCTTGCTGGGGACCCATCACTCCTCTATATTAGGGTCCAACATCTTTAAGAGGAGCATTTACTCTCAAAAAGGCCCTTCACAATGAAAGCAAGACTCAGGCTACACCACAGATGTGCAGATGTCCATTAATGCTAAGCACAGATTTGGTTAGGAGCATCCCCAGGTGCAACTGGGAATCCCCTGGCACGTCCCTGATTGAGCCCCAAGGGGCCGTTCAGACCCAGTGCTTCAACAGTGATATCCCAAAGGGCAGCTCAGCAAGCCAAACATGTGCCTTCCTTACCCACAGCCTTGGGATTTCCTGTATCCCTGCCATGGTTACTATGACCTTCAAGTCTATTTATTTTGTTATGGTCCTGCCTTTTGGGGTGTGCTTGCCATAGGGAAATAAAATAGGCAATAAGCAAGGAGTGGTCCCTTATCATCCCCATGCTGCTCCTTCCCACAGGGAAAACCCAGGGCATGAGCTGAAGGTTAAGTGATCTGATCGTGTTTTACCATGAGCAAGGTGGTACTTTTCCTTTAAGCTTTTGCTCTTGCGAGCCGTTTTAGGAATCTCAGCTTTCCTCCAAAAGAAGAGAGAAGTTTTCTGTGTGCCCAAGTCAGGCAACAAGCAGAAGGCCTGTTCCCCATGGGAGATGGCTCATCAGCTTCCGGCAGAGAACATGACCCAGGGTGTGCTTCTGGTGTCCTCAGCCCACCACACACAGGCAGGGCTCTTGCTGACCCCCCCAGCCCAGGCAGCTCTGGCAGATCCAGGGAAGCAGGATCAGGAGCTTTCCTCCCCTGCACCCACCTCAGCGCACACACTGACTGTGCCAGCACCGGGGCATCACTGCAGCATCCTGGAGCAAGGGCAGGGAGGCTCTGCTGCAATTGTAGCTACAGCTTGAGCGAGGAGACTGAGAGAGAAAGAAACGTTCTCAGAGAAGAAATCTGAGCACAGAGCAGTGATGGGACTTGCCTGAAGTCTCAGTGCAACAACAATAAAGCCTAAAACACCTCTGATGATGTGCTCCAGCCCATCACAGCCACCTGGACTCCCCAAGCATCTTCAAACAAGATTTCTGCAGAGTCCCCACCTAGAGCAAGGCAGGATTTATGATGGGCATCCCTCAATGAAGGGCTGAGCTCCAGACCTGGAATGGCAGCATTCCCCACATATAATTAATAACAACTGCAAGAGAAGAAGTTCCTTGAGCTCGGGCAGCTACAGCTGTTTGTGCTCGTCCCTGAAGGACAGTAAGGAGCAGCTAAGAGGACTGCTGCTGTGCCAGCTGGAGTCCTCCAGCTCTGCAACTCTTCCACAGAATCAGTCTCAGCAGCCCTCTGCTTGACAGGCACCAGCCACATGCAGCTCCCACATGAGATCCTGCAAAACCAAAAGATTTCTACAGGCTGCAGCCGATAGATGTATTTTTAAAAAAAAAAAAAAAAAAAGAAATCCAGCAGAAACTTTATTTTTAGCTGCAGGACTTGTGGGTTGAACATGCAGCCTTGGGATGGGAACCCTGGCAGCAGAGCAAGCCTCTAGCACACCTGTGTGGATGGCAAGGCCAGCAGTAGGGAAGCAGTTTTTGGGTAGAGAGGGAACTGGATTTTTGTGAACACCAGTTTAAATAGGAGGAAGTGTCTTCTGAAGCCTAAATAAGGAAATAGGAGTTTGATTTTTTTTTTTAAAGCTACACTTAGCTGCAGGTGACAGTCCCCAGCATGGCCAGGTGAGATCTGTGCCTGGGAAACTGGATTTTTAACCTGCTGTGGCTCCTCCAGCAGCACCTGCATCCCATGATGGGGAAAGGGGTGAAGTGATGGTAAAAAATTACCAGAGAAGCTGCAGTCAGGACTAGAAACACTCTGCACATACAGTGCCAGACATGCTTCCCAAATGCTCCACCAGTCAGTATTTGTGAGACCTCAGTGTCCAACATGGTCAGTTGTGACAAATCTGACCCCACAGGGCAGTCACCCACTTCCCCCAAAAACCTGAAGCTGAAGGAGAAATGCAGCAGAATCATAAAACACTGTGCCATGACCTGACCATGCTGAAATCCTCTATTTGCTCTGTCCTATTTGCATCCCCGACTCTTTATGCCCTGCTAGGTTTTCCTTTATCAACCTCTGGTGCCCCATGTCTCTGCTCAGAGTGGGTAACAGGTTTCTGGGTGAGGATGTGTGGTCCATGTGTGCCTGGCCAAACAGGAGAGTGGGGTGGGGGCGTTGTTTTATTTCTCTCCCACTATTTGAAAAGGAGGTGGCTGGAAAAATAAAAAGAAAAATCAGAGGGAAAGGTCATGCATTAGATTGATCTGGGGGGCTCATTGCTACCATGGCTATAATGACTGTTTAATTATTCCCAGCTCACATGGCAGTTCAGAAGAGGCTCTGCAGAAGACATGCATCGCTTCAGGGCAAATAACTGACCGGAGATTTATTTCTCACCCTTGGGTTTCCACACATCCCTTCCCAGGACTCCTGCTGCCATGAGAGCTGGCAGCAGAGGAAGGCTTTGCCCTGCAAAGTCCCAAACCCCAGATTGCAAACCCATGCCCTGGAGTCAGGGAGTGGGCTGCGGGTACCGCGGGTCTGAAGGCAGTTCAAGGAGAGTTCATAGCACTTTTAGGGCACTGCATGAACGAGGGAAAATATGACCCACACATTTTTTCACGTGCTGTGCTACCTTGGAAACTCTAACCCATGAGAAGTGCTTCTGACCCACAGATTATGGACAGCAACCTCTGCCTTCCCTGGGGTCTGCCAGGCAGGAGAGGAATGGGGCATCTCTTAAGCAGGCCAGGAAGCTGCCTGGCTTGTGCTCTCTCTGCTGGAGAAGCCATGGATGAAGGGTCCAGGCTGTTGTCATTGCCACCCTCTGAGTGCACGAGAGGAAGCTGGAGGGTCTTTCTTCCTTTTCTGTCCGTGATTAATCTGCCACACTGAGGGGCAGGGACACAAATCAGAGAGGGGATGAAAGAAGATAAATCCACGGTATCAGCAGCACCACATTGGCTAGATAATAAACAGACTCCTCTCCTCATAAATTTCTCTCCATTCCCCCATGTTTTCCTGCCATTGACACTGGCAGACTTGGAGCTGGCCCGGTGTCTCGACTGGTGGGGAGAGCTGTGGCTCTGCCAGGGAAGCCTGGGACCCTCCACCTGGACTGCCATCCTTCACTACCTGCACAATCTGGGGTGCAGAAGGATGGCACAGTGGAGCCCCATCCAAACTCATGGGCACAGGACACCGGAGCTGACTACAAGATAATCCATGCCAGCATGTGAAGTGGGTGGGAGAATCACTAGAGACACTAACCATGCTTCAATTTACTTGGTATTTCCACTGTCTCAGTCCCCAAAATGTGTTCTCACTGCCCTGGCCTAACACTGTGTCCTCACTCCTCATTTTGGCAGCAGTCAGCTCACCCACTTCTCCACAATCCCCACAGGGACGTGACCCTGTTAGCTGCCTCGTGCAGGCAGGTGGTCCTGGCCCTGCTCAGGTATCACCAAGAAGCTGACACTTCCAGGCAGGTTTCTCCAGTGACAGAGTGTGTTTAATTTAAATCTGACAGGAGTCATACTGCTGGAGAAATCTTTAGGTGATACCACCCACCTGGAGATGTACCCGTGCCTGAATCTGGACACCCACGACTCCAGAGCTGAGGTTCCATGCTCAACACCTTGGTGTGGGGTGGCAGAACTTGCTCCCCGAGGGGATCAGGGGAGAGAAGGATGTGAACAACCCCTTTTGTGTCCCCAGAGCAGCTCCCAAACATCAGCCTGTCCCAGCAGCCTGGTTTTGCTGTTGGACATTGACTTCAGGACAACCCCTGGATGCAGCAGGAACCGTGGGATGTGGTTTTTGCTGTTGTTGGGTCTCTCCCTGGACGAGCATTGCGTGGAGGGCTCACACCCAGGATGAGCATCAGGGAGACATCACAGGCAATGAAATGATCAGTTGAAAACCTTGGAGGGTGTCAGAACCCTCTGGGAAAGCCCCTGGGAGCCCCAGGAGGGCAGGCTGCCTTCCCCACAGCCAGGGAGAGGGTGCCACAGGAGAGGTACCCAGTCCCGCCTGCACAGCGCGGTCAGACACTTAATAGTACCTGTCCCCAGCATCTCCTCGGCCTGGATTTATGCCTTGAGGGGTCACCTCTGGCGAGACTCTAATAACATGACTTTATTAGCTTTCTTGTTCCTTCTTTAAGATACAGTAGCAAGGGGGGAGGAGGGCAGCGGCACCTCTGGAAAGAGCGGGGGGCGTATGGATAGGAAGCAGCTGCCCTCGCGATTCCCCTTCTCGGTGACAAGGGGGAGAGGGAGAAAAATGATGCTCCCTCGAAATTTATCATGCACCCAATTACAATGTTAATTGGCAAGTCCCAGAAATCAATTAATTCGCAAATTTTTTTCAATTAAAAATTAAGATAAATCATAAAACGTTATTAAGCAAAGGCCAAACTCCATGAACTTTTTTTTTTTGTAGGCATCTGGATTTTTTTTTTTTTAATTTAAATAAAAAAAAAAAGAGCTGTGTTGCCAAAGCCCGATGCCCTTGAGTGCCTTTGCTGAAGCACAGGGGGCTGTCATCAGCAGGACTGGGCTGAAGACAGATAAAAAAATATCGACCAGTCGGACACACTGCTTCTGCTTTATTGATCAGGCGGGAATTTAACTTGCTGTGCATATCCACTGTGTCAGCAAGGGCCACGGGCGAAATTAAAAGTACTTGGCTTGGAGATGTCGCCTTGATACCGGGGGGGTGGGGAGAGAGGGAGGGAGGGGGGAAGAAGAGAGGGAGAAAGGGAAGAAAGGAAAAGAAGAAGGTGGAAAAAGAAAAGGGAAAAAGAAGGAAGAAAAAAGACAGGGATAAGTTGAGAAGCAGGAGGTTGCAATGCCTGCTTTTCCTCAGTTGCAATCTCACTTGTTGGCCAGGGCTCCTTGCCCTTTCTGGAGCACCTGCTGGTGTATATTGCATGCAAGGAAGGGAATCAGCATGTATTCGAATAGAGAGTTGGAAAAAACCCTTCTCACTCAAAAATGTCTCTAATCTCTCATTCAGAGGCTGGGGAACCTGCAGTCTTTGCTACACAAGAAGCCTTGGGAAGTACCTGGCCATCAAGTAGAAGTCCCCAGGCATAAATCAAGGAGACCTGCGGCAAGAGCCATGACCCTGATGTGACACATGACAACAGAGCTAATTCACGTTTTACACACTCTATTTATCCTGCCAGGCCTGGCAGCATGGCCACTCGCCCTTCCCAGAGCAGCCACCCACGCTGGTCCCAGGAAGGTTTCCTCCAAAGGTCCTTTGGGACAGCACAGCGCTCGGCAGATCCCACAGAAATGAAGCACTGGGGCAGTGGGAAGAGCAGCTGTATTTAAACACAAGGTTCCCTGAGCAGGACCAGGGTGTGAACCCCATGTCATAACTTGCTCTGGGTCCTTATGCTGACCAGGAGCAACACAGAAGGCCCCTGTCACTTGTGCACACAGGATGGGGACACACTGCAGGGATGATGTGCTTCCCTACTTGTCCATCAGCAGGAATCTCCAGTGCAGACTCTGGGGGGTTTAGCATGGGAAAAACATATCAGAAAGACCATGGGAAAGACATGTCAGAAAGACCATGAAACACTGGGAAAGCAACTCGTGAAAGGATGCATCCAGGATGCATCTCGAAAGGTCTGGAGACATCTCTCAAGAAAGGTCACCCTGCCTGGAGTGACCAGTCCATCTCTCAAGGTCCCACAGCCTTCATGTTTTAGCTATATTGCCAGCTTCCTCCTTATTCCTTATCCCAGTGGGCCCAGAGCTGCCTATGTCCCCTGAGAAGAGCCACTGCTGTGCCTCCCTGCATAAAGAAACCAGGAGCCGAAACCCCTTACAGCAGGGTGAAGATGCTCTGTGCAGCACTTTCTGCTTCCATGCTGGCTGCCAAAGAAGGGAGGATTAAGAACAGAAAGAGGAAAAGAGCATGTGTGCAAACGAGGGAGAGGAAGCTTCAGGGGGATGCTAAAGGAAGATTTAAGCCCGGGCAGATGTGCATTGAGTGCTACTGCAGGAGCTGGAGCACCATAGTCCCATGGCTGGTTCTTTTCCTCTGACATGAATCAAAGCTGGCTCTAAGAGTCAAGCTAAATCCCCCATCTGGGCACTTCACCTGCTTTGTCACAGGCCTTCCCACCACATCTTGCTCTGCCCTTCTTTGCCTGACACTATTTGGTTTTTTTGTGACAGCATCTTTGAGGTCACCAGAAAACAGCCCACAGCACTTTCCATCTGCACCAAGGTGAGAGACCCCGGTGCCCCCTGTGTTCTGGGAAATGCTTCGTAATCAGAGAATCTGAAGAGAAATTATTCCTGGACACACAGAAAGGTCATTAGGGGAAATTAGTAGCTCCTGAGATGCTGGATGTGCAGAGATGTGGCTCCATGCTCCCAGCAGAGTGTCAAGGAGCAATGAGAGCTGCTAGCCCAGGCTGCGAGCAGCCAACAAGTGGGGATGGGCTTTAAAACACAAATATGCTCAGATTAATTACTGACTGCAGAGGAAAAAAGGAAGAAAAGTGAATAAGGGGAGAGTTTGCCCAGCCATGGGACCCTGTGAGAAGAGCATCATCCTTCACCCTCCCACCTAAGCACATCCATTCCCAGAGGCACCACCATGCCCAGCCCTGGGATGCCATAGACAGGCAGAGATAATATTACAATATGGCATGAGAATGTTGCTGGGTATGTCTGCTAAGCTTAGAAAATCCTTTATATTAAGGAGAAAGAGCTGAGGTAGCCCTGTCTGAGCTCACACTGTCCTTCCAGCTCCGAGAGCAGGAACAGAGCCAGCACAGTCCAACTCACTGCCCCACCCTCTGGACTACTCCCCAGCTATATTGATACACCTGATCCTTTTGGGGAGGGAAAATCCCAGCTCAGAAGCATAGGTTTACTGCTGGTAATGGAGGGAAGAATCTGCCAGTTGTCACACAGGGAAATAAAAACACCCTCTGCCAAATATTTTTTTTTTCAAAAAGAGCACTGCATATTCAAGAACAGAGGATCGCGCTATTAAAACCTCTGCATCCAAAGGCACATTTCCAACCTTCAAATTGCTTGACTCAGCAAGTATTTGTAATATGTAGTATTTGTAATATGACTTCTTAAGGTTCTTCCCCAAACACTAGAAAGAACCATGGACCCATTGTGGAGCATCAGCTGAGGTAGGGCTCCACAGCTCCCACTTCCTCCTTTTCTTCTGTCCTCAAATTCATCTTCCCTCCCACCCCAAACTCAAACCAGAGCCCCAGGCCTGCCCTTCACCCAGCCTCCCCTCCATAAGGAGGCTGTCCTCTGCAGTCGCTGCCCAGCATCACCTCTGCTCACAGTATTTACCCACAGTGACATGTGCAGCAATGCACTTGTATGCACACAGGGATGTGTGTGTGTGTGTGTGTGTGTGTGCCTGTCCCGAGGGACACCCGTGGGTGCTGCTCTCGAACTCACCTGCATTCCCCCTGTAGCCCTGGGCTGGGGAAGTGCATCTGCAGGCAGAGCACCAGCCGAAGGCTGGAGCTGGGGCCACTGACAGCTCCAGAAAGTCTCACATTTCAGTGTGCTTTATTGCAAGCCTTTAGCACGGATGAGGTGTAAAACAAGTGAATATAAATCGAGTGAGGATAGGAGGCTCACATCTAGTGCACAGATCAGCTTCATGCACACAAACCAGGAATATTCATGTATTCTGCAGCCTGGCTGGGGCACAGGGCAACAGCGTACACAAAGGGTCACTGTTATTATTTCTCATTTTTACCTTGGTGGCACTTAGCAGCTCAGCTGGGCACCTTTTGCTCTCCAAGCTGTACATGCAGAGCAAGGAGAGCATCCCTTCTGCCCTGCATTGTGGGACCGCTGCTTGCCTCTCTGCTGCTTTGAGCCTGTGCTCTGCAAAGGTGAGCTACAAGGTAATTTCTTCTTTGGAGGAGGAATACCAACAGTCTTGCCTGGCAAGAGTTAAAACCCATAAAACTGAGGCTTGTAGTTTTGTTTTCTTTCAATTTATACCCTTCACTTAAAGAGGGGTGGGGGGGGAAGAAACGAGGGGGAGAAAAAAAGAAAGCCAGGTGACATATTCTAAGAGGGAGCACCGAAAACGTGTTAAGCACTTCAAAATCTCATATATTCAATCGGCCTCTGGCAAGACATCTGCCTAATGTTAGCGCTTAAATATCCTTTTCCATTTTACATGCATTCAAGTCTCATTTGAGCGAAATGAAACGGTATTATTAAAGGGAGATTTTGCACAAATGGCCTGAATTTGACATGTCAAGTTCAATGAGGCTGTTACATATGTAACACCGAGAAGGGCTCGGAGGCTGCCGCTCTTGAAACAGCGCCAGTGGCTCAGAAATGAAATTTGCATTCAGAGAGCCTTGCCTCGCAGCACGGAGCTGTGCACGAGGCTCGGTCGGACCCACACGGGGTGGAGGAGCTGTGGGGCAAGCACAAGCATGGGTCTCGCTATGCTTTGGGAGACTGGACACACCAAGAAGGCAGCAGAGCTAGAAACCCAGGTACCTCATTCCCACTCAAGTCTGCTTTTTCGAGTGAAAGCTTGACCCTGCACCAGGGTTGGATCCTCCTGAGTGATGTTCATCACTGTTCCAACAACCAGTGTTCAACCCCCGGACACACACAGCCCTTAGGCATGGATGGGTGCTGCCCTGTTGCCACATGGCTCCTCCTGCCTTACTGCATGATGCTCCAGCTGGGTAGACCTTGAGATGTCCCTGTCCTGAGGCCAGGATGGTCACACCAGCACTGCCCATGGGAGGAAAAAGGGCTGCCCCTGTCTCTGGGGGATAACAAATCCCATTGCCACCAGCTGAGCAAGGGGTTCATTGGAGTGGGTGAGTTGCTCCTGGAGATGTGGAACCATGTGTAGCATCATCCAGGTGGTGCCTACAGCTCCCTTGTATCTCAGCCCCCAGAAGCTCCTGTAGTCACCTGGAGAAATTACTTTTCCTTCCTCTGCCCTCCTCGAGCTCCCCACTCCAACAACACCTGAAAGTCCAAGCGAGTGCTCAACACCCGGCAGAGGTGATGGCACAGGGCAAAGCCCCCCTCCTTGCTTCTCCACCAGCCTCTTGATCTGACCCTACGACAGCATCTTGGCTGGTTCACCACACCACACAACCCTGCGGCCATGGTCCCTCGGGAGAGATCCCAGCACACGAGGAGTCCCGGTGCTGCAGCAGGAGCTGATGCAGCGCCCGCCAAGTCTCCAGCGCTGCAGGCTCAGCAGGCAGGAGGGGATCTGCCTTCCCAACCCCGAGAACGGTAAATGTATGATTTTGTTGCAAATCATTAAGGTTTATTAAAACCTTAATTCCTCCTGCCTATTTTTTAGGGTGACTCTTTAGACTTAATTAAAAAAAAAAAAAAAAAAAAAAAAAGCCCTTGGAAAGCAGCCCCCTGGTTCGCTTCTCCCCATCAGACTGATAAGTAACAGCTGCTCGGCCATTTCGGTAACAAGTCGGTATTGGCAGGGAGCGGCCAGGGCTGCCGGTGCCCGTCACGTTTATAGGCCTACATTTTATTTTTATGTTTATTGGGTTATTTGAGATCATTATTAGTTTCTCTCTTCTCTTGTTGATGTGTTCTTGCTCCTGGCTTCTCCAGGCGGGAAAGGTGGGGGAATGGGAAACAGGGCCACCCGCTACACTGAGCTGCCCCGCTGGAGCTGGGCAGTGCATGGGACTTCAACCCTCTCACACTCTGCTGCCTGCTGTTCCTGCCCACTACTGCTGCCCTCCCACCCTGCTGCTGCTGCTGGCCCTTGCATCGCTCCCCTCCAGGACAGGGAGAGCCCATCCCTGTGCAGAGCTGCTGTATTACAGATTAGCCTCCATTGCCTGAATCCATCGCCTAGATTGAACGTTATCTATCATGCTACGGAGGGAGTCGTTATTTAATAATTAATAAAGACCTCTGATTCTTCTTCGCCGCCTGCGTGGCCGAGTGGAGCAGGCCAGGGAAGCGAGGGCAAGCCAGGGAGAGCTGTCTCCTCTCTAACTGCTGCTGTTATTTAAAGGAATAAAGCCATTCTTTTTCATTTGTCAGCTGGCCCACAATGGCCCTTGTCATGCTTTATGATTTAGGGTTTCCTTTCCTTTCCCATTAAACGCCACCTTCCCATCACCGCTTCGCGCCAGCCAGCCTCTGCTCCTGGCTTGCGGTTTCAGTTTCACTCTGATATTGGCCCAACTTCTTTGATGGGCTCCTCTGAGCACTAATTGCTTCTGTTCATTTAAACCTGTTCACTAATTTGCAGTGGCCCTTTATTAAGTTGGATGCGGCCCAAATTACACCATAAATTATGCTTGCAAGGGGACTGGGTGTCGCAGGGGATAAATGGGCTGCCTGTTCCCTGCTCCCCCCCTTCTCTATCTTCCTGTGCAATGCGTGGGGGATGCGGGTCTCAGCTTGAGGCTGTGGGTGTCGAATTTGGGATATCTCAACCCAGATCCATCTGGGGAGGTCTCCCTCTAACTTAAAGCTCCCTCCTTGTCCCTCCATGTGCAATGGCTATTGCTGAATCAAAGAAGATCCCAGGCAGAGATGGGATGGATTCTGCATCCTCTGCACTGCGCACAGCCACGTGCACCCCATCGCCCTGGTGTACACACACACACTGACACATATGCTCTCCCTCCTCTCCTACCACCTGGTGACGTAACTTTGCTTCTAGTCAGCAGTTTGATTCCTTTCCTCACCTTTTAATGACCGGAGAATTCATTAATAATTGAAATAAACACGCTCTTTTCCAAGGCTGCCGAGTTTTATTAAGGCAGGGGCAGGGATATGCCAACCCTTGGCTGCAGCCATTTCCTAAATAACTGCCAGCAGTTAAAATGCAATTATTTTTTTTTTTTTTTTATTAGAGGACTTTTCTGTGCTGGGGAAAGCAGAAGAGAGCTGAAGGTAGCTGAGGAGCAGTGTGCACCAATGCTGCAGGGCTGCTCTTTCATGGGATGTCAGCAACGTGAGAACTGCTCACCAAACACACGTCCCCAGGGAAAGGGATGCCTGTGCCCCTTGGGAGGCATTTCTGCCTGACTTTACCATTGCAGTGAACTCCAGGAAAATGTTTCTGCCTTGCTGTCTAGCACTAGATCTCTGGAACTGGTAGCTGTGGGTACCACCATCTCCTCTGCCACCTGCAGGTGCCCCAGCTGGCTCCCCAGGGATGCTGGTGGTCCCCAAGGAGCTGCTTACCTGATGTTCAGCTGGGTGAGCTTCTCCAGCTCCTGTTCCATGTGCTCCTGCAGCTCCCCGGGGCGAAGTAGGACCTGGCAGATGGGGCAGATTGGAGCCTGGCTGTCAAACAAAGTTGCTTTCTTTTTGCCTGTAGGGAGGAGAAGAAGGGACAAAGCTTTAGCTCAGATTGGCTGCCATCAGCATTGCCTTTGCTCTGCCCTGGTCCCCGTCCTAGCACAGGACTGAAACCAGGAGATTTTCTCATGGTATAGCCCCATTTCTCTCCCCATCTCACACTCCCTGGGGCAGAGACTGGCTCTCTTCTGCAGTGGGACAGCAACTGGCAAGAGAGCATCCTAGCCCTGGCTGTGGGCCCTCCAGTCTTACAAGGAGAGCAGCAAAAGCCACATTTCAGGAGTGACCCCATGCAACCCCAGCTTTGTGGTGCAGGTGGTGTGACTTGGGGAAGACGGATGACACAGCACTGCTCATTGTTCCTATTAGCTAATAACAGTTAATTATGAAGAGCTGTCTTCATCCTCCTTGGCATTCCTGAAGTTGGGTGGGTCAGGATGAGCTTTCCCCTGAAGTGAAGAGCAACTCTCCATAGGCACACAATGTTGGGGGGCAGAGGAGAACCCATGGCACTAGGCTGCACATGGCAGGGAGTAGGTCTGGATGCTCATTATCCAGGATTTCTCACCTGTCCCGGGGCTGGGCTGGGGCTCCTTGTCCTCCCCACACCACCAGCAGCTCTGTAACCCAGAGCTGCCAGAGCCCTCGCCCCCCTGGGGCTGTATCATCCCTCAGTGAGATTTAGGGGTGCCTGTATACCCCAATCCCTAGCTGGGCTAAGTCCCTGTGGCAGCTTGGGAAGCAAGGTGCTTCCTCACACCCTCCTTACACCAAATCCTCCCCACCACTCCCCTGCCCAGCCATATCTCCCTGGTTCTCTCCCTGCTCTGAAGCCAATTTATTCCAGCTCAGAAACTTTATTGCCCCCTGTGTAAGGAATATACAGCATCTATTTAACATAAAATAAAACTCTAAAGCAAACAATGAAGTTTCAATAAAAGAGAGAAGCCTGTGGGTCCCCAGGCCCCCTCTCCCAGCTGTACTAGCAGCTCTGCTCATGAGAGGGCGTGCGGAGCCTGGCTCAGATGGCTCTGGCAGGGAGAAACGTGTTTTATAGCCGCCTGTTGTCATCCAACGTGAACCCTCCTGCTGGATTATTTATTTATGTATTAGACATGGATCAAATTGGTTAAATCCGAGTGAGAGGCAGCAATGCACAATAAAGCAGCCGTTGCTGGATACGAGGGGGCTGCGTGAAACGTGGCCTTCCAATCAGGAGCCAAAAGGTGCCATTTTATGGCTCCTAACGATGGCAGAGCCCAGTTAAATGAATCCCCATTAAAGGAACAGACCTTCTCAAAGGATAAAACATTGGTGTGAGTGGCTTTACTGGGTCCCTGCTCCTCCCTGTACAACCTTCCTGGCGCAGGTGTTTAACGAGAGAAAGGGTCTGAAATAAGTTTGAGAGTCACCTTGGCTTATCTTTGCCTTCCAGCAGGACACGGTGTATGTGCCTGGTGGAAGCAGGGCTGTCTCTGGGACATTACCTGCCCTTTCCTTCAGCATCCCTATAGGAGATGGGAGAAACTGAGGCATGAGGGGCAAGTTGGGGCAGGCCAGTGCTTTGGTGCATTCCCTACCTCCCCAGCTTCCCTATCCACTGGGAACGCTCCCACTTGCAGAGCCAGGTGGAAAACCCCGCTGTGGTCTCTCCTCCAGACCTGGGCTAAACCCAGAGGCTCTGATGCAGAATTCAGGTGCCTCAGCCCTCATCCCCACCACCCTTCTTGGTGCTGAGGAGGACATAGCACGAAGTCCATGCAACTGGGAACATGTTCCTCTCTCCTCCTTCCCTCATGTTTAAATAATGTCAAGAACCCAACCCAAAACCAGACACCCAGCTCCCGCTGACCCTTGCCGGAAAGGTCGGCATTTCAGTAATTCCACCTTCCTCTTGGAGCTTTTCCACTTTTGTCTAGTGGGGGCCCAAAATAGCCCAGGAGCGTCCCCGACCACCTGCTATTTATAACCCCAACTTCACAGCAAAACAATGGAGCTGTCTGA
Source organism: Lepidothrix coronata (assembly GCF_001604755.1). Lineage (NCBI taxonomy): Eukaryota > Metazoa > Chordata > Aves > Passeriformes > Pipridae > Lepidothrix > Lepidothrix coronata. The sequence goes on from NW_016690292.1 coordinate 1,811,813, forward strand.
GTCTCCCTCCCAAAATAAACAGGCAGCCTTTGAGTGGACGGGAAATCCTGCTGGATTCCTGCTGTGGGGTGTACAGATGGATGGGTAAACAGGCTGCCCTCCGCCCTACCGCGCTGCATCCCCGCCCCCAGCCCAGGCCACCACTGTGGGGGCTGTGAGCCCCCCTCGCCTGCCATCCACAGCTTCAGCAGGGATGCTTTCAGCAGCAAAGGAGGGTGAAACAGAGGTTGAACATCCCTGTGTCTCTGTTCTCCAGAGAGCCCAGAGGTGTTCATTTGCTGGGGGAGGTGATGGAGTGTCCTGGACCTGGGATTGGTAGCCTCAGGAAGCATAGTTGGGGTCCCTCCCGGGGACCAGCTCTGTACACCAGACTGGTGGCTTTTTTAACCTCCTGCACACCCAAGTCCTTGCTCCCTGCTTTAACTCCAGTACTATTCCATGGGGTGCATGTTCCTAAGCAGGGGCGACTTTGGATTTCTACGCCTGGAGCAACCAGGAGGGATCTCATGCCATGGGAAGGAGCCTTGCTGCCTTCCATGGCTGGTCCCAGCCCAGGCCAGCAGGAGAAATGAGCAGCAATGGCCTTTTCCACCAGCTACACCAATGATACAGTGACGAATTCATGCCAAGGAAGGATGTGACAGCTGTCACCCCTCATCCTCGTGATAGGCAGGGAAGATCCCCCTGCTCTGGTGAGTGCAGGAAGATGGTGCTTGCACTGAAATGAGGGCTTCCAGAGGGGCAGGAGAACAGGAACCCGGACATGCAGCCAAGTCCCTGACATACAGATTGCAAAGCAGGAGACAGAAAGAGCCCCGGCTCCTGGCCCAAGGGGCTGACAACGCGCTTTCGCAGGAGCAGGTCTAAGTGCGAGTGACAGGCAGAAGGCAGGGACCATCTCCCGTGCCAGCAGGACACCTACGCAAGCCTCCCCAGGTCTGTGGAACCCACTGCCTGCCTGCAGTGCCACAGAGGCTGCTGTTGGGATGCGTCTCCCCAGATCAGCAGCATCCACATCCGCGGCGCGCCCCAGAGCCTCGCACACACCCACGCTGTGGTGTCTCATGGTGGGCAGTGGTACCCCAGCTCCACGGCGTGGGATGCTGGGCTGTGGGGAGAGGGAGAGGATGGGCTTGGCAAGTCCTCAGGTTACATTTGTGAATGCCAAGGTGGAGGGGGATGCATATATCCTGTCTCTCCCTTTGGGAGCAGGGACATCCTGATATCCATGAAAAACACAAAGGATGCCGCACTGTGTGTGTGGCTGGACTGTGCTGGGGTGTAGGTACTACCCCGCTGGATGGAGCAGAGGGCATTGATTTGCACAGGGTCAAACAAAGGGTGCACATCCCTGAGTGGGATGGACCTGCGCCTACTCCCTGCTTGTCCTTCCCTGCCCTGTGCCAAACCCGCTCCTGGGAGACACTGAATGGCTCTTTTCAGGCTTTTGTTTTTTGGCAGCTGTGTTTTTGTTTTCTTTGCCCCTCTCTCTCCCCTTCCCTCTCTGGTTACTCGGTAGGCTCAGCTCCAGTGTTTACCCTCCTCGGCTCTGCCGTGCTTCCCCTGCTGCTGACCCCCTGCTTGCCAGCGCCAGAGAGATGAAAAGGCAGAGCCTCGGTGCTCCCGCTGTTTGCACGGTCTCCTGGGCTCCGCGGAAATGTTTAACTCCAAGTGTTGAAACCGAATATTTCCTGCTCTGAAAGCAGAGGTCTCAGCGTGCAGACGCACCCCTGTGTGGAGGAATTTATCCACAGGCACCTTCGGAGGGCATCTGCAAATGGATCCCAGCCCAGGTGGGGACTGAAACGAACCCTCCTGATCCCACTGGGGATGGAGGGCTGGATCCTGCACACTCAGTTACACTGATACAGATCCGACATAATTCCCATGAGTCCTCTGAGAAAGGCCTGATTCACCACAAAGCAGCCGGTAATGGGACCTGGGTTTCAGGCTGGGAGTGCAGCTCAGGTAATGGGGACACAAGCGTGACACTGAATAGGCAGGGAGCCGTGAAGTCATCCCTGCTCCTGCCCTACGCCTGTGCCCTGACAGCTTTGTAAGGCTTATGCAGGGTGGGAGTGGGTCACTTTGAAGGGAGAGCTTTCCCTCACAAGCAGAATGCGAACTGCCGTTTTGGAGAGCATTTAAGTGAGGAAAAAAGGGAACCCAGCCCACCAACAGCCTGGGATGACAGCATGGGATGCATACAGCCCCTCACCACTACGGAGGAAACAATGCTCCCAAATCACTCAATGAGCAAAGTTTACAAGGCATGAGGGCTCTCTCTGCCCAGGAGCTCAGCGCATTGCCAAACGAATGAAATAAATTGTCTGTAACTCAATTGTTCATCTGCACTGATGGCTTAATGCAGAGTCAGGTGCCTCCCAGGGAACTGCTGCAACGGGTGGCACAGGGGGTGCTGTCCTTCCCTGGGGCCATCTGAAACTTGCTTCCACGAGGACCAGCTGTTCCCTCCCAACTCCTGATTTCTCCTATCTCAAACTGTTTTCCACTTCTCTGAGTACCAAACCCCCCCTCCTCTGAGATGCCTCCCTTCATCTCATCCTCGTATTTCCTCTCTCTCCCCCTTAAACACTCCATCATTTAAACCCAATCAAAGCCAGTTGATCTGAAACTCTTCTGAATAGAAATGACCCCACGCTGGGGCCCCGCGCGCTGCTTCGGGGGCCGCACTGAAACCAGGTGGGTGGTAATGGAAGTGCTGACACAGGCTCCTTGACAGCATCGCCACTGCCAGCGCCTGTAATAATCCCTCCCGGCTGCCCTGCAACTCGGTTTCCGCGGCGATTATTTTCCATTCGATGATGGGCTTGCTGTTATTTGTGTACTGATAGCAGATATCTCGTGTGACAAGCCTCCTTTCCTTCCAGCTCAAAAAACAATAATTCAAAGAAAGCCCCACATTAGCTTGGAAATAGCAAAACACTCGCTCTTCTCCTGGCGAGCCTGCACCACAACTGATGAGGCTCGCAGAGCCCTGGCAGTAAGTGGCAGTCAAGGGGGGATGACAACACTGGGACAAGGAAGGCAGACAAGGTTCATGTGTCAGTGCAGAGCACCCCAGAATAACAGCAGAGGCAAAAAGTGTTTGGTAATCAAGTAAGGGAACAGGAATAATGCTGCTCATTGCTCTCCCATCTCCCTGTTATTTACTGGTGGGGTGCCAGTGCCATTCCCATGGGGCTACATCCTGTCTGCTGGGCGCTGCCTTGCATCCTGCTGGTTGGTACCAAAAGGTATATGGCCCTCAAAAACCTGCACTTGAGGTCAGGGCACCTCCCACTCCTTCTAGTGAAGGTTCCTTCCCTTGGTTCCTGCCTGGCTGTGGGATGCAGACCTCAGCTGTGTAGGATGCAGACCTCAACCTGCTGCCCAGGACCAGGCACCCTGGATCTGACCCCTCCTGCAGTTGCTCTGCATGGGGCAGTGGAGATCCAGGTGCCAGGGACAGTGATGGGCAGTGAGGTGACTCCAGGTTTGGGTGCTGTGGCTGGTTCAGTGTCTGGCCATAAATGCATCCACAGCACGACTTAACTCTGCAAACAGCCCATAGTGCAGCTAGCGCATCCAGACTGCCAAGGAATCACCCTGCATCGAGCAGACCTTCCCTGGAGCATGTGCCTTTTGGAAGTCTGTGCAGGCAGGAAGGTGGCAGAGGTCTGGAAAAATGGCTTTTCAGGTAAAAAAAAGCTTTCGAGGAATTGCTTCTCCACTCCTGCATGACAGTGCAAAGCTGCCACAGGGCACCAGCAGAAGCTGGACTTGGATTGTGCTGGGCACACCATGGGGCCACTGCTGCAAAAAGAGGCATAGGCATGAGTGACAGCTGGTTTTGTGTATAAAACACAGAGAGACACAGACAGACAGAGGGACCTCTGCAACCCCATGAACAAATTGGGTCACAGAGAAGAGCTGTTCTCAGACCTGCTGCATCCCCACCAAGGGTCTGATCCCCTGCACTGCTGCCTGCTAAGGTGCCCAGGCTGCCAAGCAGCTTAGAAAATACACCTGCTTCTCCCGAGGGTAAAAGCTACAGAGGGATCTGAGGCAGAAAAGCTTGCTAAAGTACTGATTTCCTTCTGAAGGAAAGAGTTGCTCTTGTAGCTGCCTGTCCAGACGAGCTGGATACTGGAGAGGACTGGTGTAAACTGGTGCAGTGCTGCTCCCATGCAGCTAACCCAGCTGGGGTTGATCCCAAGGGTCACTCAGTAAAAACGTATGTTTAAACATCGCTCTAAGATCTTCAGGGGCTGTTGCACACCCCATTGGGTCCAGCACCACATCTCACATGGTGAGTTGCAGCCTGGCAGCGAGGAGAGGAACCCCCTGGAGCACCTGACCCCGCTGCCCATGATCTGGCCCTGGCTCTCCATCTGCGGAGATCACGGCTGCCCGGTGCGGGGCAGTGGAAGATGGATTGAGCTGGGCAATAATTTAAGAAACTGAGTGAGTCTGTACATCCAATCACTTTACAAATCAGGGGAAAGGGAGAGAGGAGGAAAGGCAGGAGGGGGGGGGGGAGAGTGAAAAGGCCGCGCAGGGAAATGCATCACAATTACTGTCTCGGCTCTAATGAGGAGCCTGTCATGAGGCTGTCATCCTGCGGAAAGCCACCTACTCAGAAAGATTCAATAAAAAAGTAGCAGAGAGATAAAAAAGAGATATATTTCAGCCCTTGCTAATATTCTTTTCATTTGTCCCAGCACAAAATAAGATACTGCACTTAACCGGCTCGGTTAAAATGAAAAGGGGGGGGGCGGGAAGGGAGCAGCATTGATCAATACCACTAAAAGCCGGGAGACACGGTGATGGAGTGCAATTTTTTTGTCTGTGCTGAAGCATAGCAGAGGCCCGGGCGGGGTAATTTATGATTCACACGCATGGCGGCTAACTAGAGGCTGACAAGACAATGAATCCTCGATGAGAGGGATGCAGGCCGCTGGGAGAGCTGGAAAGGGAGAGCATGACAGGGACCTGGAAGGGAGAGGGAAAGAGGAGGGCTGGGACGGGCTGCGATCCTGTCGCCCCATGGTGCTGCTCAACGTGGCTCCGCAGGGCAGAGCAGAAACACTTTCTCGGGCTTCACAAGAGCAGAGTAGAGAAACATCAAGAGAAAGCCAAGGAAGGGGCTGCACTGCCTCCATCCCCACCCTCCTCCCTCATGGCTCCCAGTGGAGCAGGCTGCCCATGCAGGCTTCCCCCAAGGAAGCACTCTGGGGCCCAGCTGCAACCCTCACTGGGCTGGAGATCAACCAAATAGGGTCATCAGGGACCAGGGACAGACAGGGATCCCCCTTCTCTGCTCCAGGTTCTCTAATGGGTGCTAGTATGTGTTTGGGAAACCTCTGGACAACAGAATTGGATCTTCCTGCTGCCATCCATACTCTGCCCTGGCAATGAAACTGGAGCCTCCTCCAACCCACCACCTCATCTCCAGAAAACAAGTCCTGGGTAGCAGTTGGGTCTCCACAGCACCAGTGTGTCCCTGGCTTCAGTGAATATGGCACAGCAGAAACACTCCTGATGGAATCCTACAGCTCTATCCTTCTACCCTGGGGGATCTCCTGGAGCATGATGCACCTCCTTCCCCCATGTCCTTGAGCTGCCCTCCATTGCAGGGGTCAGCCCTTCCTCAGTGGGATTTCTGAAATGAGGTGCTGGGACCCAGCATGCTTTCCAGCACACAGGAAGCCAGGCACAAGACCCCAGGGTTCTCTCAATTCCTGTGCCATGTGTGCATCATGGCTTGACAGAGCGTGAGGAATGACTCTGCCTCCTCACCATCCCCCGTCCTCCTCCTCGGCCACCCAGAATGCCTGAGGCTGAGCACCCAGAGCTGGCAGCTGGGCAGCATTCACCAGCATGCCTGGCCTCAGGCCCTGTTTCCTGTTAAAAGGGCTCCTTTTTGCCACTGATTGAGCCAGTCACCCAACCTGGGGTTCCTGCTGGCCCAGTGGGAGACGGCAGAGAGAAGGAGCTGTGTAGCTGCATTGCCAAAGTGTGCTTTGACTATCCATGCTCTGCATCAACTCTTGGGATGGAAAGACCTGGAGCAAAATACGTTCTTTAACTGCCAAAAAATGATGACAGTGGGAAATAGAGAAGGCGGGAGTTTCACAGAAACATCCCCGTATCTGGCTGGGAGCCTGTACAAGAGTTGGAGTCTGAGGTCCTGGGCAGTTCTGGGGCCTGCATCATGCCTTGATTGCTTCATCTGGACCAGAAACAGGGATGCAGTTGAGACTAGGAGCAACAGTCCTGCACAGGGACTGGGAGAGAGCTGGAGGGGTTTTTCCCTCCCAGCCCCATTCCACCACTGCACATCCCAGGTCCCTGCCAAACCTGCAGGACACTCCTGCACCGGGCAGCAGCTGCTCAGCTCTCTCAGCCCCATCCTCCTGCTCCTCTGGGTCCTTGGCGAAGGATCTGGCCTCATCCTGAGAAAGGACCGGCCTGGAAATGGGTCTCTGCCTTCCCCACTGGCAGTGAAACAAGAGCTTAGGGACTACCACACTGCCAGTGGGCCAGGGGTGTGCTGTGGGTCCCCCCCAGCCCAGCGAGGTGCCCCAAGAGGGGCTCCAGCCATCCTGGCCCTGCAGAAAATGCCTGCAGGCAGCCATGCTACTCCCATGCCCTTGACTTGGAGGGCAGCCTGTTAAGTTGGTGATATACTGATACGCCTATAATTTGAAGGGGTGATGGGGTAGAGTCTTTCCTTGCCTCCCACCCACTCTCTCCCTCCCACTTTTCCAGCTCCTCTCCTCTCCTCCCTCGGGGGTGTGTGGGGCACATATCGAAAACACAGATATTGAACTGTCAAAACTATTTCCTACAAGAAAATAGATTCATCAGCTTGCAGCACACAGGGTCATTGCCACATTTTCCCCTCGCGCCAGCACCTGCACATGCCGGCGCATACCCAATGCCTCTTCGCAGCACCGGCACTTTAGCTTGTAGCTCAGGGCCCTTAAGTGACTTTGAGAAATGGATAATCGATTATAATTCCACGGGCCTCTCTGCAGATTTATCTGGAGAATGTATAAAAGCCAGGGATTGGGAGAAGCGGGTCCTTCTGGCCAACACGTCGATTGCCTGCGCTTTCCGTGCCCAGCTCGGAAAATCGCATCCCGAGCACGACTCTGTTTAATCCATCAGTACACAATCAATGCACTCTGTAATCAACTCTTGATCACTTAATTTTACACATGTTGGCTGAATCCCTTTGTTTAATCACTAGATCAGGCTGCCTTGTTGCACTGCCCCCTCCCTGCTTAACCCTCCCTGACCCTCATCCCCCGTTGTCGGCACCACCAAATGCAGCCCAGAGCCTTCATTTCACCTTGAGGAAAAGCTCCTGTGAATTTAGAGAGCCATGAGATGGCAAAAAGGGAAACAGAAGGAGTGAAAAAATAATGTTGGAGAGAAAAAAAATATTTTCCGCTCTGTGCCTTCCTAAGGCTTGTCCCAGCCTTTTCCATCCACGTAACAGAAACCACTGATGGAATTTAAAAAGGGGGCTGGATGTTGGGATACATGCACTGAAGGCAACACTGCAACAACCCAGCGAGAATGGACACACTGGGATGTCACTGGGCAGATGCACCGGCACACAGCGGGCACTCATCACACGGCTGCATCTATCCCCTCAGCATCCTCCCCACCCCCTTATTATTATGACTGTTTTAGCAGCTGATGCCATTATGAGCAACGGTTCTTGATCTTTCCCTCCCAGAGGCATCCTCAGGAGCTTCGCTCCCATCTCACCAGGGTTCATCTCCCTTTCTGTGGCAAGAGCACGACCCTTGGGTTGCGAATGCATGTAAACGCAGCTATTTGGCATTTTTAGCATGATTTGTGTCACTAGCCTGATGCCACCTCACCCTTCACATGCGTTCTGCTGCCATGCTAGGGTCAGCGTCCGGGAGATCTCTGTTTGCCTGACGTTGAAATGCGCTGGGATTTTGCATGGGTGCGCCTCATCCTGCTGTCGAATAACCATTTGCAAGAAGATTTTGTTGCACTTCAATTGCATGATGAGAACCTGAAGGCTCAGAAACAGGGGGGACCACATACTTGCAATCCAAACGTGGACTGTTTTGACCAGTCACGTGGGTGACACGGCACGTTTGTCCCACCTGAGCAGCACAGCGGTCATTCTTAAACCAGTTAAATCTTGCTATTTAAAGAGGCCTTGATGCCGCCTCTGATTTGGCACGTGGAGTAACTGCTGCTCATTCTTGCAGGAATAAATGATGGGATATGCTTGAACAAGAGGGATCTGGAAGCGCAATTGCCAGGGGAGCGTGCAAATGTTAGCTTTGCACAGGAAACTCGCACAAAACTGCGTGTTGACACCAAGAGGCCAGTTGTAGGACAAAGCAGGCACGGATGTTTAAAGAGAATTCCAGTCGCTATCCTATAGCAAATAGTCTTCAAAGAGCCCCTGGAGCTCTTGGCTTCTCAGCATGGAAAGAGGAGCTTGTACAAGATGAAACGCAAATAAATAGTTTACCATAGAAAAGATATCCAAGGCAAAGAGTGAGATGCAAGTTTTAGATCTCACATTAGCCAGCTGGGGTTTTATTGGTCCCCAAGTAAAAGCTGTAAATAAAATACAAACCTAACCTGCATATTGTCAAGCTACATTTAAAAAAACTCCACAACTTAATTGCACTCAAGAGCACTGAGGGGCAAAGTGGTGCACGGAGCATCACAAGGCAGCCTGCAGAGCTGTTAGTAAAGTGTAAATCCAGCAGAGCTGAACAAGTGGACCCTTTTACCTTGGGATCTGCCAACAGGCAGACCACTCTGGCTTTGCTAATGTAGCTCATTCCTGCCCCAAAAACTCTTGGTAAGGGGTTTGCAAGGAGAGGGAGCACAGAATGCTCTCTCCTCTGCTCACACTGAAATTGGTGGCAGGGAGGAAGGATGGGTGGTGAGTGGGATGCTAAGACCCCATCTCCTTGTTTCCAGGGTCCTGTCTGGCTGTAGGGAGCAAAGGTAATCCTGCACTTTAGGAAGGCACAGCCCAGGTGACAGGGACAACAGCTCCAACTGGAGTAAGCCAGCAGGGAATGGGTGAGCAACCAGAGCATCTGCCCCTCCTGTCCTGACTGCTGAGGGCTCCTAGGGATTCCTGTGCCAGCCTCTGCAGTGCTCCTGGAGAGCTCTAGAGCAAGGACAGGTCTTCCCTCCACATCAGGCTCTCAACCCTCCTATGCAAAGTTTAGCTGCTCTTTTCATCCTCTTTTTCTTTCCACTGCATTTGTTCTTTAAACTTAATACAAGCGAATATGTTGACGACATCAAAACTAGCCCACCTGGCTCACTTTAAGGAACTGTTCTTCCCAGCAGATCCACACTTGGGATCTGGTCTGAGCTTCACCTGACCATAGTCTGCAGGGCTTTTTCCCCGGAGTCCGCACTTGTTCAAGGCAGTCTGATTTCCATGGGAACAGACAAAACCAGACCAGGTCACTCTGTCCCCAGAGTCCCTGGCAGACCCTTTGATCCCCTGGCCAGGGACTACTCTTCTTCCTCATCTCCTGGCACAACACACACTGTTTGGGTTGGGGTCTTGCTGTGCAGGATCAGGGCAGGATGAGGCCTCACACACATGTCCAGGGGACCAGGCAGCATCTCTCACACTAGCACTGCTGGGGAGAGGGTTGCATCAGCCAATCTGCCCTCACACCCCATGGAGCAGACCCTTCCATGGCCAGACAAACCTCACACAGATTTATTTGCTCCCTCCAGACCACTCTCACATGCACACCACAAGCAATTAGGGATGATGCCCTGCCCCAGGAGCCCAAGTGGAGCATTCAGGATGGGAACTCAGGCAGAGATGGGATGTGCCTGAGTTGGAAGAAGGTATTGACAAAACTGGGGATGGGTTTACAAATCCTGGCCCAGCAGCAGTGAACCCTCTAGGGAGAGCAGGAAAGACCTTGCTGCAAGCCAGCTTGGAGGAGATGGAGCACAGGGGTGGAGGAGACCCTCCCCCACCCTCATCCACATGCCGACACAGGCAATAACAGTGTCACATCCCTTCCACTGTTTTCAGGTGGAGGGAGGGAAACGAGGAAAAAAAACCCCAAAACAACCTGCCAAGGACTAATTAATATTTAATTTACTGCAAAATGTACTTATTATTCTCAAGTAATTGGCCGACTGCACAGCTGTGACCACTAATGAACAGAGGGGGACAAGACGCAGGGACAGGAGGTGGGTGGGGGGAGCACAGGGGTGGTGGTGTCTTTGATCAGACCCCGCTGCCTGCCTTTAATGTGCATAATAAGAAAACTTAAACAGCTTTGATTTTTTTTTTTTTTAAGATCTAAAAATGGCCGCGATGCCACTAATGGATTGCGTTTAGCTTATTACACTGTAATCGCCCTATTATCACTGCAACTTTAACAAGGGGGAAAAAAAGGACTTTGGAAGATGGCATTTGCAAATAGGTTCCTGAATAACACTGCTACCAAACACAGAGAACACAGGCGAGTCCTGCTTATTGTGATTCCTTGCATAGATTCCCAATACCTGAGGCACTCAGCATCCCTGTCTCTATTGCTGCTTTTCGCTCCATGATTGAACTATTGGCTCATTTAACTCTAAGGATGGGAAATATTTTTTTACTTGCTAATAGAAATGTGGCTCAGTTGTGGCCCAGCGTAGATTTTTAGATCAGTTTTGCTTGATGGCTTATTCTGTGGAGAGAGTTAATTTCACCCCAGTGCAGAGTACTTAAGTGGGATTTAAGTGGCACGGGAGTATTTCACTGACCCCTTAGCACAAGGTGAAATCTGCCCTGAGAGCCTTCCCTCCCAGGAGAGAGATGCTCAGCACAAGGCGTGGATGCATCCTGATGCTTCGGTCTCTTAATCTGCTGCTGGATCTGGCGTTTCACAGGAACTCCTGACCTTCACAGGCACAGCTTCTGGGCCCAGGAACACCCTCATCCCCATGCCCTGGGGTGCCTCGGCTGATGCACGAGGAAATGCACCTTTTTTATGTTGAGGGGATGTGGAGGAGCATGGGAAACGGATTGAAAGTCCTGGTTTCTTGCTCTTTCTGAGTCCTGAGCCCAGACTCTTGCTGTTCTCTCCCATGATGGGCAGCTGCTGTAACCATCCCTTTTTTCCCAGGAGACCAAGAAGACCAGGGCTACCTTCCCCTTGCCCTGAGCCTCACCCCTTCTCTCCTCCACTGCATCCCCCACTCCAGTTAAAGGCCTGGTGGTGGGTCCGAAGGCTCCTTTGACTTTATGACAGCACCGAGACCTTGGGCCAAGTTCCCATCCCGCTTCCATGGGTGTAAATCCAAAGCAACATCATGGACTTCGACAGCACAAAAGCCAGATCAGCACTTGGCACCTCCGCTCCTCTCTGCACCCAAGTCTGTCGAGCGGCGGGCCGGGAGACATGCCGTCACAGCTGCCTGCTGCTCCCGCCCCGTGGCTGGCTCTTCCCTCCAGCTAAAGCAAACAGCTCATTAGACACCGTCCTGGGGAGGCTGAGCTGTGGCAGGTGGCCATGGCACACGGCGGCCAGGGGACCGACCCGGCTGGGGAGAGGCAAGAATCCTCAGAGTGAAGAGGAGACGGAGCACACGGACCCTGCGAAGCCATCGGGCGGCTGGAAAGAGTTCAAGGAAGGGCAGTGGGAAGGATCAGGGGGTTGGCAGAGCTACACCTGCAGCCTGGTGGCGTGAGGAGTGATGGTTCCGACCTGCCGTGGTGTCTCTGTGCAGGGACCTCATGCTGAGATGCAGACTGACACCTCTCTGTGCCTGGTGCTGCTGGCTTTCCTACTCGGCAGGGACAGAGGCAGGGCAGGCTGCTGCAGGCAGGTTTCAGGGGGAGGTGGACTTGCCCTGTGTTGACTAACATAGGTAGATGCATAGGGTCTGAACCAGGAATATCAGTGCTGCACTAGCCCCATCCCTGCTCCATGAGCCTTGTGCTTTTGAGGGCACTGGGCTGCAGACAGAGGTTACCCCTCTCTTCCCAAACTCCCCATCCCCATCTCTGCCTGAAGCCAAGCAACCTTCTGTGTCTTTCTCTCAGGCTCCCCCAGTCCTTCCCTCTCCCTTCTGCAATGCTTGAAAATCCTCCCCCCCCCCAACCCACATTTCTGCCTTGCTCCCAACTGGCAGATCTTGCAAAAGAAAAACCACCACCAGACGTTCAAGGGGAAAAGCCATTTTGGTTGGGCTCTTGGCAGGCTGAGGTGGTGTTGGCCTCAACCTGTTTGATCTTCCTAGCTAGATGCTGCCTCTCCAGCATGAGGAAGGAGCTGGCTGTCAAGCCCTAGAGTTTTATTTTGGATTTTATTAGACCTGATCAGAGAGGCGCTGTTTTTTTTGGTTGTACCTCAAGGCGGCACTCAGACGCCCCTCAGCATCTGCCAAAATGATAATTAACATATATTTGATTAGTGCTTTGTGTGTATGGAGGCTGATGCTTTGCAACAAAGAATGGCCACTGGGAAGTGGGTCAGCGCTACCCCTATTTCCCAAAAAATGGCTGTAAAGAGGGGACTACAGTCTTGTGGCCATGACATGACACAGAGGCTCAGGACCAGAGATCATCTATCTAATCTCATTAATTTCCCCATGCTTTAAGCCCTCATTTCTAGAAATGAGATCAAAATTCCATGCATGTCCAAAATTCCATGTATGTCCAAAATTTTAGTTCCTTTCTGTGTTCAGTCTTCAAGCTCAGTGGGACAGGGACTGTGCATAGTGCTCTGCTGTTATAGGGACCCCATCTAAGCACAGCCTCAAGAAAAACATAAATAACATTATAAATAATATAAACCAATAAAATTCTATAAATAATGAAAATAATATAAATAATGAAAGTAATATAAATAATAAAAAAGTCAGTCTCTGGCTCCCAGTTCTCTCCTTGTCTGGCCCAATTTTTGTCTTCCTGCTTGCTCCTCCCAGCAGGGCCAGAGATGATGCTCAGAAGCAGATTCCAGGTCAACCACCCCCCTCAAATATCCCCACTATCAGCATTACAGCCTGGACACAGACACAGAAATCCAGCACAGGCAAAAGAAAATCAACAAAACACCCGAGGGAATTTAAAAATCTGACCAGATAGGCACTATTGATGGAGAAATATAAATGCTGCTATTTTGGTGGCAGCTTCACAAGCCCTAAACCTGAGCTACAAAGTGGATTGTTGGATTCGATTTGTCAGACTGGGAGGCTGGCAAGTTTGGGCAGCTTCAAAGACCGTGTTTTATGGAACCTTTCAGGAACCCTCAATAAAAAATGTATTAGATTAGTAATTTGAGTCCCAAATGACCAATTTGAAACGATTGCTTTCTTATGATTTTTCTGAAAGTGCCTGTTTCGTGAGAAATTGCTTGAAAAATCAGACAGAGTTTTTAGAGACAATTGTAACAGCACACACGAGGGCTGGGCGCGATGGGTTAGGAGAACATTCATTTAATTGAGAAAGGGAAAAAAATCCTTTGTAATGCTTCGTCCGTCTTTCCTCGGCTTCTGCATTACCATAATAAGGCCTAATTCTCCAATAATTCCCCAGAAGGGAAAGCGCCTTCTTCACCCCTGTATTCCAGGTGGGAAGAAGGGTGGTGGGAAAGGGAGATGCAACTTGCCAAGGTCACACATCCTGAGCAGAGCTGGGACGGGAGCCCCATGCTGGGTCCCCAGCAGGTCCCAGTTGAGGCAGTTATGGCTCCTTCCCAGCAAACTGGTTTCATCCCTCCCTGCTTGAGCTCAGAGCTGTTGCTGCGGGACGTCTGCAGGAGCGCTGGAGGGGCAAGGGGCAGATGGGCTCTAGGCTGAGGTTTATACTTCACCTTATGG
>NW_016690292.1:1825691-1849957 GCF_001604755.1 Lepidothrix coronata
AATACACAGTTCACACAAAACCATGAGCTATGTCTTATTATTTTTATTGCTAAAAATGCTAATGAAAATTGCCATTTGAGATACACCAGAAATTAAGTGCGCTGCCACCTCCTCAGGTCTCTTTAAATCTAAATTATCCTACAACTCCACTACCCTGCGGTTATCTTTGTCTTTGCTCTCTGGTCCCCATGCTTTAAAGACCAGGATCACAGCACATACTCAAGCTTTCCTCCCTGACCGCAGGGCTCAAAGCGTGCATTTTCCATTTTCTTTAAAGGGAAACTGAGATTCTTGTATCACCACTTGATTGCAGGGGCTGAAACTTTAAGGAGCAAAAAAAAAAAAAAAAAAATCCTGAGAGTCTTATGATAAACTTGTGAAAATTGGCAGTCCTGAGAATGAATCACCCTGGGACACTGCTGCCCGAAAAGTATTACAGTATACAGCCTAATTAGGCTTATTAGCAGGGCTGGGCTGATTAGGAATGATGCACAATTTGGAGGAGAAACCAGAAAAGGACTAACTTACCTTCCATCCTCTTCTCTTTATCCTGTCCAGTAAAACCTGCCTTCATACCTCCTACACTCTTTCTTCTGTTCCCCTCACGTCCCACTACACAATGCCACCTATTTCCTTCAGTTTCCTACTCCTGTTTTGAAAGGAGACCTCACTTCTTTTCATAGAAAATACAGGGGGAAAAAAAAGGAGAGTTTCTGGGCCCTTGGTGTCAGCACCTCCAACCTGTGTGTGTGCAAACTGCATCCCTTCTGCCTTATCCTCTGCTTTCCACGCTGGGAACTCCCCAGGGCAGCAGCATCTCCCTGGGAGTCTGGTCCAGCGTCCTCCATGCATAACTGGGGGATGGCATCCTGTCAGAGTGATCAGCTCCAAATGGGGCATCTGCACGTCTCCAGCCCCAAGTAAATTACCAGGGGTCCCAGTAATAGCAAACAGCTTTGCAAATGCATAGAAACCGTGTATGTTTTGCTCAGAAGTTAACCCCCAGGCAGGAGGATTGGGGGCATTTTAGGGTACCTCCAGGGGTGGAGTGATAGAACAAACCCCCAGTATTTGTGTTGCTCAACTTATCAACTTTACCACCACTAAAACTGCAAAAAACTTCCACAGATCACTGAAATATTTTTACTCTTATTCTCCTTAATTGCTCCTGTTGAAGCAATATTTTTAAACAGGCCATTTTTAAGACAGGAGAATACGAAGCCAGTAGGTTTTGCGTAAATGGCAATTTGCAAAACTGCAAAGGTGACATTTTTGACGTGAACATTTAACAAAAAATTAATATTTTGTCTCTTTAATAAATGGATATCTGTGAGAGAGAATCCATTATAAAAAGGGAGCTAACACAAGGTTCTTGAAGCCATTTCCATCAATTGCTATAAGATTTATATGTAAATATGTTAATGGTACTATTAATAATTTAATGGGGGCATGGCAAGCTGTGTTTACATAATAAATATGATTAAGTGTTTCCCTCGAATGAAGTTGCTGAACTGTCACGCTACCCCAGGTTATTATCAACATGGTTTTAAAATGTTAATCAGGCAATCAGAAGGAAATAGTTCCCCATCCCTGCCGGACCATCCAAGTTGTTTTAAACACAGACCGTCACTGCATCAGATGGTCCCAAAAACCTCCCACCAATGCTGCAGTGTTATTGGCAAAGGCATGGAGATTTGCTAAAATGCATGGATGATATTTTATCTGATTTTATGTTTTACAAGGGTGGGCTAGCAACATCCACTCGAATGGAATCACTTCAGATTTACTTGAGCGTAATTGAGAAGAAAATCTCGTCTGAGATAATTAAGTCGCTGAATATGCTTATCGCTCCTTAAATCCACTGTGCACGGAACAGGAAGAATTACACAGTCTTTGGGTGGTGGGAACAAAGCAATTTCTGGGATGAGAAACTTCTGCAAACTCCAGCAGACTCCTTCATCCTTGCTGGACTTTATCCACCTGGAGCTGCAGGATCCGTCCTTGTTCGAGCATCACTGTGTCTCTAAATTCTCGCTGGAGTTTTTTGACAGCTCAGGCCCAGCTCTCTGGAATTGCACACCACACAGGGGTTGTGGCTGCAGTCCCAGGCTAAGCTCCTGTGAAGCCACCCTGGCTTGCCAGCTGAGCCTGGCCTGCCAGCTTCCAGCAAAAGCCTTTAGTGTGAGCAGGCAAGGGACAGAAAGGGTTAATTTAACTGCAGTGCAAGGCCAATCATGCTGAGGTGTCAAACTATAATTTTATATTAGGGCTTGTAATAGTTACTAGAGTTTTACTACAATAACTACATGTCCAAGCAGAGTTTAATGAGAAAATCTATAGTTTTGCTATGGTATTTTCTCTTAGTTTGCATAATTCCCTGAATGCAACCCAGTAAAGCTTTTGACCCAAGATAATAAAAAGGTGATAAAAATGGGCTGTAAAACCTAGCATATACATACATATATATATATATATATATTAACCAGCCACCACAAAATTATGAGTAATTTCCACAAGATAAGACGAAACAAAACCCCTCTTCAGATGCAACTAAATCAAGGGAGAACAAAACTAAATTAAACTGATAAATGTGGACCATAAGCAACCCCAGAATTGTGGGTCATGGATCTGATCCTTCCTCAGCTCAGCCTGGTGGCTTTAGGGACAGTAACTGCCCCGAGGCGGGCTGAGGGCTGGGTGTATCAGGTGTGCAGGCGTGGGCTGGTGCTGCACATCGTGGATGGTAACTTTCCTGAGGATGGGAGCAGCCCCCAGCAGGACTGCTAATTCTCAGAGTTTAATTTATACTCTATGAATTAGAAATAGGAACAGTCTGAAACACTGTACTGATAGCTGGAGAAACTGAGAGATAGACAAGACAGCATGGTAGGCTTTTCTCCCAAGGACAAAAAAGAGGGCAATTAATGGACAGTGTGTTTGGATACTCAAATCATTCCACACTGCTCCAGGTTTCATTTAAGGCAGACTACACCTGTTTCACGCAGGTTGCTTCTTCAGTATTCCTGTGTTCCTGTCACCTTGGTTATTCCCTACACATATCAGGTACAGATTTACTTGGTGGCAGTGAGCTCTCACGAACTCCCATCTCCCCCTCCAAACACCATAATTTGTCTGGATGCTAGTGGGAAACACAGTACCTGGCCCAACGAAGTCTGGGTACCATTTATTTACACAAAGATTTTACCAGGGAAGATGCAGGTCTGGGACACAGGTCTCCAAGTTCCTGGTTCCCCATTTTGACCTTGGTTGAACCTCTCCTCCCCTGGGAGTGTGATCATAGAGCCAGAGCCTGGCCAAGTGTGAGTTGCTGAAGGAGGGAGAAGGCTCCTTAGCTGAAAGGCACACAAGAAGGACACATTAAATCATCACACACTCTCTCCGCATTTCCTCCTCCACCCTGCGGCTGGTTACGAGGAGGTTTGGATTGTAAATACAGCAGTAACTTTCTCCATAAAAGTCAGCCTCTTCTCTCTGCCAGAGCCATCAAGGGATGGCACAACCCAGTGCTTGGGATCTAATAATAACAGTATCTTTCATTGCTACAGCATCTCCCGCCCCGAAGGCTGCCAAAGGGCTTCACAGGCACGATCCACACATTTGGATCTCATCCTGAAACGCACCCACCTCCAGGGACAGGCAAAAAAAGTTGTTTTCAGGAGGAATTCAGGGGAAGGCAAGGCAGAGTGAGCTGCATGGTCACCCATCTAGGACATGGTGGAGAACATGAAATATGCCTTGGAAATTTTTATGCGCAAAGGTAGTTTTGCTTGGGATTCTGCACCACCCTGAAGATGGGACACCTCACACGCCTGTACCTTGAAGGACC
The DNA here is from genome assembly GCF_001604755.1 of Lepidothrix coronata. Classification (NCBI taxonomy): domain Eukaryota; kingdom Metazoa; phylum Chordata; class Aves; order Passeriformes; family Pipridae; genus Lepidothrix; species Lepidothrix coronata. Next base: position 1,829,539 of record NW_016690292.1, read on the forward strand.
TGCCTCACACACAGAGAATGGCTGGAAGCTTCCCCTTCCACCTCCCTTCCCTACTCGGAGGGTCCTGGTGTGGGGGGGAGATGCCTGGAATGGGCTGCCACCTTGGGAAGAGTAGCGGGAGGGAAGCGCAGGGCGGGTCGGACATGCCGAGTGCCACCTGCCCTGACCGGTGGCCCCTGAGGTTCATCTCCATTGGGTCCATCTCTCTGGCAAGCTCCTGGCTGTCACCCTGCCAGCTCCGGGCTGTCCCTCTCCCGTTCCCCCATCAATCACCCACAACGGGGATGATGTGTTAATGTTTTTCCTATAGACAGACACATTATGTTTCCACACTGCCTCTGCACATGCCGTGTTTACGCCCCTTCTCCCTCCAGGGAGTAAATCAAGCAAATTGATGCGAGCCATGATTAATTGTGTATCTCGGACCAATCTTTTACCGAGTCCCTCACACGGGCAGGTTGTTTTCCCCCCCCTCCCTCCCCGACGAACAGGGGAGAGGAGACGGCGCTCTGCTCGCTCCCTCTCGCGCAGTTTGACGGATAGAGCCTGCCCGGGACGCGGTGAGATAAATTTGAAAGGCCTGCGCCGGGCTGTCAGCGTTAAAGATGATGAATGTGGGAGGTGAGGCGGGAGGGACCCGCCGAGCTCGGCGTAATGGATAGGGCTCTTCGGGAATGGATGCTCGCCCGGCGATTCTGCGTTAATCTCCGGGCTCCGCCGAGGTGCCGCCGACTGATAACAAGGAAATAGGAATGACAACAATTTTTAGCCGAGAGATTCTTCACAAAAATGCCAACCTGCTGGAGGTCTGACAGGCCCTGATTGAATGGGAGCGGGGAGGGGGGAGCCTGCGAGCACCTCTTGACTAACATGCAAAAGATGGATCATTTCATTCCCCCGCCTGACCATCTACATTTATTATCATTTCCCTTAATTCTGCCTCGCTTAGATACCTGTCAGCACCGTTTCTCTTCTGAGGGTCAGCTGATGGGATCTGAGAGGGGCCAAAGCCCTGGTCCCTCCTCCAGCATGGGAAGCAGAGGCATCATGGACACGGCTGCCCTGCCCTCAGCTTGCCAGGACAGATGGACGGGCAGATACCCAGGACAGGTTTTGCTCCCCAAGGTGGGCTCACAGCACTGCCCTACTGCTGCCCACACTACCAGCCAGCATCTACATTCCCATGTTTTCCCTGCCTGGGGCCAGGAGCTATAGTGGGATCTCTGATCCTCGCTCTCTCCAACTCTGACAGCAGAGCGTTTTCTGTCTCCTCTGGTCAAGGCTTTCCAAGTCACATCACAGTGATCACAAGGTTGGTTTCATATGCCAGGAGCCCTTCACTGGGGCTCAGGCTTTGCTCACCCACCCCAGGCACCACGGGCTGTCCCTATCTGGAAAAGCCCCAGCTGCCCCTCATGCCGTGTTTAAGCTGACAGCTTTGCCCAGGCTCAGTAAAATGCCTCTCTGCATCCCACTGTGCTCAAGCAGCAGGAACCAGAGATAGAAGAAGCACAGCAGGGTCTCTCCTGGGCTGACCACAGTGGAATAGAATGTTGGTGCTGCTGCAGAGGCTTCAAGCCTTAGAGGGGCTCTTTGCTGCTGGCAGCAAGCATTCCACCACATTGTTAAAGCTTTCTGCCACAGTCTGTTATGGCCACAGATGCTGCCTGATCCACCAGTCATCATCTGGGTCCCCAGCCACCTTGGGGAACCCCTCACAGGGTGCTTGCTCAGATGAAACTCCTGCAAAGGGTCTTCTGACCACTGAGAAGTGCTGAGGTCCCAGAACCCGGAGGTGACAGTGCAAGCTGTGGCACTAACTGGAGCAGGCACAGCCCCAGGAAAGCCAGGTGGGACAGGCACAGGATAAAGGGCACTGAAAGGCAGCAGCACAGCTAATATGTACCAGGTCTGCCTTGCAGAGGGCTGTGATGGAGGGAACACTTCCTGGTACAATATGCAGCACGCTGAAGCCTTTCTCCCAGGTGCCTGAGCTGTCCCCACTGAGCACCTGAGCACTTGCAGCAGTACCGTGGCACTTCCAGGGTAGTTCACAGCTGCATCATGCTGATTAGGTGGAGAAATCACCATGTTCACCAGAAAACATCTGGCCACACCAGTCTGGGCAGCCGCAACACAAATTCCTTCCTTGGGAATTGGTGGGATGCGGACACCAGATTGTCCTCAAATCTTGTCCTTTCTCGAGTGCTCCCGGGTTGACCTGCACCCTCTTCCTGTGTCTGCAGCCTCCTCTTCCCCTCCTTCTGTCTCTCCCTCTGTAGATAGCGCCAGTTCCTTAATGACCCTGATCATACAACTATTTTCTGGCCACACATAAACGCTTTCATTTCCCCCCCCTCCTCACCCCTGACTGCCATCACCGTATTAAAAAGCAACCCGCTGCTGGGAATACATTAGTGACTTGCAGCAGATCCTTCTTTGCAAGGATAATTACAAAAAATAGAGGGACAATAACTATTAATATTTTATTGCAGTATTTAATGAGCTAAAGCAAATCATCTTGCACTTCACTGGAACGACATGCTTTGTCATTCTTACGTTCCCTCCATCATTTTCTCCAACTCCCCATCTGAGAAGCCCTCCCTACTTTCAACTCCTGCTCATTCAGTGCAATTTATATTTCCTCTAAGCTGCTTTTCTCCAACTTGAAAAAGGACCTTGCTACTTCCTGGGGCTGGTGAGCTCTCCCTGCCAGCGGCTCAGCCTCCAGACCTCTCCACGTGTACTGAATGAGTCCGGGGAAAGAGCAAAACCTTTTATCTTAGCAGAGTAAAGCTGCCCTTTCATCTCAGGTGTTTATTGTCTCCATTTCACATGCAAGGAAACGGCTTCCAGAGGTTAAAGAAGGAGTTTTAAAGGCACTTTGGGACTCTGCTGGGACTTGTGTCCTCGCTTTTGACAGCCCTGCATGGTGCAGGTCACCCAAAGCTCCAGAGGGAGTGGGCAGCTGAGCAGGGGACAGAGACTCGCCCCGCTGCCAGCCCCGTGCCCCGGCCACGTCCGAGGGCAGCAGCCCCGCTGTGCACGCTCAAAGATGGGGCCGGCAGGGTCTCGCTCGCTCTCGGGACAGCGAGTGGGGCCACTGCCATCCACAGGCAGCACCAGTTCCTGTTCAGTCCGGTGAGACCACAGACCTGCAGAGAGACGGCAGTGGAGCCCTGACCCCAGAGCACAGGGCAGGCTGCTCCCACCCCACAAACCCACTGCGTGCTAATCCCTGCCCAGCTGGCAGCCAGTTGAGGATGCTGGGGATGTGTTTTGGAAAGCTGGGTGAGGCTAACCCCTCAGCATAGCTCCAATTTGGGTTACCCTTCCTGGGAGCAGAGGATTTCAGGAGTGCTTTGTAGGGGACCCAGGCTGCCAGGGTGGCCCTGGGCATCTACACCTCTGCAAACCAGAAACATCCCAGCATCCCCCTCCACTGGGCACAGACCCATGACATGCACCCACTGGGGTTTCCCGGGGAAAACACCGATATGTCAATGTCTGCTTTTCTATTTCCCTAAATTTCTTTATTCCTGTTTTTCAATCCATTCGGGTAGGGGAAAAAATGCCACACAAATAGTTCTATAGGGTCCTATATATTAGTTCCATATAATACAATAGTTCTGTATTTTATGTATTTTATATATATGTATATAGTTCTAATATAGAACTCCAATAAAGAGTTTTCCTCTCTCTCTCTGAGCCTATATAACAGTTCTATAGGCTCCTATATATAAGTCCCAGTGGTCTGCATCCAAGGAAGCTGTGCCTCAATCATTTAAACTCTTCCTAGTGCTCAGACCTTCCTTTCTGCTGCAAGTCCATTACTTTTGAAACCCACACCACTCCTCTGAGCTGCCCTGGTCTTCCAGGCAACGTCCACTTGTGTCCCAGCCACCTCCTTATCCCTCCCCTCTGTGGGTAATGCAACTTTGCAGGAGCAGAGCCCAAAAATACAGAGCACAGTGCCTTCTCCAGGTTGGCAATAACCCTGGAAAGACCATTAGCACAAAGCTCTGCCATCTTCTCAGTGTCATTTCATCCTGCCAGTCGTGCTGGCCACACACCCAGCAGCGGGTTTAACCCACTGCAACAAGATGCTCAAGGGAAAGGCACTATTCCTGTGGAGGAGCACAAAGCCAAATCATTGGACATTCGTATATTTGTGCTCCCCAACAGATAATATTACCATGTGAGTAACACCTTGTCACACACAAGCCAAAGTCAATCAGTCTTCAAGAACACAAGCAGCCCTTAAAAGAGTGTCCAACCCAAGCAGATCTGAAACGAGACGGTTTCATTTTAAAACAACTCGGCAAGGTAAAATAAAAGTTGGAGTTGTTACTGGCACAAGAACCTTTACCCATGAAAGAGTGAGTAACAGAATATCTTTCGCTGAAAAATACTAAAAATATTTTACAGTTACACACACGTGGGTGTGTATAAGCATATATGTAAAGCTCCCTCAAACCACTCAGGATGTGAGTGATACAAAGGGTACAGAAGGGATACAAGATAGGAAGCATACAGAAGGAATACAAAGGGAGACAGAGCTGAGCAGCATCCCTGTCCAAGAGGAGCAAAACATGGGAAGCAAAGGCAACACCGGCAAAGCTAAGGAAGGGGTGTTTTTTGAGTATTTCACTGACTAAAAATCCAAGACCAAGTGCTCAGTGGGGGTCACTTTGACACTGATTTCTATCAGCTGAACCAAGGATTTCAAGATGATGGGACCGTACTGACATGCCCTTTGGCTGGTCACTGCAGTCTATAGGCAGTGAAATAGCAAGAGGATTCAAAATTCCTTCCCCGCCCCTCCCTCACAGATGGCTGGGCTAACGGGACAGGGAACACGGGGAGCAGTTTCCTTGTCCTCCACAAATAAATAATCATCCCCCAGCCTCCGCGAGTGGAGCGGAGATTTAATGTGCTGACAGCTTGCATTTTTTACCTTTAGTCAATACAAGAAAGGCCCCAAGACTATGATTCCCAACATCTGGATTCCATCAATATGTGATCTGTCATGATGTATCGGCATCCCTCCCTCTCTCCAGGTTGAGCAATGCGGCTGGTTTTATTAATACGTCAAATACATTATCCGTGTAATACACTTGTCTGCCTCTGCCCTCCCGCTGCTCCCGCACAGCAGATTTGAATGTATGATGAATCAGTTTGCATTACACGTCTGTACGTCATAATTTGTCAGGATTAATAGAACTGTGTGCGTGGGGTGGGGGAGCGGGAGGGAGCGCGTCATGTGTGTTTAGTGCAGAGATGTCTGTATCACTTATTTATCTCTGCTCAGGCCACTGGGTTCCCGGAAAACAGCGAGCACAGCACATCTGGGAATCGCTGAGCAACCCGGAGCGCTCTCGCAGGCGCAGTTCTGCCCACTGGCTGCTCCAGCTGCAGGGCTGTGGGAAGAGGGGTGATGAGGGTATTTTGGATGCCTCTGACAGTGGGGTTTCCACGGCCTCATGCACAGGGTTGAGTCCCTGCATGCACGATGTGTCAGGCACCAACAGCAGAGACACAAGGAAGGTGACACAAGGGCTCTCAGTCTTCCTCCTGGCTCTGCTGGAGCCTTGTTACATGACCCTGAAGCACAACTCCTTGCCTCAGTTTCCCTGTGTGTGGCATCTACCTCTGCCCTCAGCAGCAATTCCCTGCAGAACTTGCAGAAAGTAATTTATTTTCACTTTGCAAATGACTTTTGGTCTCAGCTGCTTATGGCAAAGAGCTGTGAGCCATGTGCAGCTGATGAGCATGGCCAGAGCCAGAGGCAGCTGGTGCAAGCTATGCTCTCCCTAAGAGCCAGTGAAAGCCCAAAAAATGGGTTGGGGCATGGTGGGAGGTACTGGTGCTGCTACCCCTTTGCATACAGCATGTTTGTTTGTAGCTTTGCAGCTGGACTTTGGTTTGCCCCTGTAAAACACCAATTTCAGCTATAAACTTTATTTACAGTATATTACATCGGATTTAGTGGGACCCATAAAGACCTGAGAACACAACTCCCCATGCCATTGCTTCCCAGGGGCAACCCAGCAAGACCAGTGGAGGCGGCCTGCAGCAGCCATCCAGCTTCTCCACCACATCACCCAGATGATGGAGAACCAGGAGAACCACTACCGACGTCCCCGGGGGCCCGGGGGGCTGCTCACCCCAGGGTCTGACACCCTGCCCACAGCATCATGTGAAATGTCTCTGAGCTCGCTCCTAATGAGCTCGTGTGTCCACCCAGGACAGCCCAGTGCCACGCAGATACTGCCTTGTGGCCTGCAAGCAAGATAGCCCTGCCAGTGCAGTGCTATGCTCCATCTCACTACCACTGCCTCTCACCAGGACTAATTATCCCAGACGTCAGTTGGTCTCTCTTGCCCAACGTGGCACGGCCAACAGGAGGCCCTCCTTGTGCTGGGTCCTCGCCCCAGTGCTGATGGTAAAATTGCTTGGACCCCAGCATCAAGTTTCATGTGGCTTCCCATGAAACTGCCCATCTCAATGCACTGAAATCGGGGATTTGGGGATATGGAGCAGGGACCACCTGCCTTGGCATGTGTATGAGCTGAAGTCAGGTCGGAGGGAGAGGGTGGTGAGCGGATCTGAAGTGTGCCAACACAGCTCCCCACTGCCTCCCATGCTTCTCCAGCCTGTTCCAGTTCCACTGCATGAAATAAAAGGTGGCCAAGTGACCACCTTAAAGACCTGCACAGTCTAAATATAATGTCAGATATCAACACTATGGATAATTACAAACTGTTTCAAGTGAAGAACGGTGATACTTTATGGTATTGTCATTGCTGTTACTTTGCTTGCAGCAAATCTCAGCAGAAATGTGGAGTTAAAATACTCCTGATGGTGTTGATCTCACCATGGTAGGATGCACTGGCAGCATCTCACCATGGTAAGACCCCCTGCAAGGCTCATGACCCATCAGGGGGCTAAGGTTTGCCCCCTCTGCCCCTAACCATGGTCCCACAAAGAGGTCCGGCTCCCCTAAATTAGTGATGCTAATTAGTGATCCCATACCTTGCAGGTAAGGGAGGTTCTGCAGGTGAGGCTCTTGGCTGGCCCCACCACCCTGCTGTAAGAGTTTTGCATGGGCAAGAAATGGGCTTCTCAACCAAAGCAACTGGGGACCTTTTCATCAGAAAACTGAAAAAACACCCCCTTCTCCAGAAGGGCCATGGAAAGTTCTGGCTGAGCAATCTCTCCTACGTCCAAAACCTAAACCCTGCTGTAAGCCCCAAACCCACCCCCTCTGACAGTTCCTTGGAGGACACCTCAACTTGCTCTTCTGCATGGAAACACACGCCATGTCCCCAAGGGTCACCAGGGGTCCCCAGGGGCTCCTCTGCTGGGGCCACCATGCATCCCATCCACGTGAGGGCTGGTGCCACCCTCCCTCTGCTCTGCTCCAGGGTGGTTTCATCCCTGGTTTCATCCCTTCCCTGTGGTCACCGTGTGGCCGAGCCCTGTCCCCCTCCTCCCGGGGCTGCTTCCCGAGCGCGGCTGGAGGACGTGACGTCAGGGTCCCTTAATAGGCAGCAGTCACCTCGCTTTAATAACAGCTCCCAGAAACAATTGTACATTTACAACCCAGGGAGCGAGCTTGGCACGCTGAGCCCGCTCCCCTTCCAAGGCTTAATTTGATTTTGACATATTGGCTTGAGATTAAAGGGCTCTCGTAAAAAAGAAAAAAAAAAAAGAAAAAACAACACCAAAAAACTCCCAAACACACATACACACACACACACGCATCCAGCCCCCCCACCGCCCCCTTTTCAGAGCCCAAGCAAAAGTGCTAACATTGTAATATTTTAAGTAGAGAAAATCCAAGTGTGCTTTACCCCCCGCTGGCTCTTATGCTGGGCTTATAAAAATTAAGTGGAAACCTACACAGCTGTAGGCTATAAATCCTTTGTCGCTAACACAGCCAGGCCTGGTACCTGCCTCCAAAAAAAAAAAAAAAAAAGGGAAAATAAATGCAAACTCCAAGAAGCGAGCGGCTAAAAGAGATGCAAGGGGCTGGCTGGGCTGGGCAGGCACAGGAGCAGCCAGTGGGGCCCTGGGGACATCCCCACAGCCAGAGGACTGCAGGGAGGAGGAGGAGGAGTGGAGAAGGGGGGAAAGTGCCAGAGCATCAGAGAGAGCACAGCAAAGCAGTAAGAGCCCTCTCGGCTGAAGATCAATTAGCATCAATTACTGACTTCATTTAATTGTCGTAGAAGATGAATTTGTCATTTTTAGTCTGGAATTAATGGGAGACCTTCAACTTTCCCTTGGCAGCCCCATCAGGTCACCGAGTATTTTTTTTCTCCTTTTGCACAAGGCAGAAACACTGGCAGCAGGGAGGAGAGGCAAGAGCTGCCAATGCCACCCAGGTACCTGTCCCCAGCAATCCTTGTCCATCCCCATTCATCCCCACTCATCCCCATTCCCTGACATCCTAAGCGCGGCACAGGGTGGCAGCCAGCCACAGCAGCTGACCAGCACAAGCAGTTCAGACAGTTCTGGTGCCCTGACCAACCCTTGTGCAAAGCCCGGCAGCACTTCTGCCACCACCTTTCTTGTTTTCTCTTTATTTTTTGGGCACCCTCCACTTTTTTTCCCCTCTTTCCTGTTTTCTACCAGAAATTAATTTTGCAGCCGAGGGCTGCAAAGTGTTTACATTTTCCCCAGCAAACAGGCGACAGTAAACAATGAACGCTCGCAGATGAAATTGAATTTATAACTGCATTATGGGGCCAGATAACGCCCTAAAATAATACAACGATAAGGAAATTCGATTTGATTGCCGCCGCGAATCAGCCTGGGCCCATCTGCAGCCGGGGCCTTCCATAATAATTTTAAATTGGGTTTGTAAACCTTATTTGTCCTTAAATATTTCTGTCATTTTTCATTGCCAGAGACAGGTCCTTGGGTGCAAGGCGGCGGATTGGCCCCGCCGGAGCCGCGCCGGGGTGCAGGCAGAGGGCTGACGTGGGTGCCCGGCGTGCTGAGCGGGCGCCGGGGCTGGTGGTGACAGCCACTCGTCCTATCCATCACTGTGTCGACAGCCGGGGAGGAATCTCGGGCAGAAATTGAGTTTGCCTCACAGGGGACAACTGAACAAATTAATAGACCATTAGCCAAGCGGTGACCTGAGAAATGAGGGTGCTCAGGCTCCCCCCAGGTTTGGTGGGGAGGAAGGAGAGAGGCAATGGCAATCCTGCTGTTGTCCCAAGGGGACAGTCCCAGTGACCCAGGATGGGATGGGAGATGTGGATGGGCAGCCATTGCAGCTCACTTGCAGCCCGGCACTGGCTCTCCTGAAAACGGCTGTGCCAATGTGTGCTGGTGTGCAGAGGCATGGCAGGAAGGATGCAGGATTCCAGTGGGAGATGGCAATAGGGACTGCGAGGATGATCTACAGTAATACAGAGGGACAGTCAGGCAGTAAAGTGAAAGGTAGGGAGAGAGAGAGTAAAATTCTCTCTTGTTTCTGAGAAATCTCCCACAGAAAACCACTGCACATTGCTGCATGAGACGGTGCTGCAGCGTGCACAGAACAGCTCCCAGGTCCTCAGGGTTCAGGGGCACAGGACATCCCCACTGCCAGTGGGTGACAGGCTGGCAGTTACTGCCAGGCAGGACAGTGGGGCATCTGTACTGATCCCTGCCAGTCTCAGCCCTCTTCACACAATGAAGGATGCTGAACAGGGAGAGCACAGGGAAACCCCTGTGTCCCAGTCACCAGGCGGGGCTGCAGGACCTTGCAGAGGATGGATCCCAGGAGGACACGATCCTCCTGCCTCCAAGCAGCCTCCAGGTGCCCTGCACAGCATCTCTCCTCTGCACCCTCCCCCGAGCTTGCCTGTATCATCACCATTCATTATCCAAATGACTATATTTATTAAGTCCCCTGCCAAGGCATTACAGAGTGGTCTGTAACAGAGATTAAAAGCAGAATAAAACACCAGCATGATCTTTTTTCAAGTAAACAAAACGATAAACAGTCTCAGCAAAGGCTATCAGAAGCACACAAGCTGTGGGAGGGATGCCCGATTCATTGCTGCCTCAACAGGGACGTACTTGTGCCTTGCAAGTGCCTCATTCTCAGAAGTGGAGATCAGCCCTGCACACGTGCTGCTGCTTGTCCAGCTTCTCCCTGCACTGAAGACCAAGTTGGTGGGGGAAAACCTTCAGCTGCCCTGCACCACCCCACCTCGGCTAGGATGCTGAGCCCCTTGGGAACATCCCGCCCTTCCTCTGCCCCTACAGCTTGTAGGGCAGGGACAGCTGAGAGATGTTCCTCTGCTGGTACTAACAGCTGGCTGCAAAGGCATGAGTGAGCCAGCCTAGGTTGGTGACTAGGTTGGCTCCTCAAGTGTGCCAGCCCACTGACCCCCATGATACCAAGGTACGACAGTCCAGGGCAGCAGGCAGATGGACTGCCACAGTCCTGACGGCATTTGCCAATGGCTGGGACAACAGGGGGATGCAGCAAAGACCCACGGCTCCTTGCTCCTGCCCACTCAAGTCTGCAGAGCACATCATCAGCCCCTGCAGCACAAGGCTGCTTGGTTCTTCTTTTCAAAGGTATTATCTTAAGTCTGTGGAACAAGGTGCTTTACGAGGAGGCACCAGGTTTCCTTTGTCTCTGCTGGCGATAATCAGGTGCAGATAGGATATATATTCTGTAAAAACATACACTCACTTCCACTCACCGGTTACCTTTTTTCTGAGAGCTGTAAGGGTTTCAATTACCGGATTCTGGGATTTAGTGCCCAGGGCTTTTTGGTGTGCGTTAGATTTATTAGAAGGTTTAGTACCAGTGGAGGATTCACGCATTTACTCCCAGGAGCCCGGCTTCCGTTCACAGACCCTAAATCACTAGCCGAGATGGGCTATTGTCACTTAGGACATTAGCATGGTTAACGCACGCGGGGATGATTAATAGCGATGTACATGCAGCCTCCCCTCCTCCCCAAACGCTGCGCCTCTGCCACCTCTGCCCCAGCCAGGGGCTGCGAGGGGCATGGCCAGCTCACCTGCCCTCACAGGCGGAGTCATGTTGTGCCCCCTCACTGGGAGCCCTGAGTGCTCATCACCACCACAGCACCACCAGTATCTCTGCTTTGTGCTATATTTTGTTATTATTATAATTATTATTTTTAAGATGAAGCGCACTCAGGTCAGAGGTCTTTCTGCCCAGGCAGGGCTGTGGGAACCCCCTGCCTTCCCAGGGCCAGGGGAAAGTGGACAAGGGGAAGAGGGTGGCTGGAAGAAGAGGCAGGATGCAGGCTGGCAAAAATGTAGGGGGGGAAAAGAATATTGTTATTCTAAGAGTAAACCCAACCTTCGCTGGCAGGACTCACCTACCCCCTGATGGACCCTTCTCCCCAAAGGACACCTCAGGTCAAATCTGCCACTGAAGTAAAGAGAAGAGGATGGTGCCTTTAATAACCATGGAGCAGGTGAACAAGCCAGCAACTCTGATCCAAGCAGACAGCCCATGAAAAATCCCATGGGATTATTCCTCCCATCTGCCCAGCCTCACATCTGCAGGAGCATATCCACATGTTACAGTCCTCCCTATTGCCCCAGAATACTGGCAACAAGGCTAAAACTCATCACACCAGTGGCATCCCAACATCTCAGGGATAGAGCAGCCTCTGCACTGTGGGCTCTGTATCCTGCACTGGCAAGTACCCAAGGCTTGAGGTGAGCCCTCAGCACTGCAGCACTCCAGGGGAGACACAACCATGCTCCTAACGAGCAAGATCCTGATGGCTTTTGTCCTTTTTCCAATACCGCGTTACTTACATTCCTTCTTTTTTAATTAAAGCAGCCCCAGCTGATTTTACAAGCTTGCCACTGATTCTCTCCCAGTCTCTGTGTCTCTCATATGCTCGAGTGCTAGTATTAATTATTAGAGCCAATTTACTGTTTATACTCTGATGTTTTAACTAATTACCACTAATGGCAGACACCAGTGGGCAATCAACTTCATTTAGTTCCCAGTGCAAACCACTCATTACCATCTGAGAGGGAAAGAGAGTGCGCGGGAGGGATAAATAAAGACTGTGCTGTGTGGGTGAGTGCCTAGGACTGGTGATGAGCTGCAGTATTGGGGATGTTTCTGCTTCCCATCGTAGCCCCTTTGGCAGGGCTCTGGGGAAGGATTTAAATCTCCAGCACATGCAGATGGGCAGCAGGGGAAAGCTGCCACGCAAAACTGCTCTGTGGGGGTTTTGAGGATTGCTGGTTCTTCGTGCCATGTTCTAAGCCCTGCCTGGGCATCAGGGAAAGCCTCTGAGCTTGAGACAGCTACAGTTACAGGAGAGCAATGTGCCTCTTTTCTTGCATGGTAAATGGCTCCTTTCCCCTGCTAGGATTCATCCCTGGGGAAGTGCAGCCCCTGCTCGTGTTCTTGGCTTGGTGTGATGCCAGATGGAGCCAGGCTTCCTGAGTCCCAGGTGACTCTGGTGTTAATCCTGCTGTGAGAGGAATTGTGGGTGATGTGAAGTCAAGATGAGCTGGGGCTGAAAGGCCCCTGAGCTGAGCTTCCTCCTGTCTGGAGCTGAGCCTTAAGACTGGGCTAATGAAGGTCAGCCATGGAGATAATTTGGCTGTTTCTGTGTGATATTGTCAACACTGATCCTTGACACAGCATGTCCCTCAGCCTAACTTGTGTCTCTGTCTACTTGCTCCCTCTGGAGACCCAGGAAAGATCCTGAGATATCTGTTTATTCCCCTGCACCTCACGACCACTGCAGGAACCCATGATGTTGAAAGAACACAACCTTCAGGTGGTACAACTGTCCTGGCTGTGCTCCTCTCTGTTTTGGCCCAAAACCCCAACACATGGTGCAGAAAGGAGCCTGCAAGGAGGGATGATGGAGCGAGACGATTCTATCAGAGCAGGGCTGGCCCTGTGGCTTAAGGAAAACCTTTGGTGGGCACAGCCCAGAGCATGAGGGACTGAGATCCTGGGTGTCCCTGATATGGCTGAGAAACCCCTCTAGAAAAAGTGATGTCCAGATCCATTTGCCTCCTACTACAAGACCTGTTAACCCTGAGTGGGGGCAAACCTCCAGTCAACTGCATCTGTGCTTCTGGGAATCAGGATTCCTCCAGCCCTCAAGTGTGAACCTTCCCAGGGGCAGAGAGATCTAATGACCTGCCAGATGATCTCATTACCAGTAGTGGGAGTCCTGCCCTAACAAAAGGGACCACAATGTTTTCAGAGTTCACTTCAGCACAGTGATGCCACAACAACTCAGCTGGGAATCCCAAAACAGGGGCAGAATTCCAGCCACAGGGATGTGTTTGGGCACGACCTCTCCAATGGGACCTCCAATCTTTCTGTCTCCCTTTCCCCCCTTCTCTCATTCTTTTATTCCCTGATTTGCTCCGTTGAAATCTTGCTTTTGAAGGGGAGATGCTGGGTGTTGGAGACCCGCTCTGCAGTGGTGGGGACGTGGTCGCCTCTCCTGCGGAGAGGGGGGGTTATAACTATGCACACATCTGAAATGTAATTGCTGTCAGCTCTCTCCATTCTTGCAGCACGAGGCCTTTAATCTCTCCCACCAGACCCATCGGCCCTGATATTGCAGCTCCAGAAAGGCTGGTTTTATGTACTTTAACCCTGCGACCTTTACAAATCCCATCATTCCAATCAATACGTCTCATTAGCGTTAGGTAAATGTATGGGATGGATGGGGAGCTGTGCTGGGAGGAGCCCGCAAAGGGTGGGGTGGAAAGTGCTCCTGCCTGCCGGCTCTCAGGGGCCAGCACGGCCCCGCCCTGCTCCCTGAAATCCTGGGGGCATCCTTCTCCCCACAAGCATCCTTGCCCCCAAATATCCTTCCCCACAGATGCACGCCTTGGCTCAGCCAGAGATGGGGGCCAGCTAATGCGGAGCACGAAACAAAGTCGCTGCAAATGCAACTGCAGAGTCAAGAGCCCAAGCCGTTAACTGGACCAAGCTGTTGGAGTAATTTTTTTCCCTCTCCTTGGGAAGCAGACATATGTTTTACAGCTTTCCCCTATGTTGAGTAAATGAAAACATAAGGGCCCCATGGCAGGTGATGGGAAAACAGTGTGGGGTGTGCACAAGGCTGCCTGCCATCCCTGCCTGTCAGGCAGGGGAGCTGCCAAGGAAGGCAGTCACTGCGGATGTCAGGACAAAGCCAAGGAGTGGGGTGAGGAAAGGAAATCTTTGTCACTTCCCATGAAAATGAAGGGCTTAATCCATGGAGAAGTGTGAGTTTACACCAAGTGAGGACCTCACCAGCACAGGAACACTGACTGTGCCAGTGGGACCAACCCACGTGTTCACAGGGCATTGGTCAAACAAGGATGCTTCAATAAACGGATGGGGCCACTCCTGCCCTTGGGAAGGCTGGAGGTGAGATAACATTGCAATCTGGTTTTGCTGGGGAGGGGTCTCCCTTCCCCCAGATCAGTGCCTCAGCCAGCAGGGCTGTAAATATTCATACTGCCCATAAAGCTACCCAGGTCTCCTCCAAATCCTGCTCAAACGTTTGACTTGGATGACCCACTGGCAGCCATAGATCAGGCATTGGAGTAGGCATCTTGGGGGCTGCTATTGCTGCTGCATACCCATGGTGGGGACAGCCTACCCTGCTACCTGTGCTTCCTTGCTCCCCGTGCTGCCACCAAGGCGTGGGGTGGCTTCCCAGAAGACCACAGAACGAGTGGCCTCCAGACCTTGGCACTGCCAGCTCATCTGTGCCATGTGTGTTGCAGATCCCCACCGTGCCAGCTGTGTGTCCCAGAGCTTGAACTGAGCTATCTCATGCTCAAACAAATTCATACCGAGAAAATCCAGCTCCCCAAAAGGAAAGAAAATACTTTAAGGTCTTCTCCTCCCAGCAGGGCAGGCTGGGGTGCCTGAGGAGATGGGAGTGTCTTCCTTGCCCTCCTCAGGCAGGACCAGCTTTTTCAGTGGCATCTGGAACGGGGTTTAGTTTCTGAGCTCTGCTATCCCCATCTGCAGAGCCAGCACGTTACTGCAACAGCATTCAGCCCCGCCAGCTCCGGGCTCACCCCGGCAGTAAAGGCATCCTGATGAATACAGAGCACAAAATATATGTGTACATCTATTTCTGCAAGAGCCTACAAAAGCAAGGGCTGGAAAACCACAGGCCAGCTCTGCTTTTCCATATTAGTGAGGTTTAATGAAGGTTTTTCCATGAGGTCTAAACTTAGAGCTGGGCCAAATACAGCTCTTGCTGGAGCGTGGGACAGCCAAATTTGCTAGTGTGGATACACAGAGCTGGGTATCCGATGTTCCCATGTATGCGGGTGCTTTGGGCATCTAGTTCATGAGCTCCCTGCTTCCCAGCACCGATGCCTGCTCTCCTTGTCTCCCTACAGCTCTGTTTGTCAAGGCTCTCTGGCAAGACCTCGGACTTGTTGACAAGCACTAAACTTCGCTGCAGCATGAAAACCATTTAAGCACTAAGCTCCCCTCGGCTTTAGCGAGATGACTGTGTGGCACAGGATCTCAGCACAGCCCCTGTCAGGAGGCAGAGGGAAGGAGAAATGAATAAATCCTCTGGTGGGGCCAATTTCAGTTGACTTGACACTGTCCCTCCCGGAATTAAATGTGCAAGTCCCAAGATGTCTCTCCAGAGCGATGGGCTATTCAGCACATCTGCCCACCAGTTCCCTGAGTACCAAGTAGCCATGAAACCTGGGTCTGGTCCATGATAGGAAAAATTAGTTCATAGCTCAGTCACCCTCTCCAGCAGAAAACTGCTGGGCCCAACAGAGTCACCGCTGAGCAAGTCCTCAGCTCTGCCATGCACTGGGGTACCTTGCCCCGACTAGGGCCCCCCAAAGGCATGGTACTCACGTGCAGGGGGCTCAGGGGGTCTTTCAAGCAGAGATTTTTTAATACCAACAGTGTGGAGCCAGCAGCAAAACTTCCCAGGCAGCTGCAGACCCTCAGTAAGCCTTTTGGACCAGCGCTGCCCTCCTTGGCACTGCAGCCCCTGCCGGGCCATCCCCACCTGGCAGCAGGGCACCCCACACAGCCACTGCAGGGGAGAACAGGGCAAGAGGGCAGAAAGCTGACACGTCCCCCTGTGTACAGTTGTTGGAGGAGGACACAGCAGTGGCCTTGCTGCAAGACCCTGTTTAACCTTCTGGGACTTGTCTGCCAGAGAAAAGCTTAGCAGGAGGAGAGAGATTGTAGATAGACAGGGAGATTGGTGGGGCCAGAGATACAGGGGAGTGCAGCGGCCTTAGATTTTATCTGTGCCTCTCTAAGGCCAGATGACCTTGGAATCCCAATCAACAGTTGTTAATAAAATGCAGGGGAGAAGCATGAGAGGTTAAAGGCAGAACATGCTTCAGGGCTCCCAGGGAGCCTCTTACAGCTGAGGGCGCTCTGTGCTGCCACTGTCTAGTCTAAAGCATGTAAATTTAGCAGCTCCCTTGTCCTTACCCATTGGAAAAACTGCTTCTGGACAGCAATGGGAACAGAGCGAACTCCCAAAGGCCTGGAAACTCCTGCTGAATCCCTGTCAGCTCCACTGGCTCCTGGATGCCTGTCTTGTTCCTGTGCTGCATCCCTTGAAGGGCTGGAGCTGAGCCTGGCCCAGGGAGAGGTGGGAAGAGGCTGGAGGTAGCTGCAGAGGTGGGAGCAGGAACTTCCCAGTTTTTCCTTTCAATCTTGGTTCTACACCTGCAAATATTCCCTTGGCAATATTCAGCCCCCTGGGCTGCTCTTCTGTGTGTCCCTTACCCCCATGCAATGTCTGGATGTGCTGGACTCATTCCTTCACTGCATTTCACCCGTGTCACTGGGAGCTCCTCTTCTTTGTAAGGAGCTGGGGCAGCCCCAAGGCTGGGAAGGGAAGAAAGAGATGGTTTGGGGCATTACTGGAGAGCAAGCAGGTGCTCAAAGCACTCATCCCAGAGACACGACTGCCTCCCTGCTGCTCCCTGTCTCCTCCTCACCTCCAGTCATGCAGAAACCTGGCTCTTACTCAGCCCAGCATTTCAGTCCCAGCCATTACAATGACAAGGGCGATAAGAGATTCTTATCGTAGTGCTCAGAATCGATCTGAAGCTGAGCCCCTTCCCTACACTCCTTCTGCTCCTCCTCACATCTGCTGGAGCAGCAGTCCGGTGCTGCAGAGGGACTCAGCAGCTGGGCTTGTCGGAGAGCAAAGACAACAGTTTGGGGTTCAGATCCCTCCAGAGACACATCCCTCAGCCTAGCAGCTTCAGGCGTGTCCTCTGGCTGGAGACAGAGCATGGGACTGGAGCCAGGATGCCTGGGCTCATTCCCGCCACGTGTCTGTGGGAGAACCTCTCAGTATCCACTGGCTGCAGGAGGGACAATGCAGCTCTGCATCCCTGGAGGGCACTGTGAGCCTCTGTCCAAGGGGATCTGGGCAAAAGGTATGGCCTCCCAGCTGAGGCAGGAGCTTTTTCTCCTCCTTGTGCTTGGGTGGAAGGAAGGAGAAGGTCCTGCTGACCCCACAAGAGAGACTGGGAGCATCCTGCAGCCCTGGGCACCAAGCCTAAGGCTCACTGCACCCCGTTTTACTACAGCCATCCGAAGAGCCCTCATTTTCTACAGCTCAGTGTGGCCTGCCTTCATTCGGACCTCCTCCTGATCCTGCCTGCCCACCCATGCTTGAGGGGGACATATCCTGCCCTCCCACACACAGTCCCATGGGGACAGTGCTCCGGGAGAAGACACTTCCCGCTGGCAGAGCAAGGGGCTCCAAGGATGGAGTGAGTGTCTGTAAGCTCCAGTCACAGCACAACAGCCAGCATCCCCCTGGCATCACTCCAAGCTGCTGGCCCCTCTCCCGCCTAGAGGCTGCCTATATATGTCTCAGAGGAAGCAGAGACTGCACACAAGTTTCTGTGATGTTTGGGCTGATTTTGCACAGATGCCTGGTCTTTCGATCTCTCCCTGCAGCCACTGCCTCCACCATCAGCCTCAAAAGGTGGCCAGGTCCCTGTTTGGAGCAGTCCTCCGAGACTCACACCAGCCCAGGGTTCCACATTTCAGTTTCCCCCTTCTCAGCTGCAAGATGGCCTGTGTGCCGAGGAGGGGAGGCACAGGACCTGGAAGCACAGCTGCCCACAGCCAGGCTGCCCTGGGCAGTGGGCACTGCAACTCCCCAGTTCTTGGCAGTGCTTTGGCTCAAATGCACGCACTCACTCTTTGCTGCACACCTGCAAAGGTGAAGCAGGACCTCAGCCACTGGTGGGGAAACTGAAATACGGGTGGGTTGTGGGGTTGTGCAGCCACACAGCACAGCTGCCGAGGGGACTGAAACATCCTGGTCGGGAGCTGCTGAGGGGACTGGGACAACCTCTCTAGACCTACTCGAGGAGTCTTGGCTCCTTTTGAAACCTTGAAGCTGCAGCAGCTCAGGCCATGCAGATGTTGCAAATCCTGCCTTTCCTCCCAGAACCATCTCCGGGAAGGGCAGAAGCACAAGGCAGCGGCAGGGGAAGCATCCGAACAATCAGGGCTTGTGAGGAGATGAAGAAAGGCCCTTCTTGTCAGCGGGTGCAGTTGGGGCGAGCCCGGGGGCATCGCAGGATGGCACCCCAGGTACTCCAGCTGTGCCAACTCTCCAGCCCAACAGAGAGGGGGCTGTTGTGGGCCCAGCCCCGGCACAGGGTGTCACCGCCTGCCTTGGTTAGCGGGGATGCTCTCTCTTTGTGCCTGCTGGTTTCTGCTCTGCTGACCCGCTTTGCTCCCTTGGCCAGCGCCATCCATCAGCTCTGGCAGCCGCGTCAATTCCAGGGCTCCGCAATGCCATTCCCCAGGGGGAAAAACACTTTTTTTTAAGGGAAAGGAGAAGTATTTTCTCTCCCAGCACGATGCAAGGCTCCCTTACTCATAGACATTCAACGCTCAGTCCAGACCAGTCCAGACCAGGCACACCATGTGCCTGTATTTTTCATTCTGCCCAGCCCCAGTCTCCCTGCTGGAAAGCGGAGCCACAAGGGCTGCAGTACCTGCAGTGTCCCTGGTGCAGATGTGCACCGGCCCTGCCAGGAGCTGGGAGAAATCAGTCTGGCAATGGCCCAGCTCTTCACACGATGCCTTATCGGGGCTGGCTGCAGCAGCAACAGCTTGGGGAGGGCGTTGTTTCCTGTCCTATGTCCCACTTTTCAGCCCAGTAGGTGGCAGTGGGGACGAGCCAGGGTGCCAGGGCAGCTGCGAGCTGGGGCAGGCTCAGGAGGACACCGTTGCCGGGATGAGGATGGAACAGGGCGTGTTCACACCTCTGTCCCTGAAAACCCTTCTCCAGGAGATGGCGGGTTTGAAGCATATGCTGGCAGCAATGCCCCACGCATGAGTGCTCACCACGAGGCTGCGGCGCTGGAGGCTATTTAGCTGAGTGGTGCAAAAAAAGCAGCATCCTATGAGCAACCTTCACCCCTTCCTCCCTGCTTCCCTTGTCCAGGGTCGCCCTGCAGTGCTGGACATTGCACCAGCTCTCCTCAGACCCAATGTGCCATCCTGAGGTCCAGATCTGCGGCAGGACCCGACCATTATAAGGGCTTTCTGCCTCTGTCCCAGCAGTCCCACCTCAGCAGCAGAAACATCTGCCTCACCTCTTCAATCAATACTCAGCTCTTAATAGTCCTGACAATTTGCAAGAAAACAGGGGCATTAAACGTTAATTATATCTATTTGGATTCAAAAAATTTTATTACTTAATTATAGCCAGAGTCATAAAAAGGTGCAGAGCAAGAGGTGCTGCTGTTCTACAGGGTGAACAGGGCTGAGCATTCCCAGCCATCCTGAACTCTAGCTGGGCAAGGATGGAGGGATGTCCCCACCATGCCCACCGCATGGCCGGACCCTGTCCCTCGGAAAGGGGTTGCCGTGGGAAGGGGCTGTGAGGGGCTGTGCTGGCTAGGGGTGTGCAGTGCCAGTGGGGTCTCGGGGCGCATGGCAGGTACTCGCTTAGCTGTTGCACTGGCGGGACCTGGCCTGCCCTGGCCTGTGGGCTTCTAATTTACTGCTTTCCTTTTACCGTAAAACTGAAAGGGGAAGGTGCACCCTTTAATCACTGCCTTCGGGGCCCCGCCTGAAACCACACAGAGACCAAGCGAAGGCTAGGAGTTAATGCTCCTTCCGACACCTTTTTATGATTCATGGGCCTGACCTTGAGCCATAAACCGCTCAACCTCCCCGCCACACTGCCAGTATTTACAGCCTGCAGGGGCCACTGCACGCAGCCACCGATGCAGATCCACGGCCGCGCACGCCGGCACAGGTACACGGCTGGGGATGCAAGAGGTACACTGCTGGAGAGGGCTACACCTCTGGGGATGCCCACCTGGATGGGCAGCCATGGATGGATCCTAACGCAGCGCTGGAGATGGAGATGCACCTAGTGCACTAATGAAC